>NC_082690.1:47035693-47362964 GCF_949987515.2 Delphinus delphis | reverse complement strand
CTTCTCTCCTCTACTTACCTTTCATAGTTTTCTTTCCTTACAGGACAATGTCTGAAAAGAGTTGTCCACCCCAGCACTGTCACCTGGAAATACAATGTGAGCCACAAATGTGCTGTCCTGCTCAAGTGGACACAAACATGAAACTGAGGCCCTTTCCAACCTCCACTAAACCCCTTCTTCAGAGAACCGCGCGTGTAGTAAAGCTGTGCTGATGTTTGCTGGTGCAGGGGTGCCGAAGGTGTCAGGGTAGGCAGAGGAGGACTTTATGCCATAGCAATGCACAATACCTTTAAACTCAAACATCAGACACCCACTGTTTTAAAGTACCCATTGGTTACCCCACAAATGGGGAATTTTTTAAGATCCTGACCAGCCCTCAGCCTTGTAACATCTCCTAGGCTCCTCTTGTCTTCCCATTTCCCATGTTTCCTACTCTCCCGCTTCCACCCTCTGATTGCCACAGAGAACTACAGTTTCTTCTTTGTAGATGTTCAGCAATTTTCAGATACTTGATCAAAGTTCTCAGGAGTTCCAAGAGGGCTTCTCTTCAAAGGAATCTCCTCTTTTAAAAAAGCAGTTGTACTTATAAAAAGAAAAAAAGTTATTATATTAAAATTTTATAAATTTTACAAATGGTCAGTGGGATGGTGCAAAGATCTGTTATGTTCTATAGCAAGTAGGCTCAGACCGGAATATATGAGTAGAATAATTGGGTGAAGGTGGGAGGATATTGTGATAAGGGTAGGGTTGGATTGGGGTAGAGAGGTGAGAGTAGTTAAATGCATGGCTTTTGGAGTCAAATCAGACGGGGGACTGAGTCTTGCATCAGCCCAGGGCAATGTATACTTGTATGTCTGTACTGTTTGCTAAAATACTGAAATATTTCCATACTTCTTGATTAACAGCTGTTGCCCCAAGCCCCACAAGTGCATCCCTGCTTCCCAGGCTGCTCCTGCCCCTCCCTGGGATCCCCCATCCCACATCTCCATGATCTTTCACCGAATGGATGACTACCTGGGGTCTCCAAGACCACTTCCGGTCTCCATTCTGATAGATTGATATGCGGTTCTGCCATTTTACTAGTTGTGTGGGATTGGGCAGGTTACAGCCCCCTGAGGGCATTGGTTTCCTTATCAGCTATTAGGGAGAATACTAATACTACCTCCAAGGTGGTTAAGGGTCAAATGAAGTTCTTGTAAGGAGCTTGTTTCATAGCAAACAGCTGCCCCTTGCCCCGCAGTGGCTCTGCCTTTCCGAGCATGCTGCCACAGCCAGATCTGGGACCCTTTGCATGTGTTGCGGAGATTATTGCAGTTTCCTCCTCTGCTCCTTAGCTTCTCTGGCTGTTCTCCTGAACGTGGAGTTAGGAGGGTTTAAACTCTGTCACTTCCAGACTGTGTGACCTGGACCATATCACACATGGGGTCTTTGAGCTCTCTTTTCCTCATATGAAAAATAAGGATATCACACCCGCCCTGCCTATCCTCACTATGACGATTAAATGAGATTATGTATGTGAGAGCATTCTGGAAACTTCAGAGCTCTGATCAAATACAAACTATGGTCGTTATCTGGTTATCTCTTTTGTTGGAGTTCTGGTCGTAAACCCCCGTTTTTATATGGATTAGATCCTTGTCTTTTGTTTCTGTATCCTTTACTGATTATTCCATATTCTCTTCTCTTTTCTTTCCCAACTTCCCCATCCTCAGTCCATCTCAAGATGTGATCTTAGGTCTTCCTGTGGCAACTAGAAGGTCACTTTCTTTCAGAGGGAATGACTTAGTCTGTGTTTTACTTTTACTTGTTTTACTTTTTTTTACTTGTTTTACTTTTTACTTGTTTTACTTTTTTTGCTTTAAACTTTTCTGCTTCTGTTTTAAAAAATATAACAATTCATGCTCATTAAGTCAGTTAGTGGAGAGATTAAAAAAATAAGGCTAATAATCTCCCCTACCGAGTAGTCAGTGTTAAGTTTAGCCTTCTACATTTTTTCCTGTTCTCTATAAATATATTCAAGCAATATACACATATATATTTTTCCTTCCATTTTTGTAAATGAAAATGAGGCCTGTGAAATCTTACATATTACTCTGCAACCCAACCTTTCTTTAACCTAATAACGTGTCATTAATTTGTATTTAGGTCAGTACCTATATATGAAATTCATTTTTCTTTAATAACAGCGTACTATAATATGGATTATATAGTTTAACTTTTGCACCATTGATGAACATTCACTTTCTTTCCAGGTATTTTGCTATTACAACAATTCTGCATTAAGCATTTTTCTTATTTTTCCTTATACTGGTTGTTCTGTTTCTACTGGATAAATTCCTAAAAGTGAGGTTGCTGGATCAAGTGTATTTTAAATTTTAAATACTACCAGATACTGACACTTTGCTTTCTAAAAAAGTACAGCAATTTGCTTCCACCATCAGTCTTGGGAGAATCCTAGTTGCTTCCCCTCTAATCTTACTTCGTGTTCTTACTTTCTAGGCATTTAAAGTAAACTGACTTTTAAACCTATCCTTTAAAGAATTGTATAACAATGGCCAAAAAGCATATGAAAGGATTCTCAACATCAGTAATCACTGGGGAAATACAAATCAAAACCACAAAGAGATAGCTGCTCATTAACAAATGGTTTCCATGCTCTGTGAGAGTGTGGGGGTGACCCTTATTCAACTGTCAGCTGTCATCATTTGCACTGTTGGAACTAGAGGTCATTTAACATTTAACTCTATGTGTGCCTCTCTCCAAGATAAGAGGTATTCCATGTTTTATTGAATATTTACTTATGTGCACCTGTGACACAGGGATTCTCTACTCCAGTGAATAAAGGTGGCAAGGTAGGAATGTGAGATTTAAAATACGGCTGTGTTTATATTACACAATTTAATAATTTAATTCCAATAATATAGAATGCAGGAATGCCAACTCTATGGAAGTCTGAATGGAGTAAGCAGTCAGCAAATTGTTCATGTTTTCCCCTGCAAAACACCTATGCAGATGTAAGAAAATGTCTTTCACTATTTAGGATATATATATCAGTGTGACATACATGGATAAGATGGCTATCTTTTTTTTCTATGTTTTTTTTTCTGAAAAGAAAACATTTATACATTTGCAGAATAGTGTAATAAGATTTCATAAATGCAAAGATAAAATGTGTTATCATTTATCTTGGATTATAATATCTGTGGTTTAATTGCCTTGTGAAATGTCCAAAACAAGAACAATTATATATTTTTCTTACACCACATACACCATGAAACATTTAACAAGTACTTCTTTTAGACCATTCAAAAGGTTAGGAAGGAAGAAAATTGTCTATTCAGTATTAGATAAAACCATTAAGATGTGAATATATATGACGTAATGAGGAAAGATAAAGGAAACTAGAACTGGCAAGGAAAGAGAGAGAGAAAGAGAGAGGGAGAGGGAGAGAGAGAGAGAGGGAGACTACCTCACATGTGTTAGGATGGCTATTATAAAAAAAAAAAAAACAACAGAAAATAGTAAGCATTGGAAAGGATGTGGAGAAATAGGAACCCTTTATGCTGTTGGTGGGAATGTAAATAGATATAACCACTATGGAAAACAGTGGTGGTCCCTCAAAAAATTAAAAGTGGAATTACCATGTGATTCAATAACTCCACTTCTGGGTATTTATCCAAAAGATTTGAAAGCATGATCTTTCAGAGGTATTTGCACACTTATGTTCATAGCAGCATAATTCATGATAGCTAAGAAATAGCAGCAACTCAAATGTCCAACCACAGATGAAAGGATAAACAAAATGCAGTATACACTTACAATGGAATATTACTCAGCCTTAAAAAGAAAGTTCTGACACATGCTACAATGTGGATGAACCTTGAGGACATTATGTTAAGTGAAATAAGCCTGCCACAAAAAGAAGACAAATACTGTATGACTCTGTTTATATAAGGTAATTAGAGTAGTCTAATTCATGGAAACAAAGTAGAATGGTAGTTGACAGGGGTTGGGGGAGGGATAAATAGGGAGTCATTGTTTAATGGGTTTAGAGTTTCAGTTTTGCAAGGTGAAAAGAGTTCTAGATATTGATTGTACAACAGTGGGAATATAGTTAACACTATATATCTGCATGTTTAGAAATGGTTAAGATAGTCAATATTATGCGGTTTTTTTTCTTTTAATTTAATTAATTAATTTATTTTTGGCTGCGTTGGGTCTTTGTTGCTGCGCACGGGCTTTCTCTAGTTGTGGCGAGCGGGAGCTGCTCTTCATTGCGGTGTGTGGGCTTCTCATTGCGGTGGCTTCTCTTGTTGCGGAGCACGGGCTCTAGGTGCCTGGTCTTCAGTAGTTGTGGCATGTGGGCTCAGTAGTTTTGGCTCACAGGCTCTAGAACGGAGGCTCAGTAGTTGTGGCGCACGGGCTTAGTTGCTCCGTGGCATGTGGGATCTTCCTGGACCAGGGCTTGAACCTGTGTCGCCTGCATTGGCAGGCAATTCTTAACCACTGCACCACCAGGGAAGCCCCTATGCGTTTTTTTTTTTTTAACTACAATTTTAAAAAACGGTGAAAAGATAAAAAAGGTTATGAAAAAATATATATAATAGGTACCATTCCGTCGTTGAACTCCCATTGTGTGATAGGCATTGGTGCTTTCTGTATATTATCCTACTTAATCTTTATAGTGACCGCACAATAGCTACTGAATCAACGCTTGTTAGAGGATAATGGGGCCATGCTATTTTAGAATAAGTGAACCAGCACAGAGCACATTACAGTATTTTATCGGCGGGTCCTGACACCTAGTGGCGGTTGGTACCTGTAACACAAGACCCTTCAGAGTAGGCAGGCTAAATCAAGGGTCACATTTAGTGAAGTCCCTTCCAGAATTTAATGAGAACTGACTGTAAGAGTTTCAGTTTGGCAAGAAATAGACACATTTATATTGAACCAGGTTTAAGGTGATTCACAGAGCAGTGACTACATGTTTAGAGACCAGTAATAGAAACACTTAACATTGGGAATGCTGGAACACTGTGCTTGAAGAGAGATATTATACTGCAGTCATTTCTTTGATGATGTGACCTTCACCAAACACGTTTTTTTTTTTTTACTCTTCTTCACAACGTTAGATATTTTCTCGATTTCATTTTCTTTTGCTTAGTCATTTCTGTTTCTTTCCCCCTTTCTAACCATTCATTCATACACCTGTCTACTTTGTCTTGTAAAACATCTGGCAGAACTGGTGGGCGGACTACTGACAGCTGAGAGGCTGGACTGAAAGGAAGGAAGCAAAGTATAGGAAATCCATTTGAGATGAATCTTCAGATCAGTTAAATTAGCCTCAAAGGAAATTGATGGCTTTAAAGGCTGAATGTGTTAATTGGAAAAAGGTTTTAATCCTGCTAATTTAAACCAGGATTGAAGATGAAAGGTCCTAGACCCACAAATTATTTGCTAGGAGTTTCGCTATGTTTTTACAGTGTTCATGCCCCTTAGTCTATTTCAAAGAGTGGCGAACAAAACCAGGTTTTCTGTTTAACTTAGCATGAAAGGAATGGGGCTCCTAAGGTTGGTGCACGCCCTTCCCAGTATTATGAATGGAATCTCAGACTCTTCTGTTCTCTCTAGGCACTTGGCAGACAGAAATGCTGAGCTTGAGCGAGTGAGCAGAATCTACCAAGACTTACAGGATGACTGGGAAAGGAGTGCTGTCTTGAAGAAGCAGCGGGACCTGGAGGAGAAGGCTTTCCAGCGGTAGTAGCTGACTGCACCTGAAAATCCCCTCTGCATCTTGTTAGTTTCCTCTAATCAGGGATGGCAGATAGGTTTTAAGTGTCAGCTTCAGTTTATTAGGGGTGGCTGCCTAGAGACCTTTGTGAGAAAAGAATTCTGGGTTCAGTGGGAAATACTGCTATGGTATGTCAGAAATGTCCGTTGTGGACATGGGATGGAGAATGCTGTGTTGCATGTTATATATTTGCCATCTCTGCCCTAATCATTGCCTCTGTGTAGTAGCTTCATTTTCACTTTGTGGAGGCTAGGGAGGCCTGGGGCTGTGTGTGAAGGAGGGTGGGAATTCTCTTTGGAGATAATTAGTTGGAAATAGGAAGAAAGTGTTTCTGTCTGAACACATCTAAGGCTTATGGGATGCTCTCATAAGAGCAGAGTCAAGGGGTTGTGGGTAAGATTGGCAATTGGAAAAGTGAGATGCCCAACCAAGAACGTCTTCCTGAAATGTATTATATCCATGCTCACTTTCCCCAACTATCTATTTACAATCTAGAGTTGGGGAATCCAGATGTTTTGGAGAATTAACACTAACTTTGGAGAGGCAGCTAATCTTTTTGCCTTACTTTTCTTATTTCTAAGATGGGGAAAGTGAACATTTGCCTGGCTTGGCTAACACAGGAGTTTGGGGGATCAAATAAAGAGTTGGAAAATTATTACACTTTCAAAAATTAAAATACTTTACAAATGGAAGGTGTGATTTCATAGAATGTTGAAAACTTGAAGAAACAAAGTCTAGGCAATCAAATGTTATTAAAACCTGAATATACCAAAATGATATTTAATATGCCAATTATCAATGAATTTTTATCATAGAAAAAATTGTTATAGTGGATCTTGATCTGAAACTCTCCTTTTCCTTTTAGATTTTAAGGCATTTCTCACCTGTCTTTCTAATGGGTAGAACCCATATTTTGTGACAATGAAAGTATGACAGATGATGTGGAAAATAAGTTCCAAAGGAGAAGTGATGTTGTTTGGCCTAGGGAAGAGGAAAGGAAAGGGGAATTGGGTATTTCAAGCCATTTTCTCAATGTTGTGGGAAAGAAGGTAGAAGGCAATGAGATTAGTGTCAGGGAGGGAGATTTTAGTTGGATTTTGGAAGAAGGCTTGGCTAACATGGTGATAAAGGGTAGAGGAGACATGACATAACCTTGAGTGGCAGGATAGCCCAGCTGTTCCACGGACACGGCAGAGCAGTCCTCTCACCTGAAGACCTAGGCCAAGTTGTGGGCAGGGACTCAAGTGGACAGCACATAGGAAGGAGGAATTGGTTGGTGTTAAAAAGAAAACAAAGCAAAAGCAAAAACAAGGTTCACCTGTACGCAGTTTAGCTCATGATACTTGGTCCCATCGCCAAGGCAAGCCAGGTAGGTCTTCCCCTGCCTACTGCCAAGATTGTCCTTTTTCTTTCTTTCTTTTGATTTTTTGAATTTTATTTTATTCTCTTTATACAGCAGGTTCTTATTAGTTATCTATTTTATACATATTAGTGTATATATGTCAATCCCAATCTCCCAAGATTGTCCTTTTTCCTTTGAAGGCTGTCATTGATGCTTCTTTTTACAGAATCCCACCGTGTAGAAATTTTGATAACGTAGGGGAACACATCAGGGATTGCGCACATCCTGCACAATCGAGAAAAACTGTTGAAGTGGAAAACCAGTCACTGTCATCCCTTCATCTCTGCTTCTAGCTGCTTTCATCCTCTTTTTCTACGTCTTCACTTCCTCTCCTGCCCTTAACTCTCCAGAGGCCTCTGGCCCCCTGGGACTTTCCATTGACGTCTACGCTTCATTGTCTGCTGGGGTGTTAACCAGCAGCTTAATGGCTTGATCTCCCTCTCAAATGCTGTCTCCTGGGGAAGCCTGACAGGTAAAGGCGCATCCACGGGCCAAAGCCACAAATACTGAGGCTTTGGAGTCACCATCCCATTCACACTGGCTGAGTGACCTTGGGCAAGTCCTGTGTTCTCTGAGGGTTTACGTGGGTGTGGGGGGAGGGCTGGGGTCAGACTGTTGTGAAGGCACCATGCAGAGCCTTTTATTCACTAAGGAAGGAGGAGAAGCAGGAGACGCCCGGCCTGGGGCGAGCAGCAGGTAGCAGCAGCGTAGAGGGGAGAGACTACAGGTGGGAAATCACAGGTGGGCCGTAAGCTCCTGGAGAGCAGGGACCAGGTGTGACTTTTCTTTTGTATCCCTTCCATTGCACCGGCTTCCAGGCGAGGCACCCAGTAAGGACTCGGGGACGCCGGCGAATGACCCCTTCTTCTGCCTCTCCACAGGGCCCCCAGCAAGCTCTTCCTCCTGGACCAGTGTGAGAAGTATCGGCGGTGCAAGCAGTGCCAGAGGCGACCCTCCAACGTGGGCAAGAGCAACGTGTGGCCCCTGAATAAGTACATGCAGGGCTCCCTGCTGTTTGTATAAAACCCAACGTCTGGGCCTGCCTTTCCTAGGGAAAGTTTTTCTTTTTTAAACGTGCAGGGGTGATGGTGAAACTACATATTTGTACTTTAGAGGAGAAAAAAATATTGTGCCATTTGGGTGCTTTCAGGGGTAGAGGGAATTCCTACAGACAGGTTCTCCCATCTGTCCTCCTCCCATCCCGCCCCAGACAACCCTGCCGCCGCAGTCAGGCCTGGGAGGCGCGCCCAGCTTCATTCTGGCTGAGGGGGTGTTGCTGACCCAGCCCTGCCACTCCCTCTGTGACTTTGTCTAAGAAACTTCATCTTTTCCTCATCTATAATGAAGTGTCGTAATAAATACTTTCTCCGTGTTTGGGCATAACGATTCATAGTGGTGAATTTTTTTTTTTTTTTGCGGTACGCGGGCCTCTCACTGTTGCGGCCCCTCCCGTTGCGGAGCACAGGCTCCGGACGCGCAGGCTCAGCGGCCATGGCTCACGGGCCCAGCCGCTCCGCGGCATGTGGGATTTTCCCGGACCGGGGCACGAACACGTGTCCCCTGCATCGGCAGGCGGACTCTCAACCACTGCGCCACCAGGGAAGCCCCATAGTGGTGAATTTTACCACCCCTCCCCCAACTCTCGATTTTTTCCAGGCCTGGGGATGTGTGACCCTCCCAAAGGTAGGTTAGGCCATTTGCCTCCAGTGGCCAGTGCAATGCTTCTTGAATTTTCTAGCTGATAACACACCCGGGACTTGTTGGGACCTCAGGGAATATTTTTCTCTTGGTGATCTTCCGGCCAACCATTCCACCATCCAGGCATTTCTGCACCACGATCGACTGTAGGTTTGTTGTGTCCTGTGAGGGGAGCCTGGCTGCCTTGTCAGGGTCCATCTTCTTCTCTCATTGCTTCCCTTGCATCTATTCTTAAGCTGTATGTGCGGTGGAAGAGGAATAGCTTCCTGTTGAGGGACTGGTTTTCAGTTCAGGTGTATGTGTTCTCAATGCTTCATTTGCCTCCACCCTTTGTCTTTCCTCTCCCGGCCCTGTCCTACCACCTCAGGTGCAACAATTAACAAAGCAGAGTGATGTCTAGATTTCTGAGATACGAAAGCTGGCTAGAAAGTCCCTTAGATGCTTTGCTTTCTACCTGCCATATCGAGACATTGTTTTGCCCTACTCCAGATACAAAATAGGAATGTTTTGAGCCCTGAATGGTTAAGGGGAAAGTAGTCTACTCGAGTTGATATTGGGCAAATTTTGTTGCTAATGTTATCTTTTTCTATGGAAACAAGTATGCTCCCTGGTGACTGGAATTGTCTGGAACCTGCCCCCACCACTCCCTACATTACTACTTCCTTCCATTTCCTCAGAAGATCCCTCCATGCAGGTCCCATCCCTACCAAGCCATATTTAAAACAATAGCCTTTCCCCAGGACTGCTTGACTTGCTTGAAATTCATCCCTGCTCCATTCTTGGAGTATTCCTCTGTCTCTAATATATAATAAATCACTATAATAGTATTGTATGAATATTTTTTAAAAATATAGACCGCCTTGTCAAAGAAAAAAAAGATTTTAGGCAATATGTTTAGGTGGTGAAAAGATCTAACTTCATAGACGTTTTTACTGTAGGAACTGACCTTATAATTTATTACCACAGGTAGCAGTACTGACTCTTACTGTGTGCCAGGCACCAAGCTAGTGACCTGGAGATTAAGACCTCATCAGTCCCTGCCTGCCTTCAGAGCATTCACCATGTAGTGCAGAGGGGAGATGGGACTAGAAAATCTCCCTGTAACAAGGTAGATACCTGATAGCGCTTTGCATTTCTTGCTATGGAAGAGTAAGGTGGAGTCCTTGCGGTCAGGTTAGCCTGACAGGGAAAGCTTTTGGAAAAGATGAGACCTAAGCTGAGTTTTTAAGGAGAAATAGGTTAAGACGCCGTGCTTCCACTGCAGAGGGCCTGGGTTCGATTCCTGGTTGGGGAACTAAGATTCCCGCATGCCGGGCAGCCAGGAAAAAAAAAAAAAAAAAAAAAGCCCTGTGCTCCTGTCTATTGACGCTAAAATGGAGACATGGTTATGTGAGTTAGGTTATAAAACATAATTTTAAAAAATCATTCAACCATTTTAAGAATCAAATGTTACTACAGTCTTTCATTAAAACAGTTGATTTCATACAATAAAGAATGCACAGTCTTTTTTTTTTTTTTGAGCAAGTCTTCCTAATTTGATATCTTTTTCACTGATCTTAACTGCTAATATTGTTTTAGCTCAAACTTGTTATGAGGCCACACTCAAATTAGAATGTCTTTTTCTAAATCAATTTGAATTACTATCATCAAGCTCTGTCATTTCTGGAACTACGACACTGCCAGACCAGCTTAATGTATCAAAGGATGCCCAATTTCAGGGGCTTTTAATGTTTTGGACGGTCACAGACTCTTTTGAGAATCTGATGGAAAATCTGGACTCTTTCCTAAAAATATGCACATTTTCATATACAATAGTTTGCATATAATTAGAGTTTTCCTAGATCACCTGGACCACAGGTTAAGAACTCCTGCTCTGGATGGCTTTCCTTCAATGTTATAACAAGCTCAAGTTATCAAAAGTGAGCAAAGTGTAGGACTTTGCTTTTGAAAATGCCCTTTCAGTTCTAGAGAACTATGTCCACTTTTGCCGTCCTTTTTGACTCTTCATAAAAATAGTGAGATGAGAATTGGAATGGCTGTTAGAAAGCACATACTCCAGTAGTTTTCAAAACTTTTTGAGTAAGACTCAATAAAGGAAATACATTTCATACTGAAACACAGAACCTATGCCCACACGTGTAATTGAGACAAAAGTTTTACAGGGTTATATTTACCCATCTGCAATGCATTTTGATAATTTCTATTTTATTTCATAAAAAAGTTTCTGATTAGACTGAACAAAATTGATTTAACAATCTACTAGTGTAAACAGATAATTTTCAGTTTGATAAACACAGTTTTAACCTAATTTTTCCCTCTCACAGTACTTCATAGTTTGCTGGAATTCATTCGTGGTTAAGATAGTATTATAATGGTATTCGACCGGGGGTTGAGGAATGTTTAGGTCTGATCTTGTCATAACCAGACTGTCTTGTTCTGAGGTACCCCAAGAAACTAAGGTAACTATTTGCCCCACCTTGTTAAAATCCGCTGGAGAATGTTGATCTTTATTTATTTATTAAGTATTTATTTAGAGCAAGCAAAATCTTGACGTTCAGGATGCAAGTGCTATCTCACCTTCTGTGGGTAGTCGTTGTGATGTCAGTTCAATTCTCAAAGTCTGTGTTTCTTTGGATCTGTTTTTCACGTGTGCCGCTTGGGAGTAAACCTGAGACTTGTACTAATTCGTACACAGAATTAGGGGATCTCTTTCTCCAGCTTTCTCCTCTCTGGAATTCCTTTCACATTCTCCAGTCTCTTACTCCCAGTCGTCTGGCTTTAAAGCCAGAGTTTCTCTTGGAGTTTTAGCTCCCTTCGCTCTCTCAAAGGGGAGCTAGTGGATGACAAGACAGAAACAGATAACAGAGATTCCTCCCACACTCTTCTGACCACGGGGTCCCTTTCCCTGCTTCCTCTGGCCAGGAAGACAGGACCTCTCAGGGTCTTAGGTGCTCGAATGCCACCACCACTGCTATTCCTGTTGCCACTGTGCAGCTTCGTGACTGCAGTTGGTCTTGGGGCCTACCAGGGAGGGGGAAAAAAAGGGCTTTCCCTCTATACTCTAGCTCATATGGAACGCTTTTCCTGCTTCTCTGGCTAGAAAGAGGGGGTTTCTCTTGAGTTTAGGCTTTCTGTGTCGTTCTGGATCGTAGATTGCTTTCAGGTCAAACCAGAAGAGGAATAAATTCCCCAGTAAATTCGTCACTACGCCAGTCATCCTTCAGCTTTTGATTTATTTACACAATCCCCCTGCTAGTGTTTCCTTTTCAGAGTCCTCAGGTAGTTGCTTTTTATAATCTGTTCAGTTACGTCAGTTGAAGAGAAATGCTGTAGTGCCCTTACTCCATCTTGGCCAGCACCAGAAGCATTTTATTTTGGTTTTGAGTCTTTATTTTTCTTCCTTTCCCCTTTCCCCCAAATCAGGTGGTACCTCAGTCCTTTCATTTACATTTTATTAGTTAGGGTAGCACTATAACAGAGATCAAATACTAGTAGCTTAATCAAGACAGAAGTGCATTTTTCTCTCAAGAAACAGTCTAGAAGTACATAGACCCCGACAGTAGGGTGGCTGTACCAGCTTCTCCTGTGGTTTCCACCACTGGGTCAAGACAACTGCTCCAGGTATCATCTCCTAACTAGCAAGTAGGAAGAAAAGGGCAGGAGAGCAAGTGTGCTTTTTTTTTTTTTTTAAGTAGTATAACCTGGAAGTGGTACCATTATTTCTGTCCACGTCCCATTGGCCAAAATTTAATCACGTGGCCATACCATGCTGCAAGGGAGCTTGGGGAATGAAGTCTCTAGCTTGGTGGCCATGTGTGTAGTGAAATACTCAGGGAATGCTGATACTAAAAATGAGGGAAATGGATAGTAGTGGACAACTGCCAGTCTGCCATATCCTGAAATTTTGGGGGAAACAATCTACAAAATACCTAACAATGCTAGCTAAGATTCTTTTTAAATCTTAAAAAAATGTAAAGCTGCAAAAAAAGTCTCTAGAGGCAGACACAAAGTCGGAATTCAGAGAAGCAAGCATCAACCAATTACCTATGATCTAAGCCATTTAAATTAATGCTAGAGATAAATTTTTATTTTTGAAATAATTTCAAACTTACAGGGAAGATAAAAGAATGGTAAAAATATCACCCCCCATCCCCAGAACTAAGTAAGAGCAAGTTGCTGACATTTGCCCTATCACTTCTGAATACTTTAGAGCATAATGCCTTACAAATACATATATTCTCCCATAAAACCACAATATAACCACCAAATCGGAAAATTAACACTCATTTACCATACAATCCAAAAACTCAATTAAAATTTTGCCACTTGTCCCAGTAATGTCCTTTTAAGCAAAAAGATCCAATCAATGATCATGTGTAACATTTAGCTGATATGTATTTTTTTTTTTTCCAGGAATATCACAGATGTGATGCTAGGTTCCTTGCACTCCATTATATCAGGTGGTACCCAGTTCAGTCTGTCCCATTACTGGTCACGTTAACTTTGATCATTTGATTAAGTGATGCTTGCCAGGTTTACCACTATCAAGTTGTTTTTTCTTTTGTAACAAATTGGCATTTCATGGTAGGTATTTTGAAAGTAATATCCCATTCCTCATTGAGTATCATCCACTAGTTTTAGCATCTATTGATGTTTCTTTGCTAAATGCATAATTATGATGATTGCTAAATACAGACTTTTCTAATTCCACCATTGCTGCTACTTTATTAGCTGGCATTCTACTATAAGGCAAAGTGTTTGCTTCTCCCTATTTATTTATTTATAGCAGTATAGACTTAAGGATTTTTATTTTATTCAATGACTAATAATCCAGTCCTATCATTGATATAAAAATCGTGATCAGTGGGAGCTCTTTAAGCTGGCTTCTGTTTTTTGTTTTGTTTTAAATAATTAAAAAAAAAAAACTTAGAATGCTTTTAGAGAGTTCCTTGTACACTCCTCACCCACTTTCCCCCATTGTTAACATCTGTTTCTATGATACATCTTTCATAACTAAGGAATCAACATTGGTACTTTACCATTAATTAAACTTCACACTTTATTCAGATTTCACTTGTTTTACCCCAATGTCCTTTTGCTGTTCCAAGATCCCATCTAGGATACCGTATTTCATTTAGTTGTCAGGTTTCTTTAACCTCCTTTGGTCTGTGCTCTTTTTGGTCTATGTCCTTTTGTCATATTCCTATCGTTTATTGAACACTTCCATAACTTTGTCATATTAAGATGTTCCAGGCTACTCATTTTTTCTGCCCCACCTCTGGAATCAGCCATTTCCCCAAGGAGACGGTTTTTTTTTGTTGTTTGTTTGTTTTAAAATTTTTATTGGAGTATAATTGCTTTACAATGGTGTATTAGTTTCTGCTTTATAACAAAGTGAATCAGTTATACATATACATATATCCCCATATCTCTTCCCTCTTGCGCCCAAGGAGACTTTTTAAATGGAGAATGGTATTAACAAACCATGATCTGAGTGCTATTGTTCTCATCATTGCTATTGGGTTGTCATTGCTTCAGGCCCTCTCTGCTCTCTGTGATAAAGCTGAGGAATTCAAACACACACACACACACACACTCATACTCATCTATATTTCTATATCTATATATTGAAATGATGACTTCACAGAGATACAACCAATTCCAACCCCAAATCCTACAACTAATTGTACTTTTTTTCCCTTTCCATATTTATAACTCCTGTCTGACAGTGAGATGCCTGATTCCCATTATTCTCAATGTAGTACTGGATAAACTCTTATGTAATCTTACTGGATAAACCCTTATGTAATCTCTGATCACCACTGCTGTCCCCCTATGTACATGTCCTCTGCACCCTGCCAGGGACCTGACAGCTGGTACTAGGCTGCAACTACCCCCCCACACCTTGCTTGAATGTCCTCCTCACCCTCTCCCCCGACTCCAGTATCTTCAGTGTCCGCACCTACTGCACAGACAGCTACCTTGCTCCCCTCCATGTAGTGGACTGAGTTATTAAAGAAGAAATGAAGGATGGAGAAAAGAAGAGCAAAGAAGGAAGGCAGAGGAAAGAAGGAAGAAATAGGGCTTTATTGTTATGGGCCAAGTATAGGCCAGGAAACAAAGCCTAGACATTTTAGAAAATTCTAAAGTTGTTAGAAAGGAAACCCGAAGGCAGGGAATATCTTCAAAGGGCTATCTTCAGATATCTTCAATGTAGAATTGTGTACTCAGTGGAACTATTAGAAATGAAAGCAAAATAAAAGAATTTTAGAATTAAATTTATTTAATTTTTTTTGTTTATTAAACAAAGAAAAAACAAAAAAATCTACCAACAATAAAATGTATTTTTCAACAGTGAGAAAATGCATATTTTCAAGATTATATAAAACATCAAAGTTGATCATATAACAGGAACTAAAGGAACCTCCAAAAGATGCTCTTAGATAAGGGAGAATAATCTTAGAAGAAAGAGTTGAGATGCAAGAAGAAATAGTGAGCAAAGAAATTGCTGACATATTGGGCAAATTTAAACAAACACTGATTTTTATAAACAATGTAATTTGTGGGGTTAAAAAAATACTTGACAACATTAATAGTTAACGCATGTTGAGTTCCTTCATGAGGTGGGAAAAGATTTAAAAAAATATTTATTTGGCTGCGTCGGGTCTTAGTTGCAGCATGCGGGATCTTCGTTGTGGCATGTGGGCTCTTCATTGTGGCACGTAGGCTTCTCTCTAGTTGTGGCGAGCTGCCCTAGAGCACGCGGGCTCTCTAGTTCTGGTGTGCGGGCTCAGTAGTTGTGGCTGGTGGGACTCTCTAGTTGTGGCGCATGGGCTCCAGAGCGCAAGGGCTCAGTAGTTGTGGCACGTGGGACTCTCTAGTTCTGCTGCATGGGCTCCACAGCACGTGGGCTCAGTAGTTGCGGTGTGTGGGCTCTAGAGTGCGCAGGCTTAGTTGCCCCACGGCACGTGGGATCTTAGTTCCCCAACCAGGGATTGAACCCATGTCCTCTGCGTTGGGAGGCGGATTCTTAACCACTGGACCACCAGGGAAGTCCCGGGAAAAGATTTTGAATGTTTGAATTTTTCTAAGCCATTTAAGTACTGAAAGTATAGGAATAAGGTATATAATAAGACATACATATTAGAGAGAGACTCTAGGTCCAGAATTCCAGAATTCCAATCTCAGCCCTGCCAATTACTAGCCGTGTGACCTTGGGCAAATAACTTTTCTGTGCCCAGGGTTTAAAAGTTGTTTTCATCATAACAATGGAAATAATAGTATCTAATTCATAGGGTTGTTGTATCAAATGAAATTATGTAAACCTATTCAGATTTAGAACAGTGTCTAAACTATAATAACTGCTAAGAAGTTTTAACCACAATTACAAATTTCCAAAACAGTGGAAGGAAAATATGGATTTAGGGGAGGAATCTTAACCCAAAAGAAATCAAAAGATAAAAAAAGAAATATAGACATAGGTCAGATAACACAAAATATGAGAAAAACAGATGCAGAGATAGCAATAACATTGTAATATAAAAGAATAAGACAATATAATGTAATAAAATGATGTAAATGGACGAAGTTCTTCAGTAAAGACAAAGTTGGTCAGACCAAATTGGAAAAAAGCCTAGCAATATGACATGTCTAAAACATGAAGCCGGTGGAGGAAGACATAGCAGAGTCAATGGGCGGGATTCTTCCACTACCTTCCCTTTCCCGCCCGTTTTGGCCCCCCTCCGTCTCTCTTCAGCCTCTTCCAGGCTTTGTCCCCCACCATTCCCATCCTCAAGTCCGTCCTCAGCCTCTTTCCTCCCCAGCAGGAGGCGGGGAGGTGAGAAGGCTCAAGCAGCAGCCCTTCTCCCTACGCCAACAAGCTCAATCCCCGCGGCGGCCGTGGTGACGTCTGCGGGGGGCGGGCCCCACGCCCTCGCTCTCAGGTTTTTGGCCCGCCCCGCCGCGACTGGGGAAGAGGAACGCACGTCACGCCGGCTATAAAAGGCAGGGCTTGCGACGCAAGAGCGCTTCGGCGCGCGCGGATTGGGTCTCCCGAGGCCGGCGCCGGGTAGGGCTCGGAACCCCGCCGCAGCCGCAGCTCCGCGACGATCACTACAGCTCCCTCCTCAGCAGCCGACGCCACCGCCGCCTGTACCACGGAACCGGCTGTATGATTAGGCCACAGTCTTTAATGAGTAAACTAAGTCCTTCCTGTGGTGTTCTTGGTCACGCATTTATGGAGTTTCTGAAGGGCCCCGGAGAGTACCGCCAGGCGCAGCACGACCTTTATGAGGACAAGTGAACTGTAGAAATTCGTTGCTACTCCACCAAGAAGCCCCCACAGGCGCGGTCATCCTGGACCCAGAAGTGTGGGATTGAAATCATCAGAGCATTTAACAGAAATTACGACCTGGATGGGGTAAACCTCGGTGCTCTTCCTTTCCATTGACTCACTATTATGAACTGAAGGATGGCTTCTTGTTAGGAGGTTCATTTCATTTCCTGTTACTCCCAATTGCATATCCAGAGCATTGAGAATTTCGAGTGGGGCATATTGGAGTAGACTTCTGTTTCTTTACATCATTTCTGCATTCAAAAATTTAATTTTTTTTTTCGTAACCGTATCGAGTTTTTTTTGTGTGTGGTTTTTTTTTTAAAAACTAAAATAACATGGCTCCACTGAACCGCCCAGCCCCTGTGGAGGTCACATACAGGAACATGAGATTTCTTATTACACACAATCCAACCAGTGCAACCTTAAACAAATTTATAGAGGACCTTAAGAAAGACGGAGTTACCACAACAGTAAGAATATGTGAAGCAACTTATGACACTGCTCTTGTGGAGAAAGAAGGTATCCAGGTTCTGGATTGGCCCTTTGATGATGGTTCATCACCCTTTAACCAGATTGTTGGTGACTCGTTAAGTCTTTTAAACATTAAATTTCGTGAAGAACCTGGTTGTTGGATTGCTGTTCACTGTGTTGCAGGTCTTGGGAGAACTCCAGTGCTTGTTGCCCTGGCACTAATCGAAGGTGGAATGAAAAATAAAGATGCAGTACAGTTTATAAGACAAAAGCGGCGTGGAGCTTTTAACAGCAAGCAACTTTTGTATTTGGAGAAACACCGTTCTAAAATGCGGCTGCGCTTCAAAGACTCTAGTGGTCATAGAAACAACTGTTGCATTCAATAAAACTTGGCTGCCTGCCTTGGAAGTCAAACTTGAGACAGGACTTGATTTATCGTACATATTAGCCAACATAATAGGGTTAATGAATGACAAGTCTAATGAAGCTTCCATAGGAATACTGAAAAGCCACAAGCTTGACAGAATTGCAGCCTCTCTGTTTGGCTTACTACTATCCCCATGCCAGAAACAATATATAAGAAATTGAGAGATTAGGTGCCAAAATACTCAGCACAATACTTGTATATTTTTAGTATCATACAGAATTAAAATCCTAGGAATTAGGAACAGCACTGTAAACCATATGTGGTTTATTCCTCCAGTCATCTCAAACATTGCAAGTAAGACCTATATGGTTATTTGTCTGCTCCTTTATGTTTACCACCCCACACGTGTACCAGTATGCATCAGGTTTGTATAACAAATGATTTTGTTGAATTCTTACCAAGACTTATGGTGATTATTTAATGTCTTTCTATAAATCTCATTTTGTGCTGTTATGAAAACCTCCAGTTTGAAAAAGATCACACCTCTGGTTGAAAGTTCATGTAAAATATACACCATAGAGAAGCATATGTGTGTAATATCTTCAGACAAAAAAGCCTTACGGTTACTTTGTTTACACTTGGGATGCAGTTTTAGAGGGGAGGGCCTGAAGACAGAATGGAAAGAGGCTATGGAATATTTTTAGGATTCCATACTAGAAATTCTATGTTCTCTTTGTCTTGTGCAGGATGTATAGAACAGGTCCTTTTATTTAGTAAACTTTAAAGGTAAAGATACTTTGTAGCAAAAACATTTCAAAAATTTCTGAAGTTCTTATAATTCTTCGCCATACCTATTGGAAGTTACTATTATTTTTGTTTTAAGTGTGATATTTTTTTCTTTGTCTTTCCAACCGAAACAGAAGAGGATTTCTATTAATGAACTGATCAGACATCTAATATTTTATATAATTTTGAACTGTGTAACAATATTTGGAGATTTCATACTTTGTTTTATTATGTAATTGATAAAATGGTGGTATGTATTTGTGTTAGTTCAACCATATATTCATAGTGTCTGGAAATGTAGTTCTCTGGGAGAAATAATTTGTCAGTATTCACCATTCTCCAACTAGTACAAGAACTTAAACATCTAAATAAGGAATTATAGGAGAGAGACAGAGACAAACTAAGCAAGATGGTATAGCTTTGTTAATATTAGTAAAAGTATAAGCAAAGGCGTTACTAGAGATAAAGAAAATCATTACTTAAAGTTTCAAAAGTTTCAATTCACCAGGAAGTTATAACAATTCGAAATTTTATGTATCAAATAACATTGGTTAAAATCCATAAAGCAAATATGGAAAGAACTAAAAGGAAAATTGACAAGTTTACCATAGTGATAAGTTTTACTATTTTTCTTCCAGAAACAGATCAAGTAGACGAAAATCAGTAAGGCTATAGATTTGAACAGAACAATTAACAAGTTTGATCCCATGAACGTAAGAAGGCATTGCATCCAACAGTGAGAATCCATATTTTTTAAGAGTACATGAAATATTTTATTAAATTTGACTATATATTAGATCATAAATAATTTCATCAAAATTCTAAAATATTTGAATAACACAAGTAAGTTTTCTGACTACAATTCAATTAAGTTAGGGAAAAAAAGTTAGTAGTATCATTTGGAATTTTGAAAATCTGTGTCTAGAGACTTCCACTTCTAGATAGGATGTAGTAGGTCATGGCAGCCCAACACCCTCCCTGCAACATCCAGAAAAATATGGATAAATTACAAAAATCATATGTTTAAAGACATATGGGAGCTGTGAAAGCAGCAAAGACTAGATGAATAGGAATTCCAGAGAGGAAGGAGCTCTCCTGAGGTGAGTGGCCATTTTGTTTCCTGCGGGTATTTACCGATTCTGGACATAGACTAAGGAAGGATCTGGCTTTGTTCTTGCAGAGGGTCTCTACTGAGGGAAAGAGAAACCCAGCAAGGCTTTAGATGGTCATGTGAGGCTGGTGCAACAGATTGGAAAATTGAGAAGCTTGGCTTGTCATGTTGCAAGTTGAGTTCCTCAGGAAACAGGTACTGAATCTGAGATTTGCCTCTGGAAGCTTACTGGGGAGTCATCTCAACAACACTTGAGAGGGAGCAAGAGAACCAGGATGCTGCAGAAGTTGAATGGTGATACATACAGTTTCAACAGTGACCTTAGCCAATCTCCCAGGGAGCTCTGAAGCTGGGATGGCCATGTAGAGATGTCTGCAATTGTGGCAAGGGGGTTGGACCTTTGGACTCGAATCAACCAGTCATTGGATGCAGGCTGTCCCTGGGGATGAGGGCATAACCTTGGATGAAGCATCTTCCTTCGGTCAACTGCAACTCCCAGCGGGGGATGCAACTGTGAGCCTTCAGCTGATAATACTCCTGGCAGCTGGCCCTGAGTAAGTGTTTCAGACCTTTAGAGGGATCTGGGTGGTACAACCACAGCATCCACTATACTAAATGACACTTGCTGAGTTCTGGGACTATGTATGAGAGGCTGGGGAGTTAGAATGAAGACTTTTAAAAGACAGAGGGAAATTTCCCTTAACCTCATAGTGCTTAGGAGACAAAGCCCTGCTAGAAGAGGTTTTAATTCTCTCCAACACTTACTGTCTGTCTTTTTTATTACAGCGATTCTGGTGAGCGGGAAGTGTTATCCCATTGTAGTTTTAATTTTAATACAACTAATGTTGTTAAACATCTTTTAGTGTACATTCTCTCACATATCTTTGTTGGTACTATGTCGATTCAAATATTTTGCCCATTTTTTCAGTTGGGTTTTTTTGTCATCCTACTGAGTTGTAAAAGTTCTTTACATATTCTGGATCCAATGCCTTTATCAGATATATAATTTGCAAATACTTTCTCCCAGTCTGTTACTTGTCATTTTTTTCCTTATTGGTGTGTTTCAAAGTGCAAAAGTTAAAAAATTTGGTGAAGTACAATTTATCAATTTTCTCTTTTATGAATCACGCTTTTAAATTGTATCTAAGAACTCTCCTCAATCAGTCACAAAGATTTTTCTGCTATATTTTCTTCTAGAAATTGTATAGTTTTAGCTCTTACATTTAGATCTGTGGTCCATTTTGACTTAATTTTTGTATATGGTGTGAGGTAAATGTCTATATATATATATATATATATTTTTTTTTTTTTTTGGCATGTGGATATCCAGTTGTCCCAGCATCATTTGTTCAAAAGACAATTCTTTCCTCCATTGAATTATCGTGGTAGTTGAAAGATCAATTTACCATGAATATAAGGACTTATTTGTGAATTCTCAACTCTGTTCCATTGATCTATATGAGCACACTATCTTGATCATTGTAGCTTTATAGTAAGCTTTGAAATTGGATCATGTACTTCATTCTTTTTAAAAAATTTTGGCTATTCTAAGTGCCTTGCATTTCCATATACGTTTTAGGCTCATCCTGTCAATTTCTACAAAACAAACAAAAAAAAGCCGGCAGGGATTTTGATAGGTATAGTGTTGAATTTATAGATAATTTGGAGAGAACTGCCGCCTTGACAATATTGAGTCTTCAATTCCATGAACATGGAACATTTCTCCATGTGTTTAAATCTTTAGTTTCTATCATCAATGATTTGCAGTTTTCATTGTACAAGACTTGCACCTCTTGAATTGCTTGAGTATTTTTTCTTTTTGATGCTATTGTGAATGGAATGTTTTCTTAATTTTATTTCTAGATTGTTTGCTGCTAGTCTGTAGAAATACAATTGATTTTTGTATATTGACCTTGCTTTCTATGACCTTTCTAAACTCATTTGCTAGGAGAGAGAGAAAGAGAGATAGGGAGGGAGGGTGAGAGCGAGAGCAATGCAAGTGCTATTCTATTCTTTGGCATTTTCTGCTTATAGGATTATGTCATCTGTGAATAAAGGCAGTTTTACTCTTGTTTTTCCCCCCAGTCTGGATGCCTTTACTTTATTTTTCTTTCTTTATTGAACTGGCTAGACCCTCCATGTTGACCAGGAATGGTGAAAACAACTTCCAGATCTTAGGGAGAAAGTATTCATTCTTTCACCATTAAGTATGATGTTAGCTGTTGGTTCTTGATCAGGTTGAGGACATTCTCTTCTATTCTTAGTTTGTTGAAAGTTTTGTCTCAAATGGGTGTTGGGTATTTTAAAATGCTTTTCCCACATCCACTGACATGTTCCTGTGGTTTGTGTCCTTCATTCTAGTAATATCATGTACTATGTTGATCAATTTTTAAATGTTGAAACAACCTTGCATTCCTGGGACAAATTCCACTTGCTTATTGTGTTTAATTCTTTTATGTTCATGGATTTGGCTCGCTAATATTTTGTTTAGAATTTTGCATCTGTATTCATGAAGGATATTGGTCTATAGTTTTCTTGTGTTGTTTTTTTAATCTGGTTTTGATATCAGGGTAATACCAGTATCATGGAATGATTTTGGAAGTGTTCCCTCCTCTATTTTCTGAAAGAGTTTCTGAAGGATTGGTATTATTTATACTTTAAATATTTGATAAAATTCACCCATGAAGAATTCTGGGCCTGGGCTTTTCTTGGTGGGAAGATTTTTAATTACTAATTCAACTTCTTTATTTGTTATAAGTCTATTGAATTCTACTCTAGTCTTTGCTTACTTTGAATTTTGTTTGCTTTTCCTTTCCTAGTTTCTTTTTTTTTTGAATTTTATTTTTTTTTATATAGCAGGCTTTTATTAGTTATCTATTTTATACATATTAGTGTATATATGTCAATCCCAAGCTCCCAATTCATCCCACCACCCTCCACCCCCCGCTTTCCCCCCTTGATGTCCATACGTTCGTTCTCCATATCTGTGTCTCTATTTCTGCCCTGCAAACCAGTTTATCTGTACCATTTTTCTAGATTCCATGTATATGCATTAATATACAATATTTGTTTTGCTCTTTCTGACTTCACTCTGTATGACAGTCTCTAGGTCCATCCACATCTCTACAAATGACCCAGTTTTGTACCTTTTTTATGGCTAATATTCCATTGTATATATGGACCACATCTTCTTTATCCATTCATCAGTCAATGGGCATTTACGTTGCTTCCATGACCTGGCTATTGTAAATAGTGCTGCAGTGAACATTGGGGTGCATGTGTCTTTTTGAATTATGGTTTTCTTTGGGTGTATGCCCAGTGGTGGGATTGCTGGGTCATATGGTAATTCTATTTTTAGTTTTCTTTACTAGTTTCTTAAAGAGAAAGTTTATTATTGCTTTGAGACCTTTTATTCTTTTTTTCCCCTGATATTGGCATTTAAAGCTATAAAATTTCCCTCTAAGCACTACTTTAGCTACAACTCATTAATTTTGATTTTTCTTTATTCAGCTCAACATATATAATTTATCTTGTGATTTCTTCTTTGAACCGTGACTTACTTAGAAATATATTGTTTAACTTCCAAAGAGTTGGAAATCTCCCATTTTCTTTTTTACTGTTGTTGATTTCTAATTTAATTATTAACTCTGTCCAAGAAGACTTCCTGGAGCCAAGTGCATTTGAACTCCAATGATGAATGATGTCTCCAGGCAGAAAGCTGGGGTGAACTGAAATTTAATTGGTAAAGAGCAGAGAAGCAGAGGGAAGGGCTTTCCAGGTAGAGACCAAGCACGTGTAAGGGCCTGTGTAAGTGCCAGCAAGATGTTCATTGCGCTTCGAACAAAGGAAATGTAATTTCTATCGTCTTTCTTTTTGCCTTTGTCAGTATAGCTAAAGCTTGTTAATTCAGTTGATCTCATCAACCTGTTTTGGTTTCATTAATTTTCCCTACTATTTTTCTTTTCTGTTACATTGAGTATAAAGGAGTTATAGTTGGGGTACAGAGGAAGTTGTGGGACAGGACGTAGAAAAGATCATGTAAAAGACTCCCTGGTGTTCAGATTCCAGCTTCACTCTTCAAGCCCTCTTCTGAAGAGGTTCTCATTACCCGTGAGTCCACGGATTTACAGAACAGGGATGCTTCCTCAGGATACACCTGGCTGAGCACCAGCAACAAGGAAGCAGAGGTTGGAAGAATAAGATCTAGGCAAGGGGTGACTGATGTCTCTGCTAATTACTCTTCTAGGATCCCAGTCATCCACCTAGCCTGTCACGGAGGTGGTCGTATAGGACCTATTCATTGTGGGCAGTGCGGAACCTGAGGTGGAGCTGGCAGCGGGGGGTGGGCAGTGGTAGGTCTCTGGGCATGGACTGTTGCTTCCTGTGTTATACAATGAAATTAGAGGCTGGATGCTGCCATGCCAACAGATGTTAGCAATTTAGCAGGGTCTTTGGTTGTGAGGGCTGCAGGCTCGTCTCCCCCCTCCCCAGCCCCATGGTGTGGGCTCGCTGGACACGAGGGAGGTGAAGGCTACGACTGAACTTGTTCTAAGAAACACTCAGGACAGACTGACATCATTCTGTAAGAAAACTGCTCCAGTTTGCTAAATGACTTCAGAGAGTGAAGGGTGGAAGAGAGAGAGTGTTCTAGAGCCAGGAACATGAAATCAAGTCTTCCCTAGAACTCCCCAGGGTGTTTTGCCCCTCACAGCCTCTCTTCCTCTTTCCTCTGGGTTTGCTGACACTCTCCACCCACACTTCTCTGGTTCTCCTTTTAGTAATGACCACAAAGGAATGCCTAACACTCAACAGCCCACAGGATGGAGACCCTTTCTGACTTGTGAGTTGCCTCCAGCCACTCAGCCCCCACGCCCATCTGAGTCTTAAAGGTTGTATATTCCTCCAACAGGGACTGAACTCCTTGATGGGTGGCCATGCTTTCTGGCCAGTGGCTGCCCTTACATTCCTCATTTCTCCATTAACCCTACCCATCCTTCACTCTTAGACTCAGTGCAAACACTGCCCCCCAAGAAGCCTTCTTTTATGTCCTCATAGGAAGTATCCTCTCCCTTCTCTGAGTACCCTTGACCTTTTTCTGCAGTTCTTCCATGGACTTACTACTTTCTCCCTTGTGGCAAAATGAATTGTGTGCATATCTCATCTCCTCTACTAGACCCCGGACCCTGTAAAGGCAGAGTTCCAGGCAGGACTCTAGATTTCCACAAAGTCTAGCCAATAGTTGGCAATTCACAGATGAAGAAATTCTTGGGAAGGAAGCCTGAGGAGGGTTACAGAAAAGTGAACTCAAGGCCTTCAGGGACAAGGCTCTCATTCACCATATGCCTGGGCATCTCCCCTCACACCAGAAAGTTCAAAGGAAAAACACAATGACAAGGATGGCCATTTTGGAACCCATTTATATTGTCAGTGTTACTCTGGGCTTCATTCAGCCCCACACCAGCCTCTGAGATTGCATCAGACATTCTGAACATTCATGGCTTCCTTGGGCCAAGTGTAGCTGTCCAGCGTAAAGGAGTCATAGTCTGGAGTATAGACCAGGGATCTTACAAAAGCCTCCTTGTCCTTGGGCTCTGGGTAGTAGGAGGCCAGGTTGTGTTTGTAGGCGAAGTCGAGGACCTAGGGAAAAACACGTTTGACTGAGGAACTGGATCTAAGGAGGAACCTGTCTAAAGGCCCTTGCTTGGGAGCTTGTGGAAGGGGAATATACCCTGAAGCATCAGATGTGTTCCTCTCATGAGTTGAGGCCCAGGAAGCCACTGGAGAGAAAGGATCTTGAGTTTTCTGCCTAGTAAGGAAGCTGTGACACCATGGAATAGACACTGGGCCAGGGCCAAGAGGCCTCAAAGTCTGCCTCTGCTTCCAACTGCCTGTGGGTCCTCAGCAGTGACATCATCCGTGCTGAGCCTCAGTTTCCTCATCTGTAAAGTGGGGGTCATGAGAGCTTTCTCTGGCATGGTGTGAGGATAAAATTAGGTAGCAGGTGTAAGTGTTCAGCATCTGATATTTTTTTCTGTCTTAAACGTGGCTTGAATTGGACATTGTTCTCTGGGTATTAGATTCGGCTTCAGAAGAAGATGAATCTGAATCTCCCCAAAAGGAAGGAACTGGACAGGGTGGACGTGGACTGTAAGCTGCACTATTGGTCTTGAGGGCTGACTCTGGATCCTGCACTGGACAGCTCATGGGGAGTGCGTGCTGTTGTGCAATGCGTTTTCTGAAATTATTCTTCAAACTTATAGAAAATGTAAAATGTATATTAATAGAAATAACAGTATAATGAACCCTCATGAATTCATCATCCAGATGAACAATTATCAATGTCAGGCCAGTCTTTACTGCCCCATGTTCTGGTTCTTTGAAAACCCATCACCTGTGCATCGTCTAGTGGGTGACATTTTTACGTAGACTATCCCCTGAACTTGATCACCCGTGGCCCAGCCATTCTGAGAGAAAGGGGAGGCATGAGCATCTCCTCTGGCCAGACAGGTGCCGAGTATAGAGCTTTTCCACTGTTCTCTTTTAATGTCCTCCAAAACTCTCGGGGAGAGGAATTACTGGCTTCTTTGTAGAAGAAGGAAACTGCTGAGGCTCAGGGAAGTGAAGTGACTGGGCTCGGGTGACTCTGCCGCTGATTGGCAGAGCTAGGACCCCGCAGCCTGAGCTCTTTCCAAGTTGACCTTTCTGTGTAAATGGGCACTTATGATTCATTTTAAAATTCCACCCACATTCTGGTCCACAAAACTAGGGCCTTTGGTGACCTTTCTGCCTGGTGTTTGAGGGGAAATCCAGGAGCTTTCCCAGAACTGCCCTGAGTGGGGTTGAGGTGGGGCTCAGGCTACAGGCAAGAGTGTGTCACCCAGCCTCTGGGGTGCATGCAGTGCAGCCCAGGGAGCTCAGCCTGTCTCTGCAGCTGCCACCCCTTTCGTCCTCCTAAAGTCACACAGAGAGGAAGCTGATGAGCCCCACTCCCCATAGTAAGGGGGTAAGACGTCCCTTACTTTGATGGCGATTCTCAGAGACACGTCTCGGATGGTGCTGAGTGGGGGGTACAGTCTCCCCTGTGACAGATGCTGCTCAGAGACCTCTTGGGCGATTTGCTGGGGAGAGAGAACAGAGAGGAACAAGCTGAGTTTCCACCTTCCCAGAGCAAGCCCAACCCAGTACACCAGAAACTCACCTCGCCCCTCATACGTGGCCCATAAGTGCAGTTTCTACTCCTGTCTCTGCCGCCTTGTGGCCCCAGGGGCGCTTAATGCTTGGGCTTAAGCAAGGACACATCCTTTCTGTCCCGTGAGACTGGCCGAGGCTTAAAACAACATGAAGCTGTCTGAATTCTAAAGGAAAATCACTAAGGCCGAGGCGAATAAACCTGTGACTTGCAAAGCAGACTCTGGGGTCTCCCCCGCCCCGGCTGACCTAGCCTGTTGTATAGGGATCCCCGAGTCCCTCGCTTCCCGGGTTCCAGCCTCTCCCACATGCTTAGGAGCATCCGGGCTGTCCCCCTAGGCCATCTTGTGTCTCTGTATTCGGGCCTCCTTGGGCTCTCCTTTCCGGCCCCGGCCCCAGTGAGGAAAGAAAGGCTGCTTCTCCAGTGACACCACGAATGGGCCTTATGCGGTACCTGAATAAATTCAGCCCAGGAACAGCCTCTCCTACAGCTTCCCTCCCTGCTTCAGAGCTCGTCTCTAAGGGCCAGCTCTCTGCAGCCAGCCTCATCCTCCAGCCTCGGGCACTGGTGCTCAGCCAGCCTGGCAGAACAGCCTCTTTAACCGGGCTCGGAATGCACTCCCACCCAATCTTCTCGTGTCAAATTGAAATCTGGGAAAAGCCACAGTGCTCTCTGAGAACTCTGTGTCCCGGGACGGACAGGGAAAGGAGCTGGTCTTGCCTCAGAGTTTGGCAGACATTAGAAACCTGGGCTCCCCCCTCTGCTACCTCGTTCTTAAATTCCTCTCTGTCCTTTCTGTTCATTCAAACATCCACTGAGCTCTACGATATGCCGGGCTCTGTGCTAGGTGCTGAAGAGCCATGGTGGAGAAGCCACAGTCTTTTCCTTCCTGGAGACTGGTGTCAGTGGAGATGAACAAACAATAGTAACGATTATAGTGATTTCGAGGAGGGGGGACATATGGGCACAGAGGAAGGCAGGGCCCAGTCTGCCATGTACAGGAAAGGCTTCCCAGAAGAAAAGACAGAAGCTAAGACCTGAAGGACAAAGTGTGAATTACTTGAAGAGAGGAGAAGGAATAGCACATGCAAATTCTTAGAGGGAAGAGAGAGAACGACTGTAAAAAGAAGGCGGGATAGGTTGACGGCAGGGGGAGGCTAAAAGGCTGGAGAGGAAAGGAGGGCCTTGGATGAAGTGCCTTGTATGGAAACCATGTGAAGGAGTTTGGCCTTTCCTGGGAGCACCAACGAGCCATAAAAGGTCTGAAATTAGGAGAGAGATGGCCTGTTCTGGGCTTTAAGGGACCCCTCTTTGTGGAGGTGTAGTGTACACCTCTCTGTGGAGGTGAGGTGTAGTGTACACTTCTCTGTGGAGGTGAGGTGTACACCTCTCTTTGTGGAGGTGTAGAAGGTGAATTGACTAGAGGGAAGCAGAATTTCCATGGCTAGATCTGCAGCTAGAAAGGCTCTCCTGCAGTGACGAGTTATATTATGGTATGTGTGGCCACTTCTGAGATGCTGGGCACTGCTAATGCTCTGCTGTCTCTCTGAGTCAAATTGCCTGGGGCCATCCTGGCACATCCCTCACAAGCCAGGTGACCTTGGGCACGTAACTCAAACCCTCTGTGCCTCAGTTTCCTTGTCTGTAACGTAGGGATGATCACTATATTTTACAGGGTTGTCAAGGTGAAATGAGATGCTGCATGTACGTCTCCTAAAACTTATATTACTTTTTCCATAGGAAAATCAGTTTCAACTTAAATTATCTTAATTTAAAAACAAACACCCTTTTCAGGGACTTCCCTGGTGGTCCAGTGGTAAAGAATCTGCCTTCCAATGCAGGGGACACAGGTTCAATTCCTGGTCAGGGAACTAAGATCCCACATGCCCTGGGGCAACTAAGCCCACGTGCCACAACTACTGAGCTTGTGTGCCTCGACTAGAGCCTGCGTGCCACAACTACAGAGAGAAAACCTGCACGCCACAACTAGAGAGAAGCCCGTGCACCACAATGCAGAGCCCGCTCGCTGCAGCTAAGACCCGACGCAGCCAAAAATAAATAAAAAAACAAAAACCAGCCAAACCAAACCAAACCAAACCCCCTGTTGAGAAATATAACCTGCCAGGCCTTTGAAGACCAGACTGTCAGCTCCTGGAGGGGAGGGGCCTTATGCTGCTCAGAGCAAGTGACTGAGAAGTAGATTGAGGGGAGGTTCCTGTTTACTTCATGGACACGGTTCATGAAAAGATGGAGCTGAAAGGTCCCATAGCAGAGGCTGTGGGTTGTGCAGATGTTTCTGGGGGTTGCATAGGAAGGCTTTAGCAACCTTGTTTCTGCACAACAGGGGAATTTGCTTTCGGGTCAACTCCAAGCAGGAAGTGACTCTTCCCATCCAATGGGGGTTTCAGACAGCTCCGCCCATGGTCACAGGACACCACCACCTCCATTCAAATGCAAAATACTCAAGTAAGAGGGACAGAGAACTGCAGCATGAAACCAGAGCTGGTGTGCACAAGGCTTGGGGGAGGCTGACAAAAGTTCAGCAGACACAGGAAGAAGGAACTTGGTGCATGAGACAGTTCCTTGTGGGACTCACAGAAGCAGGGCTGGGTAGGGCTGCCTGGAAGCCCTTCTTGTGGCTTGCTGGTTTGGGGCTCTCACCAGTGCCGTGGTGAGGGGGAAATGCAGACACATGCTAGAAATCACAGCAGAGCCTTTGGAGCCCACTGGGGATAAATATGTTTAATATTTGTTTATAGTTCTGATTAGCTTAACTTCTCAACAGAAACATTTCTACGCCTTGGTTCCGCAGAGTGAAGATAAATGTGAAGTGCTTGGCACTTGGTAAGCGTTTGTTAAATGGCAGCCACTGTAACTGTTATTATTAACAACTATTATTATGAATGTGGGCTGTCATCCTTAACAAATCCTTTCCTTGTTTTCAATTCACCATGCCCAGTAAAGAACGCTTGTGGGAGCTTTTCTGATACGATGCCTGGAGCAGGTGCACACCCACATCCCCCATCTGTGCTCAAGACATGGGTACTCAGAGCAGGCAAACCTGACATGCAACCCATCCTCTTCCTTACAGAAATCTGCCCTAGTGGGGCTTTTTTTTTTTTGCGGTACGCGGGCCTCTCACTGCCGTGGCCTCTCCCATTGCGGAGCACAGGCTCCGGACGTGCAGGCTCAGCGGCCATGGCTCACGGGCCCAGCCGCTCCGTGGCATGTGGGATCTTCCCGGACCGGGGCTCGAACCCGCGCCCCCTGCATCGGCAGGCAGACTCTCAACCACTGCGCCACCAGGGAAGCCCTAGTGGGGCTTATTTTGCTACCAGTTACCCAGTAACATGGCCAAGACCCATGGCTGGAAAAATCTACTGCTTGTCACGGTCGGTGAGCCCACGGTTTCAGGTGGTTTTGATGGCATCTCCGTTCTTGGCATGCATATGGGTTCTGCTGGGAGGCAGGGTGCAGTACAAGGTACGTGCCCTCACGGCCAGCGCCTCCTGCCAGCACCCCTCCCACTGACTATTCCTTCCCCCGCCGCCCCTGCCTTAAAAAGCCTGTGTGTGTTTTCAGAGTTCAAGCCTCCAGGCGCTCTTGAGAGAAGCTTGACATTCAAGCACTCTGGGGAACCACTGAAGGATTGGAGCGGGTAGGTAGAAGAAACAAGAGAAGGAATCTTTGGGGACCCAGTGTAGGAGCTAGTGGAGCTCACAGGCCCTCTGGGGTGTGTATTCAGGGCAGCGGGGACAGCAATACCTCTGCTGTCAGGAGGAAGAGCCCGTCCGGGATGTGTCGGACCCCGCCTGCGATGACTCCCAGAGCCACTCCAGGGAACACGTAGGCGTTGTTTCCCTGCCCGGGAATGAAGGTCCTGCCATCTTCCAGAGTCACGTCTTTGAAGGGACTTCCACTGGCAAAGATCCCTCGGCCCTGGGGGCAGGAAGAAAACCAGAGACAGAGCTTGGAGCTAGGTTTCAGGGGTCATGGTGGCCTAGTCGTGTCTCCCGAAAGTTGACCCCTTCCTCATCTTCTGCTAAATGCTCAGCATTGTGCTGAGGACGTTGCGGGTGCTGAAAGCACAGCTGTTCATCTGACCAGAAAGCTCAGCTCCCACTGAGTTACCCGGCAGCCACAAAACCACAGAACGGGGAAGGTGTAGCTTTTAACCTGTCACCTCCCCGGAGGGCAAGCCAGGTGTGCAAATGGCCTAGAGTCCACAAGCGCCTCGAGCTCTGGTCAGAGCTCTATGTTAGGGGAACCCTGAGCAGTAAAGCCTACTGGTAAGAGCCTGGGCTTTAGAGCCGGACGTGGGTTTGAGGGCCAGCTCCACTCCTTTTTAGCTCTGTGACCTTGGGCAAGTTACTTCATCTTTCTGAAACTCAGTTTGCTTATCAGCAATGTGGGGATTTTTTTCACCCTCATAGGGTTGCTCATGGTTACTGTTACTATGTCCTCTCAGCCCGGGTAAGGAAGGACTCCCCGCTGACCTCGGTGACCCGGTAGCACTTCTCAGCCGTGCACTCGGCCTTGCTGGTGGGGTTGCTCAGGGCAAAGATGATGGGGCGCTCGTGGAAGGAGGCCATGTCCCTCAGGATCTGCTCCGTGAAGGCTCCTGCAATGGCGGCAACACCTATGGGGAAAAGGGGGAGGTAGTGGGGTGCCGACTCTTTATCTACACCCCATTCCTCTCCTGGTGGTGGTGGTGGAACTAGGTACAACACGGAAGACTCAGGAGTCTTGAGGATGGCATCCGCCATAGGGATGAGGGAGGACAGGAGAAAAGGGTCTCCCTGCTTGAGCTAGCTGAGACCCCCTGTTAATTCCACTGGTCCACTGCAGGCCCCAGCTCAGTTAAGCTGCACCTGTGAAGCATGCCTGGCCACTGTCCTTTAGAGTGGACTGCTCCCGCAGGACAGGGAGTGATGCCAGGGTCCCCCCCTTGGGGGAGGAGTGCTCATGTCATCCTGGTTAGAGAGACCAGCCTGTGCTTTTCCACTCTACTGTATAATTCTGCATCACGCAGCCCAGCTTGGCGCCTTAGTTCTACGGTTCTTATACAGTAATAACCCAATAAAAGTTTGTAGCATTGAATTGGAAATGAGGGGAAAGAGCTGTGTTTCCAAGGGTTGCTTATGCCTCCTCGCTGAGCCTCAGTCTTCACCTGCAAGTCAAGAAGATTAGCTGTGCTGGGCAGTGGGTCACCCCTCCTCCTACCTATGATGGCCGTGGGCTTCACCAGCCTCACCACCTCCTCCAGGGAGTTCACTTCAGGGTGGTCCTGGGCAAACATCTCCTTCTCATGGTTCAGGTGGCTCCTCCCCTGCAGGGGAAGGAAGAACATGATACAGCTGTGGTGGTGAGAACCGCTGGGCAGTGCCTGGATGCATCTGTGTACTCTAAGAGCATTCCCTGCAGAGCCCTGTGCTGTGGTCTGAGCTGTCAGAACCTTGGGCCCTGTCCTTTTGATCAAAATCTACGATGCAATCTAAGAATTTTAAATGTGTGTGTGTGTGTGTGTGTGTGTGTATTTCTTTAATCCAAACCACATATGGAGAACCCGTAAGGCCTTTCCTTGAGCTGCTGGGGTCATGGCTTCCTGGGCCAGGACAGAAAGGCTCCGAGGAAATGCCTGAGTTTGGACCAAGACTCTTGGCCCCAAGACATATAGCACAGAGGCCCAGTTGAGGGATGGGGGCCCGAGTCACCCAGGGTCAGGGCGCTAATTTGAATGTATTTGACAAGATCCATTAACCTCCTGATAAATAATAAGCTGAGATCCAGGACAGGCTTGTAGTGGCTGGCTGCTCCCAATGGGGTCCAGATTCCTTCCATTTCTTCAAATAGGAGTCAGTGGGTGACAGGCTGGTCAACGTTTCTGATGACTCCTTTGGGTCAGCTGGCCTCACGAGAACCAGAGTGAAAACACCAGCTTTGAGAGATCTTTGAGGAGGGGTGAGCTCAATAGGGTGAGCAAAGGTGATGTTGAAACGTGGGAAAGAGGCAAGTGTGGCAGCCTCCACCTGTGCCTGGACTGTGCTCTGGAATGATCTGGGGCAGAAGGAGGAATCTCCAGGTCCCAGTTCTTTCCAGTGGGAATCTGCCCTTATAGGGAACAATAGGAAGGTCTGTTGCTTCAGAGGGGGCTCTCCACTATTCTTGGTTGAGAGCCTCGTGTTCCTATCTCTTGTCTTTTTTTTAGGCTCTCACTGTCACAGTCTATGTTAGTGAAATCTCAGGATTAAAACATGGAGCTCTGAGTGAAGTCCTGAGGGAGGAGGTCATCCAGCTGTGCCCCTCACCACACTGCAGTCAGAAGCTGGACTGTCTCTCTCATTCATTCCTTCATTCACACCTCAAACATCAATTATGTACTTATCACATGCAGGACCTTGACATCAAGACCATACAGCCTCACGGGGAGGGAGGCAAGGGGCAACAGCCCTATCACGGGATAAGTGTCATATATGAAGGGTGGAAGGCTACATGAGCGTAAACACAGGGAACTAATTGAGACCCAGATGCTCAGGGAAGCTGCTTGAAGAAGGTAACAGAAGACAGGGAGGAAACAGATGGGGTTGAGGGCTGTGAGTGGGCGTGTGAAAAAAGAGAAGGGCATTCCAGGCAGAGAAACAAAATATGCAAAGATGTAGAAGAGAGAGAGCATGTTACTTTTGGAGAATTATGATTCAACATGGCTAGAGGTGAGTACAAGGCAGGACGTGGGGGGAGATGACACTGGAAAGAGCACACGTACACACATTTGCAAGCACATTCAAAGCTTTTGGACAAGAGCAATTAAGGCTACTCTGGGATGAATCTTTTGCTTTGGGGATTAGGACCCTGCCCTCCTCCTGCTCTCTCTTCTGTCTGAGCAGTTTACCCCTTGAGATCTCTTCCAGTCCAGTTCCAATGGCTGTAGATATCAGGTAACCTCCAGGTCTCCAGACCGACAGTACCTTGACAATGAGCCCCTTGGAGTCCACCATCCAGATCTTCCTTGTGGCCTCTGCCTTGGGTACGCCTTCTTTCTCTAGGGCCATGACAAGGAGGTGGGCGATGCCCATGGCTGCCTGCGAGGTGGGTGTTTAGACAAAAGGCAAAGGCTGCTCAGGATTTTATCAGATTCTTCACCAAGATCCTCGTTTCTTCCCTCACTACTCCCAGGAGGCCCAGTTAAGTCCCTGCCTTGAGACACCCAAACGTTGGGGCCCAGGCAGCTGCAATGATCACAACGCATCTGTGCTGTTTCCTCTCCTCAGAAGCCCAGAACACTGCTCCCCCTTGCGGCTCCTCCACCCATTCTTTTTTTTTGCGGTACGCGGGCCTCTCACTGTTATGGCCTCTCCCACTGCGGAGCACAGGCTCCGGACGCGCAGGCTCAGTGGCCATGGCTCACGGGCTCAGCCGCTCCGTGGCATGTGGGATCTTCCCAGACCGGGACACGAACCCATGTCCCCTGCATCGGCAGGCGGACTCTCAATCACTGCGCCACCAGGGAAGCCCCTCCACCCATTCTTACTCTCCTACTGGAACAACAGCAGACAGCCCCCGAAGGCACTTACTTCACCAGCACCTTGGAAAACAAACACGTGATTGGAGAGCTTGTTCTTGGTGATTCGCAGAGCAGCCAGGATCCCTGCCACGGCGACAGAGGCTGTGCCTGCAACAGAGTGGACAGAGATCACCCTCTGGCCACCGGGTCCCACCCCCTAGACCCTTGGCAGAGTTCCCCACACCTAGAACCTGTGATGGAACAAGCGACTTTCCCTCGCCCTTACAGAGGCCAGCCCTGTAGGCACGCAGGTTGTCGAGCAACTCTCTTTTGCGTGATACTCTCCATTCACTCTTTTGCAGATAACTGTTAGTTTGAGAAATAGCTCCTGGATTGTTACCCTGGGAGAGAGGATCAGAGAGTCGGGTGCTGCTACCACCATCATTCATAAATGAAACAACAAGGACAAATACAAGGGAAGCCAAAGAGAAGGGTGAGCCTCAGAATGATTTGTTTAAGGGGTAAATGGATAAAAGCATATTAAAAATGAGGCCACAAACTATCCATGAAACATTACATGACCGTGTGACCTGAGCTGCTTGTCTTATCCAGCAAGTCATCCATGAAACATTACATGACCATGTGACCTGAGCTGCTTGTCTTATCCAGCAAGTCATAAGGTTATGCCAAGTAGCATAACCAGCATCGAATGGCTTGAATACATCTGAAGGTACAGGTAAGCTGCACGAGCAGGTGGCTCAGACTAGTTTGACAACTACTCTTCCTCTCCCTCAATCCACACCTAAGGCCTCACTAGGAATTCCTATGACCAGCTGACCAAGGAGGAGAAAGCAGGCTTGGTTTACAGATTGTTCTTGACAGTATGCTGGCATCCACTAGAAGCGTACGGTTGCAGTTTCACAGCCCTAATAAAAGGTCACCCTAAAGGGAAATAGTGAAGTAAATCTTCCCAATGGACATGACCTCCCATTGTAAATTATGTTGTCCACTTTGGTCCAAGAGATGGCTAGACCTACATTGATTCGTGGGCAGTTGTTAACGGTTTAGCTAGATGGTCAGGGACTTAGAAAGAACCAAACAGTAAGACTGGTGATGAGGAAGTCTAGGGAAGGGTTTGCGAATGGACTTCTCTGAATAGGTACAGGGTGTGAAGGTATTTGTGCCCCACGTGAAAGCTCACCAAAGGGCAGAATGAGAATAGTTTCTCAATAATCAGGTGGACAACATGGCATGGCTTGTGCATGTCAGTCAGCATCTTTCCCACGCCATCTAGGGTTTGCTCAGTTTCCATAGAGAGTAGCCATGGTGGCAGGGACGGAGGCTATGCATGGACTTCCTCACGGAGGCTGCCTGCTACTACTACTGCTGAATGACTGAGCTGTCGATGGCAGAGACCAATGTGGAGCTCCTGCTACGGCACCGTCCTCTGGGAGGACTATCTACCCGGCAGGAGGATGATTACACTGGACTCCTTCCATTAGAGACAGGGAAGAGATGTGTCCTCACTGGAATAAACATAGCTTCTGGATATGGCTTGACTTTCCCTGTCTATAATGTTCTGCCAGTGCCATCATCTGGGCACGTCTGAAATGCCTAGTCACCATCCTGATATATTCCAGGCTTCTAATCAAGGAATTCATTTCATTTTAATAGAAGTGCAGCAATAGGCTCACACCCACGGAACTCAGTGGTCTTAACACGTACTCTACCACCCAGGAGCAGATGACCTAATAGATCAGTAGGATGGGCTCCTGAAGACTTAAGACTCAGTTGAGGATATGGTGAGGGTCTATCTTACAGGATGTAATACGTGATTTGACTTAGCAAACAATACCTCGTGCTCTTTCTCCACAGCCAGAATACTTGGGTCTGGAAATCAAAATGTTGAAGTGAGAATGGCTCCTCTCACCATTTCACCTAATGAATCACTTGCAGGGTTTTTGCTTCCTGTCTCTTCAATTCTGTGCTCTCTGGATTGGAGGTCTTGGTTCCAAAGAGACAAATGCTTCCATTAGGATTCCCAACATGGTTCTATTGACTTGGAAGTTGAGACTGCCACCTGGCCATTTGCCACAAAACCAGTGGGCAAAGAAGAGGGTTACTTTACTGGCTGTGGTTATTCATCCTGAGAACCAAGGGGAAACTAGGGACAGGGAAGACTGTATCTGCGCCTAGGGGATCCTCTGGGGTGTGTCTTAGTACTCCTGTGCTCAAGAGTAAATATTAATAAACACTGTTGCAACTAAAGAGAGGCAGGGCTGCTGAGGACGCAGATCCTTCAGGAATGAAGGTTTGGGTCATCCTATTAAGGAACTCTGGCAAGCTAAGGTCTTGTCTGATGACAAGTAAACACGGAATGGGAGACCGAGGAAGAAATTCATAAACATCAACTATGGCTTCATGACTGGTTACAGAAATGAGGAATGTAGCAGCCATGCAAATTTTCTTCCTTGATTATCATGTGGTTACGGATGATGGTTCGTATTAGCTAATTTATTCTCCCTTCTCCTTCCTCTTATTATTTTATAGAAGTTTTATTGGAGGTTAATTCTACAATTTAGCCTTTAGAAAACAGAGTTTTCAAATGTGACTGTGACTGAGATTTAAGAGTAGTTTGTCCTGCCCAGAGATGGGTGGTGTGACTATCTTCCAGAGATAAATATGTCCAAAAAATGCACAGTGTGACAGCTGTGAGTTAAGTTTTATTGGGGACACAATGAGAACTATAGCCCAGGAGACAGCCCCTCAGATAGCTCTGAAGACGGGTGTGGGTGTCAGTGTGTACGTGATTTTGGTGAAGGGCGTACGTGCAGTCAAGCACACATTTCAGCAGAAGGTTGCTGCTGGTCACAAGAAGGTTGTTGCTCGTCACGAGGAGTGGATGTCTCCGTTAATGATTTTAGTGTTTTCCTAGATATGAGAAGATGTAAGAAACTGGGCTCATAAAATCTTCTGAAAATATCTAAGCATCTGAAGGCCTGTTCTGCCAGTTTTTCCCAGAGCACAGAGTGCCTCATGCCTGATCTCTGCCTTGAACTCCTTTCAGGGTGCGCTGAAGGTCGGTGACTGCAGTGGCTAGTGACTTCATTCTTGTAGAACCAGATGATGAGTGACATTCTTGAGTTGGCAAATAACTGTAGACACTTTGCCTCTCCCCATTTCAGGGAGAAGGGGAGAATGTCTTCATTTGTTGGAAAGATAGTTGCATTTTATTAGGCATTTTGTTAGAGTTTGTTGTTGTTGTCTGGAAGTACCAATGTGCAGGACGGAATGTATCGATGCTGAACAGCCAGAAGGGTGGACTCTGCCGATTACTGGATAATCGTTTCTCCTTTGTCTGCAAACCACTTTTCAGCTTTACCAATTGGCCCTATGGTGGGCTCTGCCAATAGGGGGCGCCAGAGGGCGACTGAAAGACTAGATGGGCAGGGAAAGAACAGTTTTTCCAGCATCATTCCTACTTTGTAAGATTGCTGGGTAAAATGTAGGACATTCAGTTAAACTTGAATTTTAGGTAAACAAGAAATAATTTTCTAGTGTGTGTTCCATGCAATATTAGCATAAATATTCTAAAAACTGTTATTTGTCTGAAATTCAAATTTAGCTGATCATCTGCATTTTGTTTTTGCTAAATCTGGCAACTCCAGAGCCTTGGTTTTTTAATCTTACAGCAGCAGTTTGTTCCACAAGCAGCAGTTGAATCCAGTTTGCTCTTTGTCCGTCACTTACAGAACTAGCCTCATGCCCCCTCAGAGGCATGAACGCTAGCCAGCTGTCGCCTGTCTTCCCTGTGTTCCCCCAGCCTCAGGGGTGGTAGCAGATCCTTAGTGTTTCTTTCTGGCTTTTCAGTTCTTTAATGCAGAATTCACAATTCTTTATGTCGAGTTTTCTCTGTTAAAACGACTGTTGTGGACCCTCACGGAGTCACAATAAAGTAATCGCAACTGGCAACGCTAAGCCTCTATGATGGTCAAAGAAAAGGAAATTAAAGTGTGACTGTTTATGGTCATTACAATTGTGCAAATCAAAGAAACTGATGGTATCTATGGCTGGTGAGGGAGCAATGAAAAGGGCAAAGTTCAGCACACATTCCATTTTAAAGAGCTACAACCCTTTTTGGAAAACTATTTCCCAATATAGACCAAAGGCATAAAATGTTTTTGCCCCTTGACCTCATGCTTCTATTTCTGGGAATCTATGTATGAAAAAATCCAAAAGGTATGTGGTAAGATATTTATGACAGTGTTATTTGTAATGTAGAATGGCTGGAAATAACAAACACCTAACAAAAGAGCAATGGTTAAGTAAATTAGCTAGTGTAGGCACTCAGTAGGATACTGAAGCTATTAAAAATATTCCTTATGAAGATGGTGTAGCAACACAAAAAATGCTATAAAGTTAGTAACTAACATCACATATTGTTCTAAGTGCTTTATATGTCTTAATGTAAAGACATTTATTTAATCCTATCATCATCCCCATTTTACAGATTGGGAAAATGAGGTACGGAGCAGTTTGCTGAGTTGTCCAAGATCACACAACAGAGTGAGGCTTTGAACTCAGGGAATCGGGCTCTAGGACATGTGCTCTTAACCCCTGAATCATGCTTCACTGAGTTAGTTGGAAGGAAGAGAACATTCAACAGTCTACATACTATGATTCTAACTGTAACAAAATATACACACAAAATCCGAAAGGAGCTACAAAATACTAATGGTTGCAGGGTAGGAGCAGGAGTGAACTTTCCGTTTTCTGTTTCCAGTTTTCCATTGGACAGAGAGCACCTTTTCCCCGCATCTGATTCTATTATATTTCACGACAGCATTCTGCCTCCTGAAAGGAGCTGTACAGAGCATACGACACCAGGTGGCGCCAAAGATATTTCATCAGAGAACCTCCCAAAGACACTGCATTCTTGATGGGTCTGTTCCTTCTTGGATGTCAAGTATCTTTTGTGGTTAGAACCTATAGGCTGAATAACAGCTTACCTGTAGAAATTCAGTGCTGGATGGAGAGCGTGACATCCAACAACTGTACAGATGAGGAAACTGAGGCCAGAGAGAGGCAGTGGCTTCTGCCTGTTAGTCACCAAGTTAGAAGTAAAGCAGGTAAGCCTGGGTTGCTGCTTCCACCCCTTCCTGGTCTATGCAGCTCAGACAGCCTTTCCTGACTCTGGAGTTGAAGGCAGCAGGAGTGGCCTTATGGGGTTTCCCTGGGGGAGAACTGAGGGGCAGGTGGTAGTGGAGGTGGAGGGAAGTGAACTTAGGTGGTGGATGTAATTGTTCAGTTGTGACTCTGGAAGGGGTGGAAAACACAAAGCATTGGGAAATCTGGTAGAAAAGAGTTGAAAATTTCAAAAGGATACAACAACTGCCGCTTATTGATTGCTCTCCCCGTGACCTTGGCTCCGTGCTGTGTGCACTTGCCTGCATTTATTTGCTCATTTAATCTTTACAGCAACTCTAGGAAATAGGTACTACTGAGCTCCCATTTTTTCCCCTTTCAGAAGTGGAAAGTGAAGTTCAAAGAAAGTAGAAACGACCAGGAGAGAAGTAAATCCTCTCACCACCAACTCTATAAAACCTCTGCCTCCGGTCCATATACTTCCATATACTTTGCCGTTTCTCCTGTTACGTGGATGAATGGTCCCTGCTCTTAGCTAAAGCCACCTCTGGCTGTGTGCTGGATCCCACCATGTTTACCTACTCAAGAAATTTGTTTTGTAATTCTCTCCCTTTTTTTTTCTGCATCCTCAACTGCTCCCACTCTAGTGGATCACTGCCATCACCATACAAATATGTCATCAAGTTCCCATCCTTAAAAGCCTCCTCTTGACCCTATGTCATTCCCACCCTATTTCTTACTTCCCTCTATAGCCAAATTCTCCTAAAGAGCTGAATATACTCATTACCTCTATTTCCCTTCTTCTTGGTCTCCCTGAAACCCAGTCCCATCAGGCGACTGCCCCACCACTTGTCAACCTCACCAGCACCTCCATCTTGCCAAGTTCAGTGGTCAGTCCTCAGCCCTCCTCTTCCTTGACCTTTCATCAGCATTTGATACTGGTGTTCATTCCTTCCTTTGGGAAACTCTGCATGTGGCCTCTGGAACCCCATGCTCACTGGCTACCTTGCTGGCTCCTTCTCATTCTCCATTCTGGGATCTTTCTCTGAGGCCATCCTCCGAAGTGACAAGTTGCCGTATTCACAGCCCAGAACTCAAGAGGAAAAACAGCAGTTCTTAAATCCTATATTATAAAGTTTGGCAAAGAACGCTATCTCCATCATCAACTTTCATTTTGAGGAGGAGGGTCTTGGGTAATGTATTAGGGATTTAAAAATAGAGAGGAAGGAAGCTGCAGAGGTTTCTGGAGGTAGCCACCTGGAGAAGCCCAGGGGTCTAGGGATGTGTTAGAACACGTGCCCGTGAATGCTGAGGGCAGCTGAAAGCATGACTGTTTGTTCCTCATTCACGATGAAAGAAAAACAAATTTTCCTTTTCAGAGGGAGCTTTCCATAATTGCATTTCCTGCAAACTGAGTACTGGAGGTGGTAGGTTCAGGAAATAGCACAAAAGGACTGAAAATGTAGTTTCTATTCTGCTTTTAATAGTCACATTTGACAAAGTTAAAGAAGTTTCCATTAGAAACCACACATTATCAGAGAAAAGGGAAAGAACTAGCTGCTTCTCAGGTGAGACAAGGCTGCTGTCTTAGGCAGCAAGAAGGACACAGGGAGTTAGGCTTGCCAGGGTCCGGCCAAGGTGGCTTTGGAGGCCTGGGGCCGGGGGGATTGGGCGTCCTCTAGGATTAGGTTGGCCCACTTTCAGGATCCGCAGAATTATCTTCCCGCAGCAGCCAGCGGCTTCTCATTTGTTCATGAGCGTGTACTGAGAGCCTGTTCTGGGGCTCCACTGGGTATACGGGTATATGAAGCCTTAGATTTATGAAGATGAATACAACAGTCTTGAGCACAGGGGTTAGCAGAATAACTGTTCAGAAAATTCAAGTTCCCCTTATTGGAAACCAAGCAAAGGCCTTCTAGATGACTTCAACCCTGTTTCTGTGTCCTGAAGGAATGTTCTGGAGCCCTTGGACTCTCAAGAAAGCAGTTCCCAGCCCATGGAGAAGGCAGGGTTAGACTATTCTGCCGCCGGAGGGAATAATTACCATCTTCTTGGCTTCTTTGGGGATTTAACTGAATCAACAGGCTAAGGGGGAGGTCTCAGAGCAGCCAGGATTAGACGTGCAAAGAGACCCACGAGAATCTCAGGGCTGGGAAAGCCCTGTACGGGAAGAACAGCCTCAGAACACAGGACTTAGCGAAAAGGAAGGTTCTGGGGACTGGGGAGAGATGAGGTTGAAGCGGCCGGGGGAGGTTTCACTGTGGGAGAGACACGGGAAGGGCCAGGAACTGCTGCTTAGTGTGTATGGTAGGAAAGGAGCAGCAGACCGCTGACAGCTGGAAGTAACCCCTGGTGTCTTGTAAACAGGACAAACCAGCTGGACAGACTTCAGAGCTGGGCCATTCCTCCCCATCTGCCCCCTTCCTATCGTGGCATCTGAGCCCCAGGGTACTTTGAAATATTCTGCAAAGCGGGTGACCACTGCCCAGTGTCACTCCCAGGCCCTGGGGAAGGGTGGGGTCATCCTGGGGCCTGCAGAACAGGTTTGGCCCTGGGTGCGGTATCCTGGGGGAGGTGAGGTTTGAGTCCTTAAGGACAAAGAGAAATTAGCCGAGAGCAGAAGAGAGTTCTAGGCAGAGGGACCAGCACATTCAGAATCAGAATCGGCAGGAAACTCACAGAACTAATTCAATGGGCTGGAAGAATAGGCTGGATGTGGAAAGAGGAAAGAGGTGAGGTGGGCCCCTGCCTCCCTTCTCAGGCTTTCCCAGGCCTGCGCTCACACTGGTGCCTCTTCTCACCTCCACCACAGCCTCTCTGTTTTGGGTCTCAACACTTCCTCCTTCCCCCTGGTACATGTGTTGGGAGCCTCCTGTGCACCAGAGGTATCAGTACCCGGTACCAGAACTGAGTACGGTTACATGCCTGTTCCCGCGCTACATCACTGCAGCCCTTACAGCTACCTGGTGCCAAAAGCAAGGGTGATGATGAAAACGCTTAACGATGAGTTAGCACAGTGCCCATCCAGCCAGGATCAACGCTGGCCTTAGAAAGGCATCCTGATCTTTCTGGCAGCACTGGCTGAGCCTCCCTCATGGCTGTGAATACTATCATGTCCATTTTACAGATCAGGAAAAGAAGACTGGGAGGATTTAAGCCACTTGGCCAAAGCCCCAAAGCAGAAAAGTGGGGATTCAGACCTAGGCTTGTCTCAGTCCAACATCTGACTGTTAAGAACTCTGGCTCACAGATGAAAACTTGGCAGTATGAGGGGGGACCACGGCCTGACATACCACACAGGCACCCTGACTGGCCGTCTGCTCTCGGGAACGTGGCCGGACTCGAGGGCAGTGCAGGTCCAGGGAGGCCTGCTGGGGTGGGAGGATGCTCTGAAGCTGACAGGCCAGCTGGGCTTTGCTGTCCCCAGCCACACTGCGGGCAGCTAGCCGTGGAGGCCGGGGGCCTGTGCTCACCAGGCCAGCAGTATCCCGGATCTGGCTTCTTGGGAAGGACACAGCTGGCCAGTCCTCCAGCATGGCCATTCCTAGCACTGTTCCCCTTCCAGGTCTCTCTCTCCTCCGCTAAGAGCCGGGATGCTTCTGTGATCCCAGCTGAAACAACAAAAGTCACCTGAGCCTCTGCCTTTTCCAAAACTCCTGAAGAGGCTTCCAGCGATGAGTCAGTGCACGGGCAGCCCTGCTCACCGAGAACCAGCCTGGGGAGGCCGAGGCTTCCCACCGGTCTGAGCTGGGAGTAGGGCCAGGGCCGGGGCTGGGGGCGCACGGGGGAGACCCTGGCAGCCCTGGGGAGCTCTTTACCCTGCCAGTGCTGGGGCTTCAGAGGCCCAACCCTGTGGTCGGCCACGTGGGGGTGGTGATTCCCAGGAGTGTGAAACAGCAGGACTGCCTGGGAGACAGTTCCAATCTTGTGCCCGAGCTTCTGCTCGGCACCAGGCACGGCCCTGCCCTCACGGAGCTCCGTCTGGTGGGGACCCGGAGGCCTTTAGTCGCATCTTTCCTTACTCCATCGAGGATGTGAGGCTGCGCTGGCGTTCATTTCATGTGGGCAGCCTGGGCCCACCCCCCGCCATTCTGGGGTGTTCCCTGACCACGAGTCCTGTTGGGGGGGACCGGGCCTGTCCCCAGCAACCACGTGTGGTTTGGTTTTGGTGTCTGTTTACCACTGTGATTCCTCCCACCCTCCCCCTTCTCCCAGCTCTCTCCAATTCTGTGCATGCCGGCGTTCCTTTCTATTTTTGAGCATGGCTATGTAGTTTCATGTTTCTTTTTCCTCTGCTCTCTACCTTGTATTTGGAGGTAAGGGGGTCAATTCTAGCATGAGCTTAATCTTCCACGTTGCCCCATTAATCCCGGAATTCCTCACCAGTCTGCTAATCGCCCACCCAGCACTGAGAGTACACATCATAGGCTTCTGGTTCTGGACCCATCACTAACCAGCTGGCGACTGTGGGCCAGCCCCTCCCCATCCCCAGGCCTCATCGGGGGGTCTGTGAACTGTGGGAGTTAGAGGAGAGGATGGGAGGGGTGAGGAGAGCTGTGACACCCACACTTCCGTGGGGTCTGGAATTTAATCCTCACCAAGGAGACTCACGGCACTGCCTCACCTACGAGGGCGCATAGGCGGCCCGACGTCATGGACAGACAGTGAATTCCGAGTTAGAAATGACTAGGTTCTAGCCCCAGCTTTATGCCTGTTAGGTTGTGGGAACGTGGAGCAAAACTTAAGCCTTGAACTTCAGTTGCCTCATCAGTGACGTGAACAGCAATGTCCGTCCTCCCCACAGGCGGAGGGGGTGAGGCCAGGAAGCTGTGAAATAGTGTGGATGGAAAACACTTTTCTAGCCTAAAGCTCTGTGTTCATGCCAACTGGATTACTTGGCACAGTTTGGGTTCCCTGGGAAGCAGATTCAGAGAGATGTGAAGTGTTCAGGATGTTATGAAGAAGTGGCCTTGGGATCAGCACACCTGTGCCAGGGAGGGAGTGGAAGCAGGATGGGGTCGAGGCTGGGGAAGCAGGAGAAGCTGAGCCGCGATGCAGTCCCCAGGGCCTCAGCCAGCCCCGTGGGGAGCCCTGGAGTTAAATGTGCCCTCAGAGCTGTCCTGCACTGGGCCAAAATGGCTGAGCTTCTATATTCCCTGATCACCTGGTGATGCCGTCCTGGCAGGGCAGGACCGTGGTCTGCCTGATGCTCCAGCCAGCCCTGCCGCCAGCTGGGGCAACAAGTCCTTTCTTGAGGGAAGATCTGGGCGGTGCTGTTAATCACACGGCCACACCTAACGGTCAGGTTGTCCCGATCAAAGACTCGATATTATAGGGCTCCTGCCATTCTAGTACGATTTGCCAGCTCTCCTCATGCATTTTAGTTTAATGACTTTAGTCTCTCATTTCTGAGAAAAGAATGGGAAATTCCTCCTCTGTTTGCCGTGGGACCCAGAAAACCATTCCATCTGGCTTTGCCTGGCAGTGAAATAGACTCTACTGGAACTGGATATCAGCAGGACCTAAAAACTAACGAATTGATTTCATTTAAGAAGTTGTGTGTGTGTATACATGAGGGCGTACACACGTGAAGATGTATATATGTCTGCGTGTGAGCACATGTGGGGTGCATTTCTGGGTGAGTACATGTATGACGACCTGGACAAGAGAGAGGCTTCGGGGGCAGGTGTCCAGTGTAGACACACCCACGTGAACAGGTGGGTGCTTATGAGAATCTCAACTTGTGCAGGTGGACCTCGTTCATTCATTCTCCAAACATTAGTGAAGCATCTACAGCGTGCCAGGCACTTGTGCTGGGGCTGGGAAGTGAGAAGGGAAAAGATGTGGTTCCTGCCTCTGGGAGCTTATTGTCTCCTGGGGAGACAGACAACTCAGTGCAGGCATGTGGGGTACAGTGTGGTAAGAAAGTTGACAGAGGGGGGCACAGGACGCTGTGCAGGCACCCGGTGTGCACCCAAATCAGGCTGTCCCTTCCTTGGGACAGGAGACCCCGGAACTGAGCCTTGAAGCGTGAGTAGGAGTTACTGAGCCAAAGATGATGGGGAAGATTGTCCCAGCTGAGAAGCAGAGCTTTCAACGTGCAGGGAACTGACCCAGAGGGAGGTCACAGGAGTACAAATAAGACAGGGTTGGTGATATCTGGTAGGATTAAGCTGTGAAGTGCTTAGAACCGTGCCTGATGAATAACAAGTATTCAGCTCTAAACCTTAGCTATTTTTAACCTGGGCTTGGATCCTCCTAGGTCTGTCTTACTCACTTGATGAAAACTGTGACCTCTTTGGGCCTCATCTGCAAAATGTTGGCCCATCTTTAACTCCCAGGGACCAATACCTGTCCCCTACCAACCTGTTCTGTTTTACATGACATGGTTCCTTGATTTGAAAAAAGATCTTGCTTGCCAAACTTCATTTGTTAAATAATAACCTACATGTCATCAAGGTTTCCCTTGGGCTTTATAAAATACTAGGAATAACTGGCAATACTCCTTCCTGAGGACTCCTGGATCAGGTGAGATAATCGCTGAGAAGCCACCCCTCCTACTCCAGTGTCACATGCTGGCATCTCCACAACAAGAAGCAAATGCCTTCAGATATTTCTGGTCCACAGAACAGGGAGCCAAGCTGACCCTGAACTAGAAGATGCTTCCCATTGACTTTTGGAATGTTCTGGGGCCTCGGTTATCATTGTGAGAAGCACTCATTCCAGCCAAGTTAAGAGAAGGCCTTATCCTGATTCCCTGACAGCCTTGTGTTTGGAAAATCCAAGAGCGAGCTATTGTGGCTGGCGAAGGCCACTTTTATGGTGATTGATGCTTTGGTCTGATGAGTCCTATGCGCTGGTACTTTCCATATATTAGCTCTTTAAATTTTCACAGTAATCTTCCAAGGTAGTTACTATCATTCCCAATGAAGAGATGATGAAACTGTGGCTCAGAGACGTGATCTGCCCATGTTCAACCAGCTAGTAAATCACAGCATTGTTTAAAATTTCTTTCATATATCTAATCACCAAATTCTTACTTTTCTCTGAAGCAGTCATCATCTCCATTTTATGGGTGAAGAAACTGAGACTTAGCAAAGCTATGGGACATGTCCAAGGTCACAGAGCTGAGAATTAGCGAAGTGAATCTGGATTTACTGCTCTTTCTTCAACAGCTGCTGGCAGCAAACCGGCTATGAGGTGGCCCCTCCCCACCTGGGCACCCAGGTGAGCCTTTGTGAGGAGGCATTCGTCCTCAGGGGCTTTGTCAGGAGGGGTGAAAACTTACCTTGGATGTCATCGTTGAACATGCAGTACTTGTTGCGGTATTTGTTGAGAAGGCGGAAGGCATTGGCATTGGCAAAGTCTTCAAACTGGATGAGGCAGTTTATTCCAAACCTGTGGAGAGGGAGAGGAAAGAGCATGTAATTGCCTCCCCGAGCTGACGCCTGGCAGGTCCCAGCCTGCACTGGGGAGCAGGGCGGTGCAGCCCAGGGGTGGGTGTGGGTGTGGCATGGCTCATTCACTGGGGTTTATGCCACCTGGCTGGCTCCTGGACTCCTGGCTCTGCCTGCCCCATTATGATTTGGTTATTTAGTTTTAATTGAAGTAGAGCTGATTTACAATGTTGTGTTAATTTCTGCTGTACAGCAGAGTGACTCAGTGACACATACATTCTTTTTTTTTGAAGATTTATTACTCATTTGAAAATACTTCCCATGTAGTTTAAAAAAACAATATATATATATATATATTTATTTATTTATATTTGGCTGCGTTGGGTCTTTGTTGCTGCGCGGGGGCTTTCTCTAGTGGCGGCGAGCAGGGGCTACTCTTCGTTGCGGTGCACGGGCTTCTCATTGCGGTGGCTTCTCTTGTTGCAGAGCACGGGTTCTAGGCGTGCCGGCTTCAGTAGTTGTGGCACACGGGCTCAGCAGTTGTGGTTCACGGGCTCTAGAGCGCAGGCTCAGTTGTTGTGGTGCACGGGCTTAGTTGCTCTGTGGCGTGTGGGGTCTTCCGGGACCAGGGCTCGAACCCGTGTCCCCTGCATTGGCAGGTGGATTCTTAACCTCTGCGCCACCAGGGAAGTCCCATACATTCTTTTTTTATATTCTTTTCCATTAAGGTTATCCTAGGAGATTGGATATAGTTCCCTGTGCTATACAGTAGTAAGACCCTGTTGTTTATCCATTCTAAATGTAATAGTTTGCATCTACTAACCCCAAACTCCCAGTCCATCCCTCTGCCAACCCTCTCCCCCTTGGTAACCACAAGTCTGTTCTCTATCTCTGTGAGTCCGTTTCTGTTTCATATATAGGTTCATTTGTACCATATTTTAGATTCCACATAAAAGTGGCATAGTATGGTATTTGTCTTTCTCTTGCTGACTTATCTCACTTAGTATGATAATCTCTAGTTGCATCCACATTGCTGCAAATTGCCTGCCCCATTATGGACGAAGATGGGGCAGAGAGTAGGGGTACAGAGCCCGGTGGTCAGCCAAGCCCATATCATTGTCTGTAATGTGGGCTGGTGACCCCCACGGGCTCTGGATGGCAGACCCCAGGGGTGCTGGAAGGGCTGAGATGGGGCCCCGCCTCTCTGTGGCCTGTGGTCATCTGAAATCCCAGCAGAAAGCTCACTCCAAACCCAAGTGCATGCAGAGAGCCCGGCTCCTCTGCCACTCAGGCTTGGGGAGCCTCTGCAGCCTCCAGATATCTCCCTTGGCGGATCCTGAAGTGGATCCTGAGTCCCTCCACCAGAGACTCTTCTGGGTTCAGGCATTATTCCCTGATAAGATACCGCGAAGGCTGGGAAAGGCCACTGCATGAAGCCACTGTCATCCACTAACACCTTGGTGAGGGTGTTCTCCATGTACAGGTAGAGCAGGATCAGTTGGTAAGCTGGTTCAAAATGCAGAGCACCGGGCCCATCTCCCAAAGACTCACTCAGTGAGTTTAGGGGTGGGGCTCAGGAATCTGTATTTTTTCCTCCATCTTTACTGAGGTATAATTGACAAATAAAAATTGTATGTATTTAAGGAACACAGCAGGGTGTTCTGATACATGTATACATTTGAAATGATTACCACAATATCAAGCTAATTAACACATACATCACCTCACACTGTTACCATTTTTTTTTTTTTTTGAGGGGTGAGGACATTTAAGATCTACCGTCTTAGCAAACTTCAAGTGCATGATACAGTAGTAATTATGAACTTCGGTCACCATGCTGTACAATGCATTTTCAGTGAGCACCTCAGATCGTTCTGATCCTGTCTGGAGAACTCAGAAACACTGCCTTGGTGGGTAAAGACAAGGCCCATTAAGTGGCTTGAGTTGTCTTATTTAAAATCTACACTAGAATTGCCTTCTAGATTTCAAAGTCAGGAAAAAGTTTGTGTTTCCTAAAAAATGACTGGATTGGTAACCTGTGTTTCCTGTTAACACTGGGCGTCAGGAAGCTGAGAGCTGTCTTCTTCCCTTTAACGGTAGGTTCCCCCAGCTGAGGCTCTCTGCACACACCCTCCCCTGACTCTATTCTGGCTCTTTGATCCTGCTTTTTTGGGTTGTACGGTGTCTCTTTTTTTTTTGCGGTACGCGGGCCTCTCACTGTTGAGGCCTCTCGCATTGCGGAGCACAGGCTCCGGACGGGCAGGCTCAGCGGCCATGGCTCACGGGCCCAGCCGCTCCGCGGCATGTGGGATCTTCCCGGACCGGGGCACGAACCCGCGTCGCTTGCATCGGCAGGCGGACTCTCAACCACTGCGCCACCAGGGAAGCCCTGTACTTTGTCTCTTATTGGAGTCTTTCTGAAAGCAAGTGTGATGTGAATTATTAAAAATTACTTAATCCATGGGCAGAAAAAGGATTTCATCTCATGGACCAATTTGTGACCAACAGTATCTGTGGTCATGTTCATTGAGAAAAAAAGGCCCTGATTGATCAGCACAGAGTGTCTGGGCATGTGGTAGGGAGAAGTGCCTGCCATTCCCAACTGTGTGAACTGGAGGCCTGGGACCAGCTTGGGACCAGCTGTGGAAAGAAAGACGTACGACCTTGTTGGAAAAAGTGGCTGGGGCCCACATGTGGTGGGCTTCCTGTGCTGTCGGGGCATCTGTCTGATGAGGCTGGTGGCTGTGAGGGGATGAGTAGCACTGAAGTGGCCCAGAACACATTTTTTTCCAACCTCTGAATTTTGTGCATGGCATATCCTTTTTTTCTTTTCAGAAAATGTACCCATTTTTTGGATGCATTGCAACTGCTCTGCATTTGACTATATTATGTAGAAAATACTGAAAGTACAAACTACTTTGTAAAACCAAAGATAAACATTGAATCCAAAGATAAACTATGTTTTATACAACGGGCACTTTTCCCGTAGTTAGTATTAAATTTTAAATATCTATTCCTTTTGTTAAAATGATTACTTTACATACTCCCTGAGTACATCTGCATTACAAACATAGCTCAGTAATTCTCAGAAACTGTTTACAGAGGTTTGTTGTAAAAGGAAACACACCACCAGAAAAGGGAGGAAGCAGAAAAAGTACAGTAGAAATGCCAGTGGGCAGGCAAATATTTGCTCCTACCATGGTCCTTCCAGTTGGAGCTGTCGGTGGGGGGATTTGGAGACAGGTTCATGTCACAGGGCCCGAAATGGAGAGGCAGCAACTTGCCTCAGTCCAGTGCTGAGCTCTGGGCTTGGGTCAGGAGGCTCGTGGGCCTGACCTGTCTCTGCCACTGCAACCGAGTGTCACTTCACTTCTCTGTTCCGCCTCAGTTTTCCATCTGTCAATGGGCAGAATATTTGCCTGGCCAACTTTGCGGCTGTGGTGAGGATTAAAAGCTGGGGGTGATCTTTAAATTGTAAAGTGCTACACACGTGTCATCCTGGCCACAGTTCTTATTCCCAGTCACAGAGCAAGTGCTGGTGGGGGTAGTGGTAGGGAGCTTGAAGTGTCTCCTGACCCACCATCCAGCCCTCTTCTCCTTGTACAACGAATAGAAATGGTTTAAAAAAAAACAAAAAAAAAACCCCTTCAGTGCACAATTATAATGCTATGTTCACCAAACCAACATTTACTGTGAATTTTTGTTCAGGGTGTGAATTTCAAGTATTTGGATGGGGAGGGAGGAACAGAATGTCTTTGGTTGTCGGTGACCTTTTGATATATAGAATCCTCACAAGACTCTCAGGGTTGCTCCCGCACTGGCCTGGAGCTAAACTGCTGAAAAGGTCAGACGACAGAACAATGTGATGCACGTCATTTCTCCTTTCTCTCACTCTCTGTCTCTTACACACACACACACACACACACACACACACACACACACACTTGACCTTTAAGCAACACCACTCTTAGGTTAAAAAATAAGGCAGGGATTATAAATAAATACCTTTGTTCAGTGCACTATTATTCTTTCATGGCAAATTCAGTTTCACGTAAGAGAACCTTCCCAGGGAGGAATTTGATGAGATACAGAGTAAAATCTCATTCATTCAAGTCGCTTTAATCCTAACTTGGAATTGGATAAAAGGCTATGTGCATCTGCCATCCAATAACCTAGACTCAGAGTTTCTTGACCTCCTTGTAGTTAATGACCTCCAGGACCCCTACCCACCTTGGATGCCCTCCCCATGGCTGCTCCCTGGACCTTTCGTCACCAGGAGCCGCTCCTACTAAAATTTCACACTGTGCGTTTCAGTCTCTGACCACAGCCTCTCCTTCCACCTCCCTTACTTCCACTATACCTCTTCTTCATCTCCAGGGAGACCTTTGGGCCCTTTACCGCTTTTTCCTGGTCCCTTGGCTCCTGACTTATGGCTTTTCACGAAACCACACCACTAACTATCCAGTCTGAACCAAGGCTGGTTACTTCAGTTGCTCTATTTGCATCATCCATCCATCCATCCATCATCCGTCCGTTCCCTCTGCCCATCCATCTGCCTGTCCATCCATCCGTCTACAAGCATCTACTGAGCACCCATGATAAACCCATACTGTAGTTGTTCAGTAAATGTTTTAGGAAGAGCTGGGTACATGAAGGAGTGGGTGGAATTTTAGTGTGAGTTTTCCTGCCAACTTGTTAAACTAATTAAAAGCCAATTAAGAACAAAAAAAAATTTCAAAATGAAAATTTTAAAAGCTTAGGTTACAAAAAACCTTTTCTCAATTCATCCATGTATATCCAAATACAGGATGCTGGACTTTCATCATAACACCAATTTAAATGTTAATTATAACTGCCTTACATATTCATGAAAATACTTCTACCAGTGATAACAGTAACGAAAACAGCTAATGGTTATGGACAGTGCTGGGCAGCAGGCTGAGTTCTTTGCATGAATTATCTCAACTAATCTTCCCATGACCTTATGAAGTAGGTAGGTGCCATTGCAGAGAAGGAATCCTGAGCTACAGGACGTTCAGTTATTTGCCCCCGGGGTTATTTATTCTCCTGCAGTTGGAAAGGGGTGGAGCTGGAATCTGAATCCAGCTCTATCTGACGCCAGAACTTAGTTTAGTTTTAACAGCAATATGATTCTGTAAAACATAAAGTGAAGTAGACGTTAAAGTTAGGTTTCTTGGGCTTCCCTGGTGGCGCAGTGGTTGAGAGTCCGCCTGCCGATGCAGGGCACGCGGGTTCGTGCCCCGGTCCGGGAGGATCCCACATGCCGCTGAGCGGCTGGGCCCGTGAGCCATGGCTGCTGAGCCTGCGCGTCCGGAGCCTGTGCTCCACAACGGGAGAGGCCACAGCGGTGGGAGGCCCGCATACAGCAAAAAAAAAAAAAAAAAAAGTTAGGTTTCTTTCTCCAACGAGAAAAACAGTGCCACGTGGTGAAGAAAACGCTGAACTGGGGGACAGGAAAATTGTATTCTCCTTCTGTCTCTGATATAAGCTCTGAGTCTTGGGTGAGTCCCCTTTCTCTCTGGGTCTTAGTTCCTGATCTGAGAGCCTCGCGGGAGAAGCAGGAGCTCCTTAACGTAGGGTTGGAATAGATACACTAGGAGCGTCACTGAGATGTAAGTCCAAAGTAGGGAGGTCTGACCGTTCCTGGTAAGAGCAACGTATGACAGGAACATCAGTATTTTCGAGTCCTCCTTGAGCTGACCCAGAGCAGACCGGCTGAGTGAGCAGGGCGGAGGCGGCCACTGTCCAGGTCGTACGGCTGGAGCAGCAGCCCCTCCAGAGGGGCCCCGCTCAGGCCCCCTACTCAGGGCTCTGGGCCGTTTCCTGTCTTCAGTGCCGGCAGTTCATCGCTGACCTTCCATCCTGCCAGAAGCTGCCCCTCACCCGGGCGGCTCCTGTTTGTCCCCTTCTGCACTTTTGAACTCTTCACCCTGAACTCCTGGCAGGGGCTGAGGAATATCTGCTGCTTCTCAGGGAAGAATTCCTGCAATGGAGAAAGAGGCGCCTTCCCAGGCCGCACACGGAGCTGCCCAGACTCCTCCACCCTGGGGACTCGGATGGGAACTGGCCTTGGCGCTGCCCTAGAAGGCATTCTAAGGCCGGGGCTCACTTAAAGCCACAAGGCCGATGGGTGGATGTTAAAAGGTTTCTTCCTCCAGCCCTCAGGCAAGAGGAAGCCTGAAAATGGCGACTTGTGCCTGGGAGCCCTAGGGAGCTGTGTGTGACAATGTGACCACGGAGCCGGGTACCTGCCACCTGGGATGCAGCCTCCCCAGGGTAAAGAGATTCTGAGATGGTTGCTCTGCCCTTCCCCCCAGCAAGCTGACCAAAGGCTGCGTGAGACCAGAACATTCCATGGGCTGTAGACCTGGTTTCTTTGTTCTGAAGGTCAGGACCTGCCATTCTTTCAAACACGTGGGTCTGACCTCTTTCAGGCCTGAACAAACACAGGGCACCTGGGAAGAGCAGGTGAATTTGCTCAGCCTGCCTCCAAACAGAATGACTAAAACCTACCACTCATTTCCATGGCAGCCCACTCCATGCCCCTAACAAAACACACACACACACACAAGACCCCCCAGCAGAGTGCATGGTGAGGACATCAGTTATACCCAGTGGAAAACTATTTCTTTTGTTTATATTGTCCTTCCAGGAATTAGAGCTGAAAGAATCCCGAAAGCTCTAGGTCTTTGTTTTTATTTTACACATTCCATTAAACTCTAGTCCCTTGAGATGCTCTCAGAAAGAGGTCCCATGGCTCAAACCATTTAGGAAACTCTGAATGTTCATATAACATATACAATGTGTATGAAAGATTCTGAAGAGTCCTGCATTAAGAAGTCTGTTTAACTCAGCATTTTCTAAACTTATTTGACTAGAGACCTCACCTTTCTGTGTCCCACCCTCTCCATTTATATGAGCACAGTTTGACAGACACAGCTCTCTGCAGAAAGAACTTTGCAGGGGCTGGGTGGACTCAGGGCGAGGCCATCTCTCCCTGGGATTCCTGCAATTGTTACTTCTGGCCAGGATCCTATAATAATGGATCTCACCTCCTCCAGCTTTATTTCCCTTCCCCCAATCCATCCACTGTATCTTTCTAAACACAGATCTGTGCAATTTCTTTTCTTAAAATCCTTACAGCGCTCCCACTGCCTTTGGGGTTGTGTTTAGACTCCTTAGATGGCGTTCACTTTGGCCCCAACCTTAATGCTCACCCCCTTCTCATGTCCTCCGTTGCCCTGGGCATACCTTGCTGCTTCCCAACCACTGTGGGCCCTTGCACTGCTCCATGTCTTTGCTCAGGTGCCCAGAGGGCCTCATTTTACCCTGGCCAACTCCTACTTAAACGGTAAGGCCCTGCTGAAATGTCATGTCTTCTAGGAAGGCTTCCCTGACCCATCGATTTCCTTACCCAGGGTAACAGTAATTCTTCTCTTTCCTGGGCTGCCTTGCCACTCTGGGCGTATCTCTGTTAGGATACATCACATTGCATCACAATTATTTATTGACATTTCTGTTTTAATTATTAAAGAAATGTATCGGGCAGGGTCTCCCCTTTGTGCCAGGAACTCTCCTAGGTATGATATAAATGTTCAATGCAGCAAACATTTCTAAGTGTCCACTGTGAACAAGGGACTGTCTTCCCTGCTAGATTACAAAGGCAAGTTCAAGAATTTCAAGTCTGACAGGGACACAGGAAAATAAAAAAAGCAGGTGCAACATACTGTGACAAGGGTAATAATGAAGGTATGTCCTAGGCATGTGGGAGGCCTCCAAGGGGGCAATCAGCTCTTCTGGGAGAGAAACTGAGGGCTCCACAGAGCAGGAGACTGAGGCTCGGCCTGAGGGAGAGCAGAGGTTCAGGGGCAGACTGTGCAGGTGGGGGGGTGGGGGGGAGGGAGAAGGGCACCTCAGGCAGAGGGAACAGCACATGCATCTGGAATGAGAATGGGGGGCCTTCCTGGAGCTGCAGGAAAATAACCAGAGCTGGGAGAGGGGTGAAGAAGGGGAGATGTGGGGAGAGCTGAGGCTAGGCGGACTTCAGGGGCCACCCCTTTACATGCCTGTGTAAAAGAGCCTACACAGTCGGGGGACGATGGGGACCCACCGAGGGGCTTCGGGCAGGAAAGTGGCCTGTGTTTTAGGACGTCCATTCTGCAGCAGAGTGGGTGATGGGATGGACTAGCTGGGAGGACATCCTGGAGGCACGGAGCCCCCGTGAGAGACCGTGAAGTGCTGGGGCGAGGCAACAGGGACCACGAATGAGAGGAGGGCGGGGTGACAGATGTGAAGGCAGAGGGTGGGCAGTGGAGGGAGCTTTGGGGCTGCGCAGGTCTGGAGCCATCACTTACTAAACGTGTGACCCCAGGCGAGTTATTTAATCCAAATTTCAGTCTTTGCTGATAAGACAGCGGGATGATAATACCTCTCTTGCAGTCCTGCTGTGAGAATTAAATGAGATAATGTAAATAAAAAGCCTGGCACGTCGTAGGCACTGAGTCCATGGAGGCGATTGTTCTTAAGGGCAGGATTTAATCACGTGCAGGACATGGAAGCTGAATGAGGAGGAGCCCGGGATGGGGGTGGCGGCATCTGTTGGTCGCCAAGGCTGGGGACAGGGAGGGACAGATAACCTCGCTCCGCAAGACAGGCTTGGCCCGTGCTGAGTCTGAGGTGCTGGCACGTCCAAGTGGACGTGTTCAGGAAGAGCAGATGCTACATGAGGCTCAGCAGAGAGGAATGGGGAGTTCAGAGTGTTGTGAGGGTCTCAGGCAGAGCGTGTGCACCGAGCAGGGAGCAAGGCCAAGGACAGACCTCGCACACACCTGCGTCCAGGGGGCAGCAAGGGGCGGAGGAAGAGAGTCTAGAGAAGGAAAGTCAGCAGGGGGACCGGCGAGGTGGACGGTGGCAGCCGCCACAGGAGCCGCATGACAGGCTGTGGGCAGTGTCAGCTGCTGCGGAGATGTCAACGGAAACAGGGATCTGGAAGTGTTGGCGGGGGGCGGGGAAGTGATGGTCAGAAGATCACTTGTGAACTCTGCCAGAGCACTTCCGGTGGAGTCGTGGGGAGGGAACCGTTCTGCGGGGGGTTAAAGAAGAGGCTTGGCTATGAAACAAGGGTAGGGAGACAGCTGGTGGTGGACGTGGGACTGGAGGATGGATGCATTTTTGATGGGAGGTGTGTGTATGAGATAGAGAAGCCAGTAAGGAGGGGAGATGCGAGGAGTGATGATGGGGGCTCGAGGTCTTAGGGAGATGGGAGCAGACAGGAGCCAAAGTCCAGTTGGAATGTGAAGAAGACATGGTTCCTCCTTCTGGGACGTCACAGCCTAGTGGAGGGACAGATGTGCAGCCTTCACACCACACATATGTAGAGGGAGTGACTCACTCTGCGGGGGGCGGGAGGGGTGCTTGGGAAGGGACTCACAAGGATGACAGGGAAACTCTTCTGTAGGTGAGGAAACTGGAAACCATGGATTGGGGAAAGCGGGAATATTGTGCCTGAAAAAGAAATCTCAGTGGAATGAGGCATAATGCTTATCTTCAAAGACACGCAGGACCGTTCTGTGGACAGGGAATTAGGGTAGACTGATCTTATGCGGCCTTAAGAGAAAAGCAGAGCCAACAGGCGGAAATCAGGACAGAGATTTCTGTGCCACATAAGGCAGAGATCTCGAATGCTGGATGGAAGACGCTGTCCCTGGAAGTGATTCCAGGGTCCCCAGAACTTCACTTGGCATTGAGGTTGTGGAAAGGATTCCAGCCACGGTGGACGTGGTGTATGGACCTCCGAGGCCCTTCCCTTCCCAGGTCCCACGCTGGGAGATTCCCCTGGTGTGCCGGCTGTGGCAGCCAGACTGGCGGGCTCCTGTGGCTGCCATTCCGGCCTAATGGGGGAAAACTCCCATCGTGTCAAAAGACAGTCAAAGGAAGCAGGAACTTCTAAGCAAAAGTACCAGAATAATGTGGCCGTTCCTCAGTCACTGCTCTGACGGCAATCCCAGGCCAGACAGAAAACACTCCAGGAACAGTTTGTATTTCCTCCTCAATTTCCCCATTTGTCTGACTTCCTGGGCAACCACGCAAATGGCGCCAGAAATCCCAGTGCTGGGAAGAGGATGGTGGCTGATCTGCTGACCTCTCGACCTCTCAAAGGTCAGAGGCCAGTACTGAGTTTTTCCTCTAGGTCACAGCAGCTCACACCCCAACCTTCTGCTCTTAAAGCCTGGGCACTTTTCCTAGCCTCCAACCCACTGGCTGACCTGGGGCACTGGCATTCACACCAGCTCTGATCTGCCCACAGGTTGTACGTTTTAGTTTTAATGAGGTGACTGATGTTCTCTCATTAGTTTGGTCTATTCTGATCTCTCTGTTCAGGTGTACTACTGTAGTATTTGTACCATACAGTGTGTCATACAGTTGTACCTTGGACTCCCTAAGCATCTAAACTGTCCCTCCCTTGTGCAACTGGCTAACTTCCACCTTGAATGTTGACATTCAGGTGAAAGACAATAAGGTTGGAAATCGCAGTCTGTGTTTGTGGCCTTTCAGGACCAAAGTGAGTCAAAGTCAGGGAGGGGAAGAAAGGAAAGACTAAGCCAGGTTAGGGGACAGACGAGGTCAAAACAGGCACTAGGCAGGGTCCTTGAGGGCAGGGGAGGTGTCTCACTCACCACGTGGGGCACGACAGCTGAAGAAGGAGTTTTAACGGACCCCCTCTCCTGCCCCCTGCTCTGGACAAATCCGCTTCAGACACCCAAGTTAGAAGCCCAAACAAACCTGCTGCCGTATGCCCAAGGCCCTGTGCTTGCCCAGCTCAGCCAGCATTGGTGAACAAATGGAAGCATGAATGAATGCCTGCCAGAGCACAGTCCTTCCATAGGGGTGACCGGTCACACCCAGCCCACGTGACTCCCGGTCCCCTGGAAGCCCCACTGTCCTCTTCTAGAGGCCACTGCTGCAAAGTATCTTTGTATCACAATAGCTCAGCCCCTTTCCTTTACCCCGAGGAATCAACACAAATGAGGCCGCAAGCAGGGAAGGGTTTCCAGCTAGGCTGGGAGAGCAGGCAGCAGAGGCTGTAGGAAAGCACCTCTGATTTTGAAGTCAGATGGATTTGGGGTGAGCCCAGACTCTTCCATTTCTAACTGGGTGATTTGGGACAAGTTACTTAACCTTTCTGAACCTCAGTTTATTTATCCCTAAGGGTTGCAGTGATAATTAAAAGTAAAGCACCCAGCACAGAGTAGGTTCTTTGTAAAAGTGAATTGCTAGCTCTTTCCTGGGAAGAAGGCCATGACTTTGAACTCCAACTAAATGCCCCAGGCCTTTGACCACTGTATTCCCCCATCAGCCTTGACTGACGCTGCAGGCAGGGCCATTAACTAAGTAGACATTAAATCTACACAAACTCAGCAGTAATTATTTAAACATATTTTAATTTTTCCCAGTCAATTATAAGCTTCTTGAGAGCAAAGTCTATTTCTGACTTATTGCTACGTTCAATAAATATCTGTCCATTGAATGAATTCAAGTATGGGTGAATACAAGAATAAATAGATAAAAGAATAATTGAATGCTGCCTTGAACTATTTTCTGATTATTTTATGTGTCCATATTACAAGCTCAAGGGAGAACTGAACTCTAGGACAGTTGAACTCTAGGTCTGAACTCAACTGAACTCTAGGTCTTTTTGTTTTGGCCACACTCTGGGGCCCAGAGAAAGCATATGATAAATACAGGCTAAATGGAAACTTGGAAGAGATTTCATAAATTATGTGAATGGGAGCAAACAACTGGATAAGTTCCCCTTAATTTCCCACTGCTTTTTATCATTATCTGACTCCGGGGAAAGAACTTTCTTTCTGGGTCTCAGTTTCCCCACCTATAAAGTGATGGAGTTGGATCAATGAGCAGGTTGTTTCTTGTTCAGGTATTCTAAGATGTGTGTTACAGTCCTAGGGAGGGCCAGGTGGGAAAATAAAGTAAGACACAGGTTGAACGGCAAAAGGCATTCCTAAAATTCAGTGTATATGAAAATATTGAGCAGTGACTGTCCCTGCTGAGAGGGACTCAGCGTGTGAACGCTCCTGTGAAACATTACAATCAAGATTTAGAGCTAATGGTTACACTCTTTACAATCTTTCAAAATTAAAATAAAATATTGAAACTTGCCTTGTAGTCTGGATGCCATAAGCTTAGGGCTTTTCCTTTGTTTGTATTATTTAAAACCACCAGGAGAAGCTTGGAGCCAATGAGCCTCAGCTTTTCCCCCGGGGCTCGGTAACACTGGCTGGGTTTGCAGTTTGTGGAGAGGCCTGCAGGGGGCGCCCAGCTCTGGTGAATGATGGGGCAACTGGACCACTGTTAGGTAGCTAAGAAGGAAGAACCAAGTGCCAACTGACTCAGGTGCTGGCGAATTTTCCCACCACAAAAAAAGGAAATGATAACTATGTGATGTGATAGAAGGCTTAGCTAACGCGGTGGTGGTAATCATATTGCACTATATTAATGTGTACCGTATGCTAACGAATGTATATGGAATCTTAAAAAAAAAAGTGGTACTGATGAACCTAGTAGCAGGGCAGGAATAAAGAGGTAGACATAGAGAATGGACTTGATGACATGGGGCTGGGAGGGCGAAACTGGGGCGAAGTGAGAGTAGCATCAACATATATATACTACCGAATGTAAAATAGCCGGCTGGTGGGAAGCAGCAGCGCAGCACAGGGGGATCAGCTCGGTGCTTGCGATGACCTAGAGGGGTGGGATAGGGAGGGTGGGAGGGAGGCTCAAGAAGGAGGAGATATGGGGACATGTGTACGAATATGGCTGATTCGCTTGGTTGTGCAACAGAAACTAACACGGTATTGTGAAGCAATTATACACCCATAAAGATCTATTAAAAAATTAATGTGTCAAATCGACACGTTGTACACCTTAAACTTACACAATGATACATGTCAATTACACTTCAATAAAAATAAAAAAATAAAAAAGAGGATGCGTCCCTCGCTGAGAAGGGCTAGAGAGTTTTGAAAATGGGAGTTGATGGCTGGCCCCTCCATAGCCTCCCTAACGGTGAGGACTGGTGGGTCACTAACCCTGCCCTAGAACAAGCTGGAGAGAGGAGACATGAGTATGTGAAGTAGACTAGCTTCCATAAGACCTTCCTCCCATTTGTTCTCCTTGCCTGCTGCATCAAAAAGGTGTCTGGAGTACGTTGGACTGTCTTTTCTTTCATGTAGAAGAAAAGAAATAGAGTATTCAAGTTAGAAGGTGGGTTCTGGAGTTAGACCACCTGAGTTCAAAGCCTGGCTCCACCACTGCTAATGGTGTGACCTGGGACAAGATCCCTAAGCTCTCTGTGCCTCCGTTTCATCTGTAAAGTGTGCATTCATTCAATACATGTTTACTGAGAATCCACGCTGCCGTTAGGCATTGTTCTGAGCGCTTGAGATACAGCAGTGAACAGAAGAGACAAAGATCTCTCCCTGGAACTTATATTTCAGTGGGATGGGACAATAACTGTATCTACTTAAGAGGATTATTGTGAGTATTACGTGAGCTGATGGATGTGAGTTACTTTATTGTCTGTAGGAGCCTAGGTTAGACCAGTACTCAGTTCACCAGAGGGTGAAGCCTGGGATGCTTGCTTGCTTCTTCGTATCTTTAGTGGGTTTAAAAAAAAACGCAAGGAACTGCCTCCGGGAAAGAACCGCTGCCCAACTCATTATTTTTAAAAATCCATTGTTTTTTTTCTAATTACAAAAGAAATGCCTGCACACAAACAATCAAACATTATAGGAATGACTGGCTTGGAAAGCAAAAATCCCAGCAATCTCAAGCCTTAACTGTAATCACTGTTAACGGCGTGGTATACATACATCCAGACATGTTTTCTTTACATAACTTATCTTGACAGAATCGTTCGCTTTTAGGATTTTTTCTCCATTTTAACAGGCTCAAGCACATTAAAAAACAATGTGCTTGAGCCTAATAAAATGAATGCAGTAGAATAAGAAGAGACTGCATAGTATGTGTGTATGAATGAGTGAGACAGAGAAAGAGAGGCAAAGAGAAGATGAGAGTAAATGTACCATGGGGTTGCCTGGAATTGCTACATCCTCTCTGGCGTGGAACGATGCGGCTTGGATTTGGGGGCTGCGGTCTTATCCATCCTGTCTTTCCCTTGAGAGAAATGCTCTTTTTCACAAGCAGCTCAGAGAAATCTTTCCTGATTAAAGCACCTGGTGTCCCGGTTCTTTCTGGATCACCAACAGTAGGACTGGAGGGTCTCTGAAATGCCTGCAGGCAGTGATTTTTAAGGATTTGGGTTTTCTGACGGTGTCTTGAGCTAACATTAGTAAACTCTGCTGAATGTCCATGACTCTGTTTTTCATTTTCAGAAGTTTTATCTGTTTCTTTTTCAAGTCTGCCTGCTACTTTTTTTTCTTAAGTGCTAGGTACTTTCCTTATTACTTCATTCTTATAAAAAATAGCTCTTTAATACATCTAAGTATAACCACTTTATAGTCTCTCTCAGAATATTCCTTTTCCTTGGGGTTCTAATTCTTCTATTAGTTTCTGATTTTCCCACATTGTGGACTGTTTCTATGTGGGTTACTGTGAATCATGAATTTATTTTCATTGGGGAATTGCTTTTCCCTTCAAGGAATTCCACACGGCATGGGTTGTGGGAGTGACCCTATAGAGGAGTGTTAGTTTTCCCTCTGCCAGGTTCTCCAGCCATGTCACTGGTAGGGGACACTTTTATACTCATTGCTTCACTTGGGAAATTAGCTTCTTAGCTCTCAGAACGGCGGGTCTGTAAGGCCCAAATAACGCTCATCTGAAACAACTACAGAAAATATGAGATCTCCCCCCCGCATGGATACACACACTGCCTCTCCACTTGGGGGAGGGTGGTGGTGGGCAGAATTTAACTGAATAGGTGTAGAGGGCAAGGACCAAACATTTACTAATTGTACAAACCCGGGATCTGAACATGGAGATGGATCACACCCAGTGCTTCCAGAACGGTTCTTTTTATTTCTTCAGATTAGCACCAGGGAAGAAGAATTGAGTAAGAGAAGAACGCTATTATTGGAATGGCAGGGATGGATGAGTGGGGAACTATGGAAGGAAAAGATGAATATATTAATGGCTAAGTTAACTGATTGCATGAATGGAGGCAGTACTAAAGCACTGCTTAAACGACAGTGGCTTTGGAAACTACCTAAGTTATTATTATTATTAATAATAGCAAACATTCATGTTTACTCTTACTCAGGTATAATGGTAAGCATCTTACATGGATTGTCTCATTTATTTAGCAGAAACAATCTACAAGTTAAATATTAAAAATGTATCTTGGAAATGAGGACACCGAGGCACAGAAAATTAAATAGCTTGTTAATAAGTGGCAGGTGATACTGGAGAACGGACTTGAGGATATGGGGAGGAGGAAGGGTGAGCTGTGACAAAGCGAGAGAGAGGCATGGACTTATATACACTACCAAACGTAAAATAGATAGCTAGTGGGAAGCAGCCGCATAGCACAGGGAGACCAGCTCGGTGCTTTGTGACCACCTGGAGGGGTGGGATAGGGAGGGTGGAAGGGCGGGAGACTCAAGAGGGAAGAGATATGGGAACGTATGTATATGTATAACTGATTCACTTTGTTATAAAGCAGAAACTAACACACCATGGTAAAGCAATTATACCCCAATAAAGATGTTAAAAAAAAAAAAGTGGCAGATGAGAGGTTCAAACTCAGGCAGTGTAGCTCTAGAGTTTGTGCTTCTAACAACTGTTGCTAGTGGGTGGGGTCTTAATAGGGTTCTCGTTCTTAGGGGGGTTACTTACACCTTATAAGCTTCAGTTTCCTCATCCCTTAAAATGAAGCTAATAATAGTACCCACCCCAGAGGGTTGCTGTGAGAATTAAGTGAATTAATGCTGTATGAAGCGCTTATATTAGAGTCTGTGCATAGCAGGCAATTAAGTAAAAGAGAGTTGTTATTATTATTACTATTAATCCATTGAGAAAAATCAGGGGGAAAAACCCTTCTATCCCTCCCTCTCCTCTGCTGTAATATGAAACTTTCAGGTCTGGGCATGATTTTGTTCCTACTCTGCCTCTTGGGGAAAAATGAAATGGAAACAGCCAGCTGGCATCACTGAATCCATCTCCCCAGTTAGTGAACTTCCCCCATCACATTTTGGCCTCTCAATTATTCAGTCTGCTTGGTCACGATGCAAACAAATAGGTCCTGGAGAGTTGGGTGCTGGTTTGTGTTTTTCTACAGCCTTCCAGCCCTTTCTGTGACCCAAGATAGAGTCTTCACAGGCACGAGAGACTGTCATTTTGCAGCATCTGGCTCCTATTCTGATGGGAACACGTAGGAGCTGGACTGTCAACAATTAGCCACGTCAGGCTGAGACTGGGAAACTGACCTGTTTTTTCAGAGGCCAGACAAGCTAGAATGGGTCTCAACATTCCTTCCTCTGAGCGTCTTCAGATGCCATCAAATTCATAACCTTCAGTCCATTCTAACTGATAGCTAGCCTGGTGAAGGCTTTCAATCCCTCAGCCAACCAACCCAACCAACCAACCAACCATCCAACTCCCACCCTTACTATTTACGGTGGGTCCACCATGAGTAAAATCATGCTCCCTGCCCCCCAGGAACTACCAGTCTGGTAGATATGTTACAGAGTTATAGGACCTGAGGAAGGAATGTTCTTCAAAGTCCATCTAGTCTGGGCCAGGCTGATACTTGAACCTCTCTACAATAGTCCAGACACATCTTTGCCCAGTCTCTGCTCTGACGATGAAAAGTTAAAAGACCAAAAAAGCTTTAAAGAAAAGCTCTAGACCATTATAGAAAAGATGCCGTGATGCAGTGCATGATTAATTAGCAAATGAATTATACAGCCAATAAATTATGCTACGACTACAAACAGCAAGAAAGTTTCAGGACAGGCTGGTCAGGGCAGACCTCTCTGGGGAGGGCAGAATTTGAGTTGGGGCATTGCTATGGCTGCTGTTCTAATCTTCTCCCACGTCCTGACAATTTCAATACTTTGTTGTTCAAGAACCTACCATGGCTCCCTATTGTTCTCTGAATCAAGTCCCAAATAAGGTTTTGTGTGGATTGATAGTTTTCAAACATTTTTAGTAGAAGAATTTTTTAACTAATGAAATCTTGAGCAGAACCCTGACACAGAAAGCGATTAAAAACAATGATGTTTTCCTTCAAGTGGTTTCAATCTTGTATGGTTGGTGGAAAATATTCATTTCTAGCACTCCTGATGCACCTCTGTAAATGCCTGGGGTTCGGGGAAACTTGGTTTAAAACCACTGGATTAGATAACTGAAGCCCTTTCCACTTTTGAGCTCTACTAATTGCAACCTTCTGCCTGGGTTTCGAGGCCCATCACATAGCCTGCTCTATTGCTACTTAACCTTTTTTGGAACCAATAAACATTCACCTCTAGTGGGACCAGTCTTCCAGAGTCTTTTGCGTACTCCTTGCCTTGTCCTTGCCTTTGCTGTGTCCTTGCTTTTCTCATGATGTATCATCCATATGGAATGTGCTTTCTCCTGTTGCTTAATCACATTTGGCCCTGAATCTGTTTACTTTCCATCTCTTCCCAGTGCTCCCTGATTGCTTCTTTCTCTGAATTTCCGCTGAACTGAAAGTCAACACCAAACAGTTGAGTACTTAACACTTCTCTAATTAGTTCCTGTTCAAAATGTTGTCTTTTGGGAAGGTCTGTAAGATTCATGAGGACACAGGGCACGTCTTATTTCTTTGAATCTCATTACAGGGCTTAGTAGAGTGCTGGGCACGTAGTCCTTACTCAAAAGCCCTGGAAAAGCATGACTAGATACATTGTTTATTTGTGCTGCTCTTAGCTTTCTTGGAGCTTCTAGAATGAGTTTTCTCACCTCAGTGGTGAAATAAAGCTCAGTTCCCAGGAACACTTGATGCAGTACCTGCTGCTCCTGTCTCTTTGCCAGAAAAATATATTCCCTCATGGAACGAGTTTGAAAAGTCAAATTCCAAAATAAATAAATAAATAAATAAATAAATAAATAAATAAATAAAATAAATAAAATAAATAAATAAATAAATAAATAAATAAATAAATAAATAAATAAATTTGTTGGGAGGGTGATGTGACTTTCTGTATTTCCAGGGGAAGCACTTTGTAAGAAACCCCCTGAATGAGGCAGTCATGACTGCCTTACCTTACCAATGCATTTGCCATCTCCCTCTTCCACGCTCGTCAGCCCTCACAGAGTCAAGGCTTGAGGCCAGGGGATCAGGCTTGAGCTTGCACCTGGCTGGTGGGGAAAGGTGGGCCTGATTCCTCCCCATGACGCGTCTTCTGGGAAGGGGTGCCCAGATGTGCGTGTGTGTGCTTTCCCCATATGTGGAAATGCAATCACGTCAGGCCTGAAAGCAGTTCAAGTTCCTCCAGGGTGAAGGGGACACCAGCAGAAGCAGCAGGCACAGCCCGGGTTGGGGGGGTTTTCAGACCAGAAGGAAACTGTTAGAGCTGCAGGTGTGTTGTCAAGATAGACTGCCTGGGAGGGTGAGCCCAGAGAAGGTGCTGGGCCTTTCTTCATGCAGGTCCCCGGTGGGAAGATGTGTGGAAAGCCTCTCAATACTGACTATCAATTGTATATGATGTGTATTGGTCCTTGACCCTTGCCTCAGGCTCCAGTCCGACTCTGAAAGTAGGGGGAGCTGGGGCTGCTCAAAACATGCCTCTACTGGGAATGTAGTCCATCTGAGCTTTTTAGATCTCAACCTTTGTGTGGCTCTAACAGAAGCATCAAGAAAGCTTCAAAAGCAGAGATGCCCAGGCCTCAGTCCGGGCCTATATGGCACAGGAGGCTGGAGTCTATATTCTTGATAACTCCCCGGAGGAGCCCAATACCAGCCAGGTTTGGGAACCACAGGTCCGTACTCATATGCTTATGCTTATTTGAGCCACTGCTTTGTTCCAGAGGGGACTGGGGTGGGCGTGAGGGTGGAGTGTACCCAGGGGAGCATATTCCTGCCTGTTTCTGTAACTCAGAAGGAGATGCAGTTTCATGTGGACCCAACAGACAGGCTTGGTGTAGCTCTTGAAATATCCTGAACACCTAGCTATGAGAAATCTTCAGCCTTCAGGTTCCTTTGGCCTCTGAGTTTCTGCTGACTGTAGAAGTTGCAGGAGGACCGGTGAGGGTGAGGGCTCATGAAGTTGCAGATGCTTAGGCCATAGGCTCTTCACAGATCCAGGATGGCTAAAGCATGGCACATATGCTGCCACGCTTCACTCCCCTGCAGGGCAGACATTGCTAATCAATCATCATTTCCTGTTGCACCTAGAGAGGCCTTAGGATCCTAGCAATCAGAGCTGGTACGAGGAACCAAACCTTTTACCCTCCTTGCCATTTCTACCAACAACATCCTAGTCTAATCCTAAATTTTGTTGAGCACTTTAAGTTGCAGTTATTCACAGGGCATGGTTCCAAAAACGGTGGTGAGCCATTCTCTCTTCTTTCTCTACTCTCTTTCCCTAGGTGAACCCCACCATGCCCTTGACCTTACCTACCATCTATGAACTGGTAACTCCCAACTTCATGTTTTCTCCCTAGAATTCTTCTTAAAGAGACTCCGAGGCCAAGAAAGCTGAGAGGTCGGGTCTGAACTCCAGTAGGTAGACAAAAAATGTCTCTGAATGAACAGCTCCTTGAGAGCTGTACTGTTTATTTCTCTGTGGATTTCCGCCTACATTTGACACAGCGTCTTATATACCAGCAGATACCCAATAACTGACTATCAGTTGTATTTGACGCATCTCCCTGTTTCCATGTGTAATGATGCTATGGTTTGCTCCGCCCTTCTTGCATTTTCAGAGCGCATCCTCCTGTAATGCTGGCTGCCCCATTCCTTACCCCTCCCAGGCTGGATGGTGTGTGATGGTCTGTTACCTTGGTGGCTTCCCCAATGAACATGCCTCCTGGTGTTTCGACCCTTGTGTTATCACCTCTCTTGGAATCTGGTATGCACCTCTGATTTGCCTTAACCACCAGAATGTGATGAAATTGTACTATGCCAGTTCCACTATGGCATAAACCTCAGGAATCTGGTGTAGGATGGTGCGCGCGCGTGTGTGTGTGTGTGTGTGAGAGAGAGAGAGAGAGAGAGAGAGAGAGAGAGAGAGAGAGAAAATCAGAGAGAAAGATGGAGAGACTCAAAAAGAAATTTTCCTGGAGCTAAAATGCAGATGCTTTTTTTAAAAGTCACGTTTTAAAAAAAACTATTATCTCCCTTCTTGTTTATCACTCTTATCTCAGGAGCTTAGCAATCTCTATATTTAGGTTTGGTGAACTAGAGAAAGGGGGTGGCTTCCTCTCATGGCCTGCCTAAAGTTTGCTGACGTCAAACTTCTGTCCAGCCCAGGCCAAGCATCAGACAGAGCTGGGGCTCCAGATGCAATCTTAAAATGAACCATTCCCATCCATTCTTCTGTAAGTAATAGAAATGAAAAATATAAGTGGAAACCATCAGGGAAAACTTATCCCTCAGGGGCAATGCTCCAGGTCCCACTGCACGGCAGGGAAAGCAGGAAGCACGGAATGACTGGTCTTCGCCACGGGAACATCAGGCTGTGTCTTAGCTTTGAGCTGGACACACACACTTACTGCTGTGGTTCACAGGTGCACGTGGAGATTCCTTTTGCCTCGGTGGGTTCTCCCCAGTGGCCAAACTCCAGGATAGTAACTGAGCTACAGCGACTCTTTTTTTCAGGCCCCAAAAATCTGAAGATAACACCCGATTAGCAGGCAGGGGCAAGAAGGTGGAGCTTTTATTTGCAGGACATTTGGAAAGAGACAGGATGTTGAAGGCAGGAGTCAACGTTTCCCAAGGTTCTTTCTTAAAGCACATCGTGTTTGGCCTCAGGGTTGCTGACTCACCCAGCGCTGCCCCGGCTGGGCATTCCATCACGGGGCTACTATATTCCCAAGAGATCCTGGGACACTGGCTCACTCCCCAACTACAGTATCCACAGAAACATCTGCTTTAGCTTATTAGAAAGTTAAAACAACCAAGCGTCAACCCCTGTCTTTTCCACGTAAGGACACATTCCTCTTGGCTGACGCATACTCTGTGAGTGTGTCTGTGAACAGATTTTAATGATGATTTGAAGAGCCTCTTACATCCTAGTTTATTTAACCTTCTCACACGAATAGCACGGCTTCTCTGTGGGGAATCATGGAATGACTACTGACTCACTAGATACGCAATGAGCCCTGGAAACAGGAAGGAAAGAACCGGCTCTCAAAGCCAAATTCATTCCCTTCTCTTGTCAGCCACAGGTAATTGTAGAAAGCAGTCTGGCCTTGGAGTCAGCAGACTCAGGGTCAATTTGCCGTCCTGTCGGAAGCTTCGGGACCTGGGACAGGTTCCTTGGCTTCTCAGAGCCTCAGATTCCTCTTCTACAAAATGGGAATAATAAAACCTATCCTGCCAGCCATGCAGGGATCTTAAGAGGTCTGAAGAGAACACTGGGGCAGGGAGGCATCTTAAAGGACAACTGATGCTTATGTTTTCTCCTGTGACGGTGGCTTCCCCCAGAAGCCACTCAACCTGAACTTGAACTTGTTCTCACAGAGTCCCCTGCACTGTGGGATAGCTTGGATTTACTTTGAGCGGAAAGCCTCCTTCTTTAGCATTCTATCAATGGGTTCTTCTCCGGCTGGGTATACAGAAACAAGTCCAGTCCCTCCTCTGGAAGAACAGCTTTCAGACTTCTGGAGGGAGGACCGCATCCCTGGTACCCACAGAGCAGCCCCTATGTCTTCTCCCCACTAGTCTGAGCCTTTGGCTCCTGTCACTGCCGTGGCTATGGTTCTCCAAAGGCACTTTAGGTAATTTACCAGCCTCAGAGTATCTTGTCTGGAACTGAATGTCATATTCAGGATGATCTAAAAGGGGGAGAATTAAGCAGGACAGTCACCTCTCGTGTTCTAGATGATACGCCTCTGTTCACGTAGCCGACCCTCGAATGGGCTGTTTTGGTGGTCGTGTCTCAATAGCAGCCCTTCCTTCACAGTCTCAGCTTCCAACCCCTGACTTTCTGATTTACTCTTTTCTTTCCAGCTTATTCCCTCTGGTACCCAACTCAATCATTCTCAGGCCTCATCAGGACCTACTGTCCATTGCTCATACTGCTGTTCCTCACCCCTCCTCTCCAGCAGGGCCTTAGCTGTCCCTTCTCACCCGGCCTAGGCCTCATGCATCATTATAACCATCCCCTTGAATATACTCTCAACTCCTTTCTCTCTCTTTTTCTCTCTTGCCTGGCAAAATCCCAACCCTGATTAAATCCTACTCTCTGTCTCTTCCTGCCCTGCATCCAGACAGTGGAAACTGGCTAGAGAAAATCACAGAAAAGGTTTAACTGACCTAAGTTAAATTCATGATCAGTAACCTCCAGGAGGCCAGCAACCAGCCTCTAGTTCCCTAGTTTGGACATGCCAGTTCTTACCTCTTGCACCTTAAACCTCCACAGCCTCTGTCCCCATCCTCACCCTCAGCAGATGACCTTGTCCTCCAAGGGGGTTCTCACGCACACCCCCTCAACATCTACCCACCTGCCGGCATCTGTGCCTAGAGCGTGGCCTTCCCTCTGTGTGGATGGGCTCTGTGCTCCCACCTAAGACGAAGCTCCCAGGTGTGCACTGGATTCTTGGCCAGTTGCTTATCAGCATGCCTACCTCCACACCCCACACTCCATTACCAATTTCATCCTTCCTCTAGGACCATCCCCATCCCATATAACTTCAGTGTTACTTTCCCTCATCCTAACAAATGAAAACAAAAAACACAACAACGATCGAATGCTTTCTTCTTATCCCCAGATAAGGAATCCAGGTAAGGAGACTTTAAAGTTTAGTAACCTGCCCAAGATCAATGACCTGGAAGTGTGGGGTTGGTTTGCCCACCCCCAAAGCCCACCCAGATGAGGCTTCCTGGGCTGCAGAGGCCACAGCAGCTCTCTCTCCGGCCCACCGCTCTGGTTCAAGTGGCTGAACTCAGACAATGAAGTACTTTGCTAAGGACGTCCAGACCAGCTCTGCCTACCTGGGCACTCTTGGGACAGCAAGAAAGGCTGGAGGTTTTCAAGCAAGAAGGGGACCTGCTGGGTCTGCAGAGGCCTGTTGAGCTGCTGAGACAGTTTTGACTGACTTGCCTGTCAGACTCAGCGTGGGAGAGCGGGGGGCTGTTTTGAGACCAGCCAGCATGTCACCCCAGCCTCAGCGGGGGAAGCGGGGGGCAATGATGGCAAACAGATGGGGCAGGCCAGAGCGGCAGGAGCTGTCAGTGTGGTGCACTCCCGTGCAGAGACGACACCTCGTAAATCTCGCAGGCCCAGCCCGTGTGGCCTGTTGTGGTGGCCCATTGATGCTGCCTGGTCCTTGGAGCTGGAAAATGACAACTAAGGTGGCCAGCTGCCTTCCAAGCCATTCCGTCAGAAGGGCACACTTCTCTCCCCTGCTGCTAACAGCATCCCTAGTCCTGCCAGGAACCTAGAAGAGCTCGGCCCAGGGGGTTTTCCTCCCCGGACAGCAGATACTTAACTAGCCGTCATCCCCTCCCCTCCCTTCTCTGCTCCCAAAGACTCTCCCAGAGAACAAGCCCGTTTGGCTTTGAGATTTCCGAGTACACAGCGTCAAGTTGGAATTTCTGGACCATCCGGAAAGGCATGCATCTCTTCCAAAACCCATGCTGACTTAGTCATGCTATCTCTTAACAGTGCTCTTTCACAAGGGACAGGGTCACCCACTTACTTGTCCGTCACGGCCTGCATGAACTCGTCCAGAAGGTCGTCGTACTCCTGCCCACGCACGCGCCGGTGCTTCAGGCCAATGTACAGAGGGTCCCTGAGCAGCTCCTGCAACAGACAGCATCCGTCCCGTTAAGTGTCATGGGTTAGCGGGAAGGAGGGTAGGAGGGTGGGAGGGAGGAGGCTGCTCCCCACTCCCCAGGTGCTGTCTCTGGAAGGGTCTGGAAGCCAAGCCACTTATGGAGGGTAGACCCCCAGGGGTCCACACTTTAGGAATCAAGGATGCTTTGAACAAGCAGAACTCTCTGATACAGTCTTCCAACCTCTGGCCACAGCTCTGGGTTCATTTCAGGGTTTCTCAACAGTGGCACTATGGACGTTTTGGCCTGGACAGTTCTTTGACCCGTATATTGTATTGACAGAATACTTAGCAGTGTCTCTGGGTTCTTCCCACTTGAAGTCAGTAGCACCCCCAGTTGTGACAGTAAAAAAGATCTGCAGACTTTGCCAAATGTCTCCCTGGGGGATAAAACAGCCTGTGCTGAGAATCACCCCAGGCGACATCTGGATTGAGGTACTGGGTCTTGTCCAAAGTCACTGACCTGGACTTAAATTAGAAAACATTCCCTCCCTCCCTCCTTTCCTTCCGTGAAAGCTTACTGAATACCTACCACGTGCCTGGCATTGTGTTAGTCCCTGGGGATACAAGGATAGATTGATACAACCAGAACTTTCCATTCAAGAGAGAGGCCCACCCTAATGCCGGCCTGTGTTAGATGGCCCCTCCACTCCACCTCCTGCAGCTCTTCTGTCACAGCTTTCACACGCTGTTTGGTCATCCTCTCTGTCTGCCCTGGTCTGATGACCACTCCTGCCTCTCTGTACTCCTCACACACACCCCTATGCAGAAATCAGCGGGCTTATTCGTGCATGACACATTTACTGACCCTCTACGCCTGCTGCCGTCAGGACTGTCGGGGAATTTGTAGGTAAGGGATGGTCACTGCCTCTAAGGTGCTCACGGCCTAATGCAGGTGGCTGATGAGTAAGTAAACTCTATTACAGATTAGAGACATTTCTTCGGCACAAAGCATGGCACCTGGCAGCACCGAGAAGGAGTGGAGTAATTCCCGCCGGGGAACGGGTGGGGATGGTGACACGGAAGAAATGGTCAGGCTTTAAAAGATGGGCAGATGTTGCCCGGTGGGCTGGGCTCTCCAGGCTTAGAAATCGGCACAAAGAAAGGTTGGGGGCTGGAGTTAGAAGGAGGAAGAAGTACCTGGTGCCCTGGTGCATTTAAGAAACAGGAAGTAATTTTATGTTTTCGGGTATTCGGAAAGTATCTATTTTTGTGTCTCTGCCGCCACAAAGATGAGCTCCTTGGGGTCAAGGTTTTGTGTTATCGTCATCTCCATCCGGACTGCTCCTGCAGGATTCAGAGGCAAGGATGTCATGGGTCCTGCCCTCAAGGGGCTCAGAGTCCAGTCTCACCTCCACCACTGACAAGCTGTGTGACCTCAGGCAAATTACGTGACCTCTCAGAGCCTCCTTCTCATCTGTCAAATGGGGATAGAATACCAGCTGCACAGGGTGATCGTGATGAGGAAATGAAATAATACACGTGAAAGAGCTTTGGGAATCATAACGTGCTGTAAAGTAATGGCAGCAGCTTTGACTTTCACAGCGTTTGCTAATGTGTCAGGTACTGCTGAGGGAGGGGAAGCCACAGCGAGGTTAAACAGCCGCCTCTTTCTTGGGCTAATAAGTGGAAGAATCTGGATTCAAACTCACGGCTGCCAGCTCCAGAGCCCATGGTCTTAACCACTGAGCCAGGCTGCTCAGGTGGCTCATTCTCGCTTAGGACACCATTCTAGCTCCATATTGCCTTGTAGGAGGTGGCAGGACAAAGGTATAGTGGACAGAAAAGACCAGGAAGTACCTGCCTTCTCAACCCCTCACCCCCAATTCTGGGTCCACAGAATCTGAGGTGGTTTAGGGCTTTCTCCAAGGAGCCACACGGCTACATCAGAAAGACAGTAAGGTCTAAACTTCTTTTCCCAATCTCTTTGCCTCCTGGGTTATGCATCCTTGAGATTGTTTAGGACCCTGCCGTGGCAGTTGTGTGTGTGTGACCAAAGGATGAGAGTGGGACATATATGGTGCCTACCCTTCCACAGGCCACTTTCAAAGTGATCATCTAAAAGTCACTTAGAGGCAGCAAACATCCAGCCAAGGGCGATCAAGGAAGTAAATGATGATGTAACACCTAGATGGACAACTAGGCAGTCATTGAAACTGGTGGCTTTTAAGACTATGCAGCCACCTGGACAAATGTGTATGAGATTATTCAAAATGAGAAAAGCAGGATACAAAATTGCACAGATATCACAATTTCAACTGTCTGACACATATGAACAGCCTGCAAAGGGCATACACATAAATGATAAAAATAGTCTAACTCTTGGCATTTGCAGAAAATATTCACTTTTTAGTTCTTATAGAGGTGAAAGGGTCCACGGTAAATTATAATCTGTAATGTTTCCAAGTCACAGATTGGTTCAGTAGTGCATGAGGCTGCCAAGAGTGGATTTCTCAGTGCTGCATACACGGTTTCTGGGGCAGGTCCAATTCTCCAGTGGTACTGAAGAATTTTAGGATTTTCCAAAAATTTCTCAGTATATCTGCACTTAAGATGAAAGGTCAACACTAATGAGGTACTACTGAGATGTAAAGGTGACCATAAGAAGCTTTTAAAAAAAGTCCTGATATTTTATAATATTTATTTTATTTATAATAAAATGTTTTATGTCTGAAATACTTCAAAACTAAGCACTCCAAAAAATTGGGAAGAAAGTTTCTATATGGAGGTGACACGAAAATATAGCTTCTCATACTTGTACAGAAATTTCAGGTAATTCACTCTTCTGAATCAAAAGTAGTTTGATCCTTATGTCTTACATACTCTCATGCCCATTTTACAGATGAGGAAGGTAGAGTTGTTCAAGGGTTTAAATAAATTGCCCAAACTCACACAGCCAGAAAACATCTAAGCTGAAACTGAGCCTTGCTTTGACTGGGTCTCATGACAGCGCCCTTTCCACCCCATCATTTGACATTGTGGGGACCAGGGAATGTGGGTTTGGCTCCTGACCCCCTCCCTGGTCCTCCTGGAAGAGTCCAGTAGTGGCTGGAAGTTCCAGCTGGTCCTGTAGACCAGGCTGGGGAGCAGTGACAGCCTGAATGGGGTCTGGGGAAAGACCGTGTCCACATCTCCAGCCAACTGGCTTTCCTTTGTCAGGAGGGAAAATGACTTCTCAAAAACAGCAGAGGGTGGAGCTTCCACACTGTCTTGGTACCACATGGAACAAGAAATCCACATTCTGCCCTGCGTCCCACCGAGTGATTGGTTATAAGAATGACTGCCACCAAGGCGTGGGACTATGAACTGGCCTGGACCCTCCCCTGGCAGCCCTCCTCTATCCTGCACTTCCTCACATAAATGTTAAAAAGAGAAGCTTTCAGAAGGCAGTATTGCCAGACAAAATACAGGACACCCAGTTGAACGTGAATTTCAGATAGGAGATATATATATATATATATATATATATATATATATATTTAGTATAAATATGTCCCAAGTTTTGCATGGAACATACTTACGTTAAAAAATGATTAGCTATTTGTCCGAAATTTAAATTTAACTTGCATCCTGTATTTTTCTTTGCTAAATCTGGTAACCCCATCAAGAGAGGAAGAAGGAATCTTGAAGCTGGGAGGCAGTGTGCCGCAGAGGAAAGGGCATTGCCAGGCCCAGTGGCCCTGGTCAGATGCTCTCCTGGAGCACCCTCAGGACAGTGTGGTTTTAGAATCAGAAGGGGCTCTGGGCTTTGGAACCGGACACACCTGGGTTTGAATTCAGGCTCTGCCACTTAACTAGCTCTGAGACTTTGGGCACTTGTCCCTGCTTCATTTTACTTCTCTGTCCAATAGGGATAGTAATGATCTCTATTGCATCATGCAAGCTCTTTGAGGAAAGGGTCCTTAGTCATGTGCATCTCCCTAGTGATGTTTACAGTGCCGGCACATCGCAGGCCATTAAAAAGTGTTTACTGATGTGAGTTGCGTTTATTCTAGGACTGGGCTAAGGAGATGCTGAATTAAGAACTAGGGACGTCTTAGAAATCACTTGGTTCGGCTTCCTCCAGATGAGTGTTGGGGACCCAGAAAGGTTAAATGAACTGCCTAAGGTCACAAAACGAATTTGGTGGAAGCAGCTTCTAGGGCAGGGGTCTTCCCAGGCGGGATCAGCTTCCTCCCCTCTGAGCCTGCTGCTTCCCCTCTGCTAGGTAGTTGCCAAGCTCCTGTTGGCACTAAGTAAGCCTTCAGGTTAAGGCTCTATCCAGAGCAAATGAACCAGAGCTTCCTCCTCTGCTGTGGGAGTTGAATAGACCCTCCACGGCTGTGTGCCTGGCTCTTTCTAAGGTGAAAACTCTTGCAGACTAAACGTCATGGAAAGCAAAATGGCTGGCTTGTCTTCCCTTGCCATATCATTGAGCACTGGGTTTAAGCTGGAAGAGAGATGAACCTCTTGGTCTGGAAAAATATTTATCTTGCAGAGCAACGGGCACATGAAGATGTTACTCAGAGAGCATCTGGAGGTCTGGGGAGGTAATGGGATTGGGTTCACGGTGTGGACATGGTGCACTTTCCCCCTCTGGGTGACAGTTATGCCCACCATGTATTTCTCTGGAAGCTCAGTTAAGCCCAAGGGTAAGCTACAAAGACCCTAGGAAGGGCCCCTTCACTGGTCACATGTGCACAGAGAGCCTGTGCCCGACGGCAACACGGGTGAATGCTGACTATTTATGAGCTGCGGTAAAGACAATCTTGCCAGGTGGAAGGAACCCTTCCATACCCAGCTCTGTGGGCGATCCCACGCTGCCTCAGCAACCAGTAACACCCAAGGCACAGTCTCCCAGGCTCTGTTGATGATCTGTCCCCTCCATCCCCCTCTTTAGTCATTTCCACAGAGACTTTCACATCACCTCCTTGAGAGGAAAATCCATTGAGGCTCAAGACTTCCGCAGGAGAAGCCAAGCCCTGGGTTGTCCCACAGAACCTTTAGCACAGAGTGGGCCAAGCACTGGGCTTGGACTCAAACCTGGCAGAAGCCATTTCTGCCCTGGGGCCCCTTTTCCCATGTGAAACGAGGGGGTTGAGTGAGAAGTATTTACATATAATATCTAGTAAGTATGACATCTAATGTGAACAGTCTGTGACTCTGCTGTGTGTATATGAAACAAGATGTACAAATCAATCCACACACAGACACAAGGGAGGGAGGGCCGGAGCAGGTGCCCTGTCTAACTGGGCGGGGCTCCCTCCCCCTGGTCCTTTGGAACTTCATCACGGGATGTCCCTCCTTCCTGGGATCACGTCTCACATATTTATTTTTCCAAACCTCCTTGGTGTCGGCAGGTAAAAGTGACTCAGAGTTTCAGGGCTGTAGATAGCAGATGTTTTCCTTCAACAGGAAACCTGGAGGGGTGTTTTCTTTGACTCTGATTAAAGCTCCTTTTGCCTCAGAAGTTTTTTATAGAGACATACACACAGATGGTCTAGTTGTTCTGAAACTAAAGCCTTCACGGCAGCAACCCTCCCTGCACTGCCACGTAAGACGGAAGCTGCAAGGCAGAGCCTCCCTCTCCTGTTGCTGTGTCTTGCTCTGGGTGAGAGATGTGCCCCCAGACTTCTAGGGGAAAAATCTTGCAAACTGATCATTTTTTAAAAAGAACTCTAGTGTGGAAGATCACATAGTCAATGCATTTGAAAAGACAGAAATCATTGTCTTCCATCTTCCCAATGTTGGCCTCTTTGTAACTTTCTTGAAGAAGGTCTGGCGGGAGTTCACCTTTCTTTGCGGGGGAGGGCTGTGAAAATGGCATCGGTGTGCCCTAGTTTGATCCTGAGTGTCCATGGAACACAGACTGTGTGAAACACCTACTTTCTCAGTCTTCATTACCCAGTCTGTGACACAAATACTTGACATCTTGGAGCAGTGTGCCACAGTAGACAAGGCCACTCTGGTGCCAGAGAGACCAGGGTTCAAGTCCCAGCTCCAACACTTAGAGCTGTGTGACCTGAAGTAAGTAGTTAACGTGTGTCAATCTCAGTTCCCTCATCTGTAAAAAGGGGAGAACAATATCTCATACAGTTGGTGTGAGAACGAAATGAGATTGACGGACTTCCCCAGTGGTCCAGTGGTAAAGGATCCATCTTCCAATGCAGGGGAGGAGGGTATGATCCCTGGTCGGGGAACTAAGATCCCACATGCCACGCGGCAACTAAGCCCACGTGCCACAACTAGAGAGAGAAAACATGCAAGCCACAACTGGAGAGAAGCCCGAGTGCTGCAACAAAGAGCCCATGTACCTCAACAATAAAGATCCCGCATGCCTGAACGAAGATCCTGCGTGCCCCAACTAAGACCTGACGCAGCCAAAAAAAATAATAATAATAATATTAAAAAAAAAAAAGAGAGATTGAAATATACAAGTGCCCAGAACTATGCCTGGCCATTGCAGGTGCTGGCATAGGTCTTACTGGACATGGAGAACACTGCTTTCTCTCTCGTCTGTGGTGTTGCATGGCAGGTCAGGCTGTGCCCTGTCCCCTCAGCTGGGGAATCCTCTGGTCCTTCCAAAACTCTCTCCCTTCCACACCCAGGAGGGAGAGCTGAGGCAGAGGCCGAAAGCCCCAGGGGGGAGAAGCAGACACTTTGAGGAGACGTAACACATGAGCCATTAAGATGATCAATTAGGTGACAGTGTTGAAACACTGATAACTAAAAGATTCCACCCACGCCTGGCTCTCATTTATCTCCCTCAGCCTAGCAGAATGCCTGACACCTACTAAACACTTCATAAACTTTAAAAAAATAAGTAAAGAGAAAGTGTTCACAAAATAATCTTCATTGAAGAAATCAGGACAAAATTAGGGGCACAGCATGATTAATTAGGTAATACTGTATCTACGTCTATGTACACGCACAGAGAAACAGCGGACAGGAGCACAAATGTAGCATAGTGGGAGAAATGCCATTTCCTTCTCCTTTTAAAATGTCGAATAATGTTTTAAAGTTACTTTAGTAATAAAAATTCTAAAAGTCAAGACATAATCTTTACTCATAAAGCAACAAAAACCCGGGCAGGCAGTGTGGTATGGTGTGGGGAGAGGAGCGCTCATGTGGATTAGGACCCACTCCTGCCACTTCCAGCAGATCTTCTTGGGCCAATTAATCTCTCTGGGCCTCAGTTTCCTCAGCTGTAAAAAGAGGGTAATAACTGAGCTCCACTCACAGGGTTATTGTCAGGCTGAAACAGGGTGGTCTGTGAAAAGGGCCTGGCCCTGATTACTCAGAGTTTCTCACCATCTTTTCTGGTGGGTTTGCTACAAGTTGGCACTAACTCTAAACTTTAGCTCATCATTGCTGAGTGCTGGACCTTCAGTGACAAAGGATCTAAGGCATCTGCTAGAGGCAACCAACTCCCTCCCAAGGGATGCAATGGCCTAAGAATTAGTCTCAAGCCGTTCCACTTCTTGCCTAGAGCCAGCTTTTTGGAGAGAGAGAGAGAAAAAGAGAGAGAAAGAGAGAGAGAGAGAGAGAGAGAGAGAGAGAGATGGTCTCAAACAAATCCAGTTGGAACATGGCAGGAGGTGATGGATGGGAATAATAACTAACACGAAGTTTGCTATACTCGTCCACGTTTGTGCGGTTCCACACATGTCCTTTGTGGCTGAGGGACAATTTCAGCAAAACCCAGGCGTGTGGCTGGGGAGGGGAACCACAGTGCAGAGCAGACCTTGAAGATGGGTCTTAATGAGCAGCTATAAGGCTGTACCACCACGCAGCCTCCCTTCTCCTCGTCTGGTGGGGAGGCATATAGAGAAGAGATTTAGCGGTGGGAGAATACCTAGTAACTTTCTGGTCCAGGCCCTAATTGTACCAGAAGGGGATGGTATCTAGACAGGTACAGGGACTCACCCGGCTGTCAGGGGTACCGGGAACAGGGTCCCTGCTTGCCGGGCCAGCACTTCACGTGCTCTTCTTGTCCTCCCTCCTCCCCCTCCCACCCCTGTGAGTTCTCAGCTCTGAAGCCAGGTCTGTCTGCTGCTCCTTCATTTGACCGTATCTGTGGATGAAGCCTGAATAAGCATCACTTCTCATTAGAGGCTACAGTGCTTGTTCTTGTTTAGAAATGAGGATGTTGTGTGGCATCCAGGGAGGAAGGAGGCCATGCAGAGTCACAACAAGTTTTCTAGAGAAAGATCAACTCAGAATGCAAATAAGTATAAGCTTTTTGACACTATGAATCGAGAATCTAAAAAAGGACCATTCCCTTTGCTTCAATATTTCCTTTTCTAGGAATTTATCCTTGGGAAATCACCAGAGATGGAAAGACTGATCTGCAAAAACGGGTATCACAGCACAATTATATTTGCAAGAAGACTAGAAACAACCTAAATGTCCAAGAGTGGAGGGTTTCTTATGTGAATTGTGATACGCCAGGCAGCTATGAAAATGACCTTGTGGAATAATGGCTAGTGATCTGGGAGAAAACTCATGACATACATTACACCTAAAAAGGCAGGATACAAAACTGTATATGCAATATAAACTTAATTTTGTTTTTAATAAACGTTTCAGAGGGATAAGGCTGGAAAGAAATATCCCAAATTATAAACAATGATTATTACTGGCTCTGTGACTAATATTTTATTTTTAATACTTCTCTGGAGTTTTTTCAATGAACATGAGAAAACGTTTTTCTCAGATGGACATGCACTGATTTTAAACCCAGAGATAAATATCACCAAGAAGAAATTCTTTTATGTTCATGATACAGAGACACAGAGCTGAGAACTGCAGACATGCACAAACACCGTGACCCAGAGTGGTGGTACCCAGAGCAAACTCTTGGCTGGGGTTTGAGCTCCTTAAATCCTAAACCTCCTGGAAGCCTGCAGGTGGCTCTCAGCCACAGCTCGGGTCAGTTTCTCTCCCTGGGTTTGCAGGATTGCTCATCTGCCTGATCCAGACATTTCAGCCCTTGGTCCTGGTGCTTTGAGTTTTAATCTTTTACGGGGGTAGCTGGCCTCTAAAATGCTGAAAAAACAGCCCAGCAGCCACTCTCGCCTCAGCGGCTTTCTTCACTAATGGATCAGAGAGAGGCCATGAGGGCAATGGAAGCTGCCTAGGGACACGGGACAAGGAAGCACAGAAAGCCCGCCCGGGGGGTACCTTGGCAGGAGGTAGGGGAGCAAGAAGACCCAGCAGTGGCTGGGGGGAGAGGATGGGACTGGGAGAGTGGGATGGGCAACCAGGGAGGAGAGAGGTCCTGGCATCACAGCCATGTAGGGGAGGTGTCCTGGCAGCGGGGACCCCAGAATGAAATGGCCTGGTGCTTTGTAAACAGAACCACCACACAGAGGTGCTCCCCACGGCATCCCAGCTGCCACCCTCTGGCTCCCGGCCCAGGCAGCGCGTTACCTCGTTGTTGGTGCCCACATCCAGCAGGACAGGGAGGCACTGCTGCGGGTTGACGCCTCCGCACGCCGTGTACAGGGCCAGCTTGCCCACGGGGATGCCCATGCCGTAGCAGCCCAGGTCTCCCAGGCCCAGGATGCGCTCCCCATCAGTCACCACCACAGCCTGAAAGACAAAGCAGGACGCCGTCAATCAGGGACAGCACCTCCTGTGACAAAGTGCTCGTTTGTACAGCACGTCAGGCCTGTCGACTGGACGCCCACCGCCTCTGCTGCGGGATGAAACAGCTTGTCTGGGACAAGGCCAAAGGACGCTTTCAACTGCAGGTGGCGGGCCCTTCCCCCATCCCCTCCCCTTTCTGGCAGGGCTGGAGAGAAACCCCGCCGAGGTGAGATGATGGAAAGACACCTGCCTGCATTCCGAGGTTCTGTTCCTGCAGGAACAGCTGGAGGGAACCCACACCGAGTCATTCTCCCTCAAAGAAATTAAGCAGACTCTCTCAGCTGGAGCTCTGGGGCTGGGACAGGGAGGGAAGGCAGAATGAAAGGAGATAATAAAACAAGTGTTGATGCTGCTACTACAGCCCCAGGGTTTAGAGACCCATATATGTGCTCTCCGCCCTGTTCCGGGGTATAATAAATCCAATCTGCAAAAAGCAGAGCTCCTCGTGACGTCTGCTAGGGTCACTATTCCACGGGAAACCAGGAGGGTTCTCAAGGTGTACTGGGATTGTCTTTGTGTTTTGGCAAAAAATCACAGAAGGCATAGTAGGTACTAGACATAGTACTAGTTCCAGGCTTACCTACTGTGAATTAACAGATGCTGATGGAGCTGATAGTGATGACAGAAATAATCATATGATAATGATGGCTATTCATTCCCTCATTCATTCATTTAATACATCTTTATGAAACACCTGCTTTGCAAAAGACAGTGTGCCAAATCCTGGGGGAAGGAGGTTCAGTTTGCTCATCTATAAAAACAAGAATGCGTGGACCCAGCCCTCGAAAGGACTAATGGGCAAAAGAGAGGTGGAACATGTATAGTTATACTGACTCTGGGGGGAAAGTGTGAGGGCAGAGGAACAGCTCAAGGGCAGCGGAACAGCTCAAGGGCAGCAGAGACTGAGAGAAGGGCGAGGTACTTCCTGTAGGATAACCTTTCTTAGGTGAGGGGACACACGTGCCACATCTTGGACAGGTGGAGATTATCCATTAGGGGTACAGCTGGGGAGAAAGGTATTTGATGCAAAAGGAAATTAAGGTTCAGGGTAGAAGTGGGGGGAATGTAGGCTGTGTGTGTGGGTTCAGGTCCCACGAAAGGAGAGAATGGAAAGTCAGACTGCAAGGCGCCCTGAAGAACCCACCAGGGTGACAGTGAAGCTGTTTACAGGTCACCTCAACTGGCTCTCCAGCACTGGTTCCCTCCATCTCTAAGTGAGTGGAGTTTATGGGGCCACCCAGCCCTCCACTGGAACCAGCTTCGGGTCAGGACTTAGGACCAGCTCTGAGCTGTGGCTGTCCTGGTTGGCCCCAAGCGTGGTGCCGTGGGCACCGCAGAGGTCAGTTTACTCCACGCAGGTACAGTGGTGGGCTGGGCACCGGCGATAAAGAGACGAAGACCCACTCCTACTGGGGAGGGTTTATGGTCCAGCACCCATAGGCTCTGTGGAATCTTCTCTCTCCCAGGGTGAGAGCACACAGGGCTGTGCTGCCTTTCGGTAGAAGCAGGCGTAGAGACGCGTAAAGCCACACCTCCACTGCTGGAAAGGGGGCTCTGGAGAGCGCAGCGGCCCCATGAAGGTCGTGCTGTCCCCCTTAGATTGGTCTCCTGCCTCCAGGGCGAGTGTCTCCGTCCTGCATCTCACTTGCTCCTCCCCCGCCCTGGCAGGGAGGCCCGTCTGGGATAGTTATCTGTGTTTCACAGGTGAGCAAACTGAAGCTCCTGGACCTTCATGCTCTGTACATATTTGTTAAGTATCAGCCAACCGCCAGGCACTGTGCTGGATGTTTCCACATCAGTTATCTTAGAAATATCAGATGACTTACCAAGGGCACCTTGCTTGTGTATGTGGCAAGTCGAGATTCTAATCAGGCTTCAGGTACCTGGTTCAGGGCTCTTTCTACAACCCGGCTGGGCTGGGAAAAAGCACCTGTGCTCTTGGCAAAGTCCTGTCCCGCCTTGGTGCCACCCTCTCCGCAGCCTCTGACCCCCTGCTGGCAGCTTCCCCAGTGAAGCCTGTGCCTTCACGCTACACCTGAGTGCCCAAACTCTGAGCATTTCTCTATCATCTCTCCTAATCAAAGCCTCCCTATTCTGGTTCCCATTCTCTTAGATTTCTCTCTGCTGAGGGGCAGTGAGTGACACGGAGTTCAACAGAGGAAATCAGCTACGACTCCAGGGTGTTCTCCTTATAACTCTGGGGCCTTTCAAGATGGTAGCGGGGGGACTTCCCTGGCACCCTGGAGGTTAAGACTCCACGCTCCCAATGCAGGGGGCATGGGTTCGACTCCTGGCTGGGGAACTAAGATCCCGCCTGCCTCGCAGTATGGCCAAAAAAAAAGATGGTAGCGGGGCTCTGCAGGGCCACCCTCCCAGCCTGGGGATGTCCAAAGGTGCTTGACTACACGCCTGACTCCTCCGAGGGAATGTCTCACCTCCATCTGTCATCCACTCTCCATCCTGCAGTGCTAAATGGCTGGATTATTGCAACGGCTTCACAACCAGGCTCAAAGGCCTTTAGTTACTTCTAACTGTCCATAAAATAGAGTCCAAAAGGCTTATCTCTTTCATGACAGGAACCCAACATGCCTTCTGAAACTCTGCACACAATTGCCCCCTCTAGCAGAACTGGCCTCACTCCCGTCAGACACACTCTGAATTCACCAATAATCTCTAGCCTCTCAGCCTCTATATTCCTGTCACTTTCTGCTCTTTCTCCAGCAGTGCAAATCCTGCCCGTTACAACCCAATGTGATTTCTCCTGGCGCTTGCTGTATCTACCACGCACCCGGCCTGCTCAACCTTCCTGTCTGCCTGCCTGCCTTCTGCAGACATTTATTAAGTACCTACTGCTTGCCAAGCCCTGCATAGGTGCGATTTAAAAATCTGATGGTGACAGCATTTGGGGTCTTATTTAACATTTTAAAAAATGTCCATTTAATCTCACCAAATAGCCTAAAGGTTAATGGCAGGGGTTTTGGCGTCTGATAACCTGTATTCGGATCTAGGTTCCTTGATAACCCACCAATATGTAATCTTGGGTCATCAGATAACTTTTCTGAGTTTTAATTTTCCATAAAATGGGAATAATAATAATGTCTAACTCGTCAGCTTGTTGTAAAGATGAAATGAAATAATAAGTGTCTCATTTTAACCAGGCGCCTGGTGCCTTGTAAGTGATTGGCAAATGGTCACTGCTTGTATGATTATATTGATGGTTAGTATTGGGGGCAAAGATTACATAGTAGAATTTTTAATTGTTTCGTCTGGCTTTAGTTCAGCTTCACCATAGAAAGGCCATGCAACAATTATATCTGTTAAATGAGTGAATGAAAAGGAAACCAAGGGGAGACCTTGGCAGCTTTTAAGAAAGTCTGGCCATGAGAAACTCAACCGCATTCTAACCTGGACATTGTCGTTCATTCCAATGGCAAATACTGTCACCTCTAAGCAAACACTTACAGCTCACCATCTGCCAGATTGCCACTTGGATGTCCAATAGTCCTCTCCAATCCTCCAAGTCCTTTCCCAAATGAATCTGCTTTTCCCTTTCTCTCCTTCTCAACTTTCCACTTCTGCTGTCCTCCCTCACTCTGTTACCTCCTATCTCCCAGGCTCAAAACTGCCCAATCTACTTTGACTTCTTCTGTCATCAGTCAACCACAGTCAATTGGTCACCAAGTTCTGCTGATTTGACCTGCTTCCATTTTTCTCACCTGTTTCATGATCTTCATCCCTATTGCTAACCTTAGACCAGCCCATCTGCGTCTCACTTGACCACTTTAGTGGTTCCCTGATTGGTCTTTCTATTCTTGGATTCTCCCTACTCCATTGCATTTTTCCAAAGCGCACCCCGATTTGTCACGTTCTTGCTTCCAAACCTCCGATGGCTCCTGATGCCTATAAAGTAAAGCTCAGACATCCTCGACTGACATTTGAGGCCTTCCGTGGTCTACGCCCAATCTGCTCTTTGAATTTCCCCTTTATCCACTCCATCCAAACTGAAACGCTGTTAATCTTTATAAAGTGTGTGTTTTCTTGACTACACGCCATTTTACACCTCAATCCCTATACCTCCTTGATCCAAACCCTACCTTCCTTGCATGTTTCAAGGAACGATTCAAGAGGTACTTCCGTCCATGAAGCTTCCCTTCTGGAAGTTATCACTCCCAACTCTGCATTCCTATAGCATTTTCCTCTCCCACAGCACCTATCCCTTTCTTCCTTGTATTATAGTTATATATATTTCCTTGTCTTTCATAGCAACTCTTTAAGGGCAAGTAAAGGGTCTTGTCCTCTTTGATTCTTCAGCGCTTAGCCTGGGGCCTGCAATGTGATATGAACTCAGTAACCGATGGACAATGTCATAGATCCAACACAGAGAGCAAAGGCTCTTCTCCATGGGACTGAATTCAGAACTGGAGTAGATGAGCAAGTTCAGAGGGAAGATGCCGCATCCTGTTTTTCGTGACGTCAGTGGAGCTAGAGCTGTGGGTCACTGGAGAAGTCGGGGTCAAAAGGCTGAGGGCAAACTTGAGCAGCACCCTGGGGTTTTAGAGCCCAGCAATAGCTACCAGTGGACTGGCTCACAGTTTCCTTGTTAGGATGGCTTTTACAACTCATAACCCCTCTGTAGTATTTCAGATGGCGAGGAGGAGATTCAGACGACTGAGGGATGGTGAGGCCCATTCTTTCTCTGCCTGCCTAGCTTCTGACTTACTGCCACCTCCCTCAGCCTGGGTGGACCCAATGGGGCTGACCCAGGACTGATCGGAGGATCACGCCTCCTTGCTTGCTCTGGCTCTGGTTTCCCTGGACTTGGAGCTCTGGGCATGGGCTGCCCATAGCACTGTGTGTGAGGCCCTCCCCTTCCTCCTGCTGTGCCTTCCTTCCCGCTTATCTTTCCCTTTCCTCCTCCTTTTTTCTCTCTCCACAACATAAATAATGCACAGTCCGTGGTCTCAAATCTTGGTTCCATCCCTCATGAGCAAAGCTGAGCTAACCTCTCAGCTTCTTTGTCTATATAATGGGGATGAGAACAACCCCTGCCTCTTGGAGGGTCACTGGGAGAAGTCAGTGAGTTAGTCTGTGTGGAGCACTTAGCAGAATGCTGGTGAGGTGTGCCTCTGGTGTGCCGCCCAGATACCCCTTTTAGGAACGAAGGGGTTGTTCCCCCAGTGGTACCCTCAGCTATGAGCCTATTCTGAGACCTTCCTCAACTGAAGAGAGCCACCTTGACCAAAGTCACACCCCGTTCCCAGGGCAGCAGCCCACAACCAAGGAATGATGGATGCAGGGCTACCAAGGCCCAGATCCCTTGGCCCAGCTCAGGATGACTCTGAAGGACCATCCCCGCTCATGAGCCTCCTAGCGCGCCCAGCTGGGTCTTCCGATGGCTCCCACGTAGCCCAACCTCTCTCCCTTTTCCCTGTCCTGCTTCCTTTCCTCCTAGAGGTGTTGATCCCAAGAGCACTGCCTGATATGCCAATCTCCATCTCAGAGAATGTCTCCCAGGAAATCCAACTGCCGACCCCGACTGGGGTTTAACCTATAGTGGGCGTGTGCGTGACAGGCAGGCACTTAGCACTAACGTCTGGTCCAAGTTTAAAGGCCCAAGTGGCTGGTGCCCAGAGGCAGGGGATGCTCCTTTGGCTCCCGTACTCGGCCACCTCCCAGCAACTCCTTCCCAAAGCTGCTGGGACTGGGATGAAGGAGAGATTTAGGACCTTGGGAAAGCTCTTGGGGAGGAGGGCTTTTCTGAGCTGACCATTCCTCCTGGCTCCGGGAAATGGTCTCTGTGGGAAAGAGTCAGAAAAGCAGTTCTCACTCCCCTTTGTGATTTATGCTGGAAAACTCTGTGTGGGCCAGGCTGGCCCGTCCTCCCTGAGCAAGAGGGGCCCACAAAACTGCATGGTCCCCAAGACTAAGCTTTGGCCTCACTTCCCTCACAGCCTACTCCTATTACATCTCAGTCTGCAGTTCCGCTTTCTGGCTGGGAAGCCACAGAAACTCAGCTTTTATCTTCTGAGTTGTTTCAGAAGCTTCTCTGAACCACCCCTCCCCTCCAGCCAACAACATCAAGGTCCAGAGATACCTGTGCCTTGCAAAACTCTGCCTGCCTGCCCTATTCAGAAGCTGGGGAAGCGATGGCTCAGCAGCAGGGCTCTGGGTGGCATCATCAGTTACTTGTGGACGACTGTGGGTACCGCTTAACACCAGCTTGCTCATCTGAGAAAAGTCACGCCCCTACCCTACCGCTTCTCCAAGACCCACCTGGGGGGTTTCAGAAGCACTCCTTACCCCACTCTGGTCACAGTGTGAAAATCAAGTGAAATACTGAAGGGGAGTCTCCATTAGCACCAGAGTACCATGAAAGGGTTAATGAGCAGAGATTCCCTACGTAGGGAAGGAGTTCTTCATCTCCTCTTTTAAAGGTAACTGGAGAAAACACACCAATAAACAAGAAAAACTGTGGCTTAGAACATGCTGAACCTTTGAAAGGGCAGCCCTGGAGTGAGAGAGAAGGACCGTCCTGACAAAGGCCGGTGATGGGGCAGGGTAGAGACTAGGGGCAACCTGATCAGTCCTATTTGACTTGTACACATGCCAAACTATGCGCCCCATATTCAGAGCTCCCAGTTTTTCTAGAGAAGTCAGAAATCCAGGGTTTAAAAAAATTTGTTTTTTCAAATGAAGTCTCTTAATTTTAAAATGTTGTCCACGAATTCAAATTTTTCAAAAGTCACTTTATTTTTTTATTCAACAAACTTTTATTTATTATCTTTTGTATATCAGTCGCTATGCTAAATAGGTTCTGTTGATCCAAAGATGAATAAAAGAAAGTACTTCCCCTCTAAGACAATTTAAGAAAACACCCCCCACAAACACCCAGGGAATTTAACAAAAAATACTTCTACCAATTATATGACTCTCAATGTTTTTAAAAATTGTATTTGCAGATAAGATGATCAAATTTTAAATGGGACAACTGCTCTCACTTGAGCTATAGTATATAAAATTAATATAATAACATTAAAAAGTAATACTAAAATCATTAAGGTGAGTTTTTTCAAAGAATTCCTTTTCAACTGCTAAAATTTGTTTCATTTTTTAAAAATTGACTTTATTGCTAATAAGACCAGCCAATGTGCCAGAAGGAATCTAAACAGGATGCCAGTACATACTGTTCACAACACAGATCCAGAAGTAAAAACTCTTGGCCTTTTTTGGGTCCAGGTCTCCTTAGACATTTTTCCCGCCAGCTTTGCTTTGACCCCAGCCACTGTGAGAAGAGGATATAAAACACGGTGGGTTCCAGAATGTTCTGTGCCTGGAAGATCTCCATTCAGAATTTTTGGCCAAATGTCCCATTAATTCCCCTTTGACTAAGGCACTTTGGGGTCAGATGAACTTGGGGTCTATGAAGATCATAGAAAAGGGACTGGGTCTAGAGTTCACACCGAGGCTACATGTTTCTGAAATTTGGGGTGAAGCCAGACTCTGCTGTAGGGATTTAGGAGGGAGTTAGCTCAGGGAAGCCTTTCCCTAATGAAAGAATTTGTTTTTCAAAAGTCACTTTAAATCAAACATCTCTAGGGACCAAACTGACTGGCTGCCCTTTTGTGGTCTGTGGTTCCCTGGTAAGGGGACCCCCTCCTCGGCCACCCTTGGGCGTCTGCAGCCTCTTCCCTGCACTGCTGTGTGTGCTACCGCCGCCTCGTCCACCTCCAGCAATGACAGTGTCCATTCAAGTGCCCTTCAGTGTTGTACAGACTTTATCATAGTTAATCCTCACAATTTCCTGTGGTGAGATCAGAGAGGTTATCCGCACACACAGCAGGTAAATGGAAGATTCAAGACCAGAACTCAGGTCTGCCTGGTTGCAAAGCCAGAGCTGACTGTTCTACATAGTTTCTGAGACTGACCTCTGGCCTCCTCCAAAGTGAAACAGGAGTATAGGGTGGAGGGGGAGAGGTGGCCCCAGGCATTCACCTGTCCACTCTGGGGTACTGCAGGGTGAGTGGCCAACAAGTCACCCTGTTTGTTCCTCATCCTCGGGCTCCTGTCTTCGGCAGCACAGACAGTCTACTGTCATTGTTTCCAGGTCGGTCTCTCTAACTAGCCTGCAAGCTCCTTGAGGTTGGGCCTGTGCACCTTCTTTATCCCTGAGCCCCCCAGAGAACTCCTATAGAACAGATGTTACTAAATGGCTGTTGAATGCAACTGAATTAGATGCACTGGCCCAGATATCTACTCATGAAACTTATGCTTTTCCTGGAGGCTCTGGCTACTTCTCCTTGTTTGAGGCCTGCCGAGTTCCACCTCTCCCAGGGTGACCCCAAAGCCCTCATTTCCCTTTCTCTAAAATCACAACAGGTGCATCTCCATCTCTCTGGAGACACTTAGAACTTAGAAGGTTCTCAGAATATGTTGGTTGAAGCCCATGGATACTTAGCGGCCAAGGTTCTATTTTGAATTCATATCTTGATTCCCCAGTCAGAGTGAAGCAACGTGGGGTCGGGGTCTACACTCCTCAAAGCAGAGTCCTGGGTGCAGTTTTGTAAAGTTACGCCCTGACAAGAGGAGTGATGGGGACCTGAAATCCAGCCCATGAGCCCCTCACCAAGGCCCTGTGCCAGCCTGGAGGAAGCAGTGCTTTTCTCTTACTGGTTAAAAGGGGGTGTCTTTTCATCTTATTTTTTAATTCCTCATAGCTTGCACAGAGGCACCATAGATGTTAGTGCAGACCCCATCTCCCTGCTCCTGGCACAGGGCCTGATAACCTGGAAGATGTTCATTGTGTCCACCTACTGGGTTCATTCAACTCAGCAAGCATCTACTGAGTGCCTACTGCGGACAAGTTTCACCATGGCTGAACCGTCCAGGAAGGAGGAAAGATTAGTCTGGAGGACCTCAGAGCATGGGAAGGCTGGAGTTAACTTCCCATCGAGTGAGCTGGTTTCCCGTAATGTGCTCAAGATTTTATTATAGATTCATCCTAGACACACCTTGGAAACTTGCTTCTTCTGGGACTGGGACCAAAACTTGCAGGGCCAAGGCTTGCATGTAACCAGAGTCTAAGCAGATAGGCAGGAAAGAAGAGCACAGGGCACATCACACCCAGACAGAGATGTACGAATTGAGCTCTTCACTGAGGCCAGGACTGGAGTCCAAGGGCCTCAGCTGTGGCTCAGGCCTGGCTGCCGAGAGCCAAGGTCTTGCCCTACTGGCTCTGGTTCTGAATGTCGCCACACCCCCGAGAGGGACAGAAGCGGGTGGGACACAAGGAGAGGTTGGTAGAGAGAAGTTGTACTCAATGCCTGGTGGATAGAGGTGGCCCAGGGAACTGGCAGGGACAGAGGGAGGGAGGGCCTGAGAGCAAACAATCTCAGCCTTCCAGCATTGCCCCGAGAGGTACATAGACTGGGCTTGGTCAGGTCCAACCATTCCCCCGCTCGAGTGCCAGAAATGCCCTCACCAAGCAGCCAGAAGATGTTCTGTAATTTTGCTTCACCCGTTTGTTTGCAGAAGTGACAATGATCTTAGAATCCAGAGTCCCTGAAACTCTTCCATAGAAGTCCCCATGACAGGAGGAGATCTGGGGACACAGCCAGAGGCTAACACGTTTCTACAAAGCTTCACCAATTTTGCATTCTATATTATATCCTGTTTGTTACATATAAAAAAGTTTCCTTAAATGTTTCAAGTAAAATTGATGCTCCAGGAAACAGTGCCAGGTTCATTTCTGCCACTCTGCATATGCGTCCCTTCCCCCCCGCCCAACACATACACTGCAGTGTACGGCCAGGTGTGAAGACATCGCTCATCATAAACCTTTTCTCCTGGTGCAGAATGTCCCTGCCCTCTATCTTAGTCCCTCCAACGCCAGACCGTCCAAACTCTACCCCTCAACTCAAGGCCTTGCTCCAATGTCACCTCTTCCACTAAGTCTTCCCAGATCCCCTTCAGGCTAAAAGTAATCTCGGCCTCCTTGAACACCCCCAGCTCTTCAGTGTGCCTTGTTTATCTCTGATCAGCTTCCACCTGTTAATCTTTTGTGTCTCTGTCTTATTTTCCTCATGAAAAGTCAGCCACTTGAGAAGAGGGTCTATGTTGGATTTTTCCCTGAATCCACCATGGAAACTGGCAGTGTGTGTATTCAGCAGGTACTCAATACATGCACTACTACTACTACTACTACTAGACATTTTCACATGGATGCCTGGTTAATACAAGCCTTTACTCCGTGGTGCATTTGTGCTCGGCTGTAACTGGTCTATGGTCTGGGCCTGGGGAAGGGATGCAGTGTCTTGCCTTCAGTGATGTAATGGACCATTTCATAGCTGAGAATGACTCTAGTCCAGGCTGAAAGGAGCAACAATAGAGCAATATCAAAGAAAACAGGGCCATACCTTAATATTATCTTCTGGCCAAGAGTTCAGCATTGTTGCAAGATGGCCCTTGTCATGAATGGTGATAAACAGCCCACTGGGAAAAGAAAAACACATACACACAGAGAAACCAGTCAGACTAGGAACAGAGCAAAGACTACAAGTACTGTGTATCATTGCATCAGTTAATTTTAGCCATAGACCTGGGCAAAAGGGGTCCCTGCCCAAAGCCCCAGCAATGTTAGAGAGCCCTGCTCTGGTTTTCCTCCAACTCTTCCCCTCCAGAGGGCAAGGAGGTCCATGGGGCCGAGGGATGTACCTACCCGGAGCCTGTGTTCACAGAGCCCGTACCTTCCTTCCCCTCTCTAGATCAGGCACACAGGACCCCAGAATTCTCTGATTGAGTGGTCTCAAGGCTGCTTTTAGGGACTCTGTGAGCTTTTTCTCTGGGTCCCTCCTTCCAAGTACAGACTACACTGCAGTGGGTGGATCCCTAAGCCTGGGGCTATGACTGGTACTTGGACGTGTGGGTTGTGATGTCCAGACACTCATACACATGGCCTCTTGCAGTGGGGGATGGAGCTGGGGATAGGAAGAGGGGGGCACTGCCAGCCTTGAGCCAGTTGTAGAGTCTGAGAATTCTAAATTCAAACTTGGCCTTCCAGACCATCATGAAGGTATATTTGTAAGGGCAGGAGGATGAGACATATCTTACTCAACAGTTTATTAGCAGTTAACAGTTATGAACAGTTACTGAATTTTGTGACCCATTACTTAAGTCATGCCCTCGTCAATACTGTAAACACCCATGGCCCCGCTCTTTGGTCTCACCAGGCTTGTAAAACTCTCACCCCTTGAGGAAACCCACTTTCTGCTCCCTGTGCATCTCCACCCAGGCAGCCGAAGGCAGATGGAAACAATCCTACTACAGGGCAGACTGATCAGTGCCCCCATCCACTCATCCCTGTCAGCCCACATAGACTCTCAGTACTGACCAGCCTCTGTGCCCACAGAGTTTCTCTGGTCAAAATTCACTCTTTGCAAAGACTGTTTCAAAATCCTCTGTTCTCAAACCTCCAACTGCCTCACCCTTCCCCCCGCACTGCCCTAGTGACCTTGTCTCTGATATCACAGGAAGCATCTCTGTCAGTTTCCCACCAGTGAATCTACAAACTTCTGCATCCACAGCCAACCTCTTCATTCCTCTTGTTCCAGTGAAAATTACAGAGCCTCACACCGTTGATTATCCCTCCTCTCGCTCTCTGTCTCTCTCAACCTCTCACTCTACTAGATTTTCCATTAGCTCTAAAATATGCCCAAGTCCATCATCTTAAAAGCTTCCGGCTTCTGGTAGTGACAGAGTCACTTGGACAGAATAACATTTCTGCAGATAACAATGATGAGATGGTTAACCGTTAAACAATTTATTGTTATTGTTACGTTACAAAATTATTTTAAATTAAGGCAATGAAAGTTGGCCAAAAACAGGCAGACACTGGACGGGAATCTACCTTCGAAAGGAGGAATTAGATCCTTTGAGATCTGCAAATTTGCAGCTTTTTCCTGAGAGCGGTCTAATCTGCAAGCAACTTGGGGCAGCAGAAAGCCAAAGTCTTACTAGCTTGAGGTGTCAGAGAAGTGAGCTGGAGCTGGAAGAGCAGTCAGGAAGTGAAGGGGAAAGTTCTGGAAGGGAAGGAGATGCAGAGAGGATGAACTTCCAAGTCTGTGTGTAAAACCTGCCCAAATCACTGTCTGACCACTCAAGTATGCATACCCAAGGGCCTGGCAAAAAAAAAAAGAAAGAAAAAAAAAGCTGCAGCTGAATGCTGAAAGAACCCAGCAGAGATTTCCATTGCTGCAGACCCGTAGGGACAGAGTTTGGAATTTGAGTCTGGCCAAGTTAAGTCCTTCCTAGAACAAAACTTACTCTTCTGAGGAACAAAACAATCTAGAGTTCACAGAATGTAGGGTACAGAGAGGTTCATTATAATAGTCTGCTTACTTTATACATGTCAGACATTTTCCATGATAAAAAGTGTAAACAAAACAAGAAAAATACCACCAAAGCCCAAACTACTCTTGACTTTCACGCTCCTTGTCGAGACTGTTCTCTCTCTCTCCTTCCTTCCATAGCCAAATTTCTTGAGAGTATTGTCTACACTGGCCACCTCCATTTTTTCATCTTCCCCTGAAACATGTCTTTCTTAATATCATGCTGCCAACACTGCTCTTGCCAAGGCCACCGATGACGTCCATGTCCCTAAATGGCAGCAGCTTTCTAGTCCCCATGTCCTTTGGCTTCTCAGCAGCATCTGACACTTTAAACCACTCCCCACCCAACCTCTGGCTTCTGCGACTCCACTCTCTTTTTTTGTTTGTTTTTTTTGGGTTTTTTTGCGGTACGCGGGCCTCTCATTGCTGTGGCCTCTCTCCCTGCGGAGCACAGGCTCCGGACGCGCAGGCCCAGCGGCCATGCCCCACAGGCCCAGCCGCTCCACGGCATATGGGATCTTCCCAGACCGGGGCATGAACCCGTGTCCCCTGCATCGGCAGGCGGACCCTCAACCACTGCGCCACCAGGGAAGCCCATGCGACTCCACTCTCTGTGAGTCTTCTTCTGCCTCTCAGGCCGTTTCTTCTTAGTCCCTTCTGCTGGCTCATCCCCCTATCAGGTGTTACAGTTCCTCAAAAACTTGCACTACCCCATTCTCCTCCTTACTCTTATTCTTTCTCTATATAATCTCATCGGTGCCCAAGGCTTTTGGCCAGTGACTCTCAAATATCTGTAGACCAGAGATTCTCACCTGGGGCACTGTTGACATTTTGGGTTGGATAACCCTTTGCTGCAAGGGGGTGAGGATGTCCTGGGTGCTGCAGAATGTTTGGCAGCATCCTGGTCCCTACCCACTAGATGCCGGTTGCACCCCACGCCCTGTTGTGACAACCAAAAATGTCTCCAGACGTTGGTAAATGTCTCCTGGGGAGCAAATGTGACCTGGCTTTAGAGCCATGGTTCTAGATCCTTATATTTAACTGCTTGCTTGACATCTCCACTTGTGTGTCTCAAAGGCACCTCAAACTTAACCTGTCCAGAACCAAATTTACGATCTAAACTTGCATCACTATGACTCAAAGACAAGACAAAACGAAAATCCAAGACAGACCTGATTCTTTTCTCTTGCTCCCTTTCTCAGTGACTATTACCCCCATACATCTAGTTTAACAACCTCAGACCCCTGGAAGCATCCTTGACACTGTCCTCTCCCCTTTTATACAACCCCTTGCCAAGTCCTTCCTTTCTCCTCTGTAATTAGCTCCTGGTTCATACACTTTATTTCATCCACGACACCACCTACCTCATCCAGGCTCCCAATAGCTCTTCCTTAAAGCACCAAAATAACTTTGTAACATCCTCTCTTGTCTCTATCTAATCTATTTTCTACACAGTAGAAAGAGTGATGTTCTTGAAATCAAAGCCTTACCGTGTGATTTTTTTTGGCCGTGGCTTGTGGGATCTTAGTTCCCTGACCAGGGATTGAACCCGCGCTACAGCAGTGAAAGTGCTGAGTCGCAACCACTGGACCACCAGGGAACTCCAAAACCTTACTGTGTTATCCCTTGTGATAAATATCCTTCATGTCTTTCCATGGTTCTTGGAATGAAGACCCAAGTCCTTAGCATGGTCTACCGGCAAAGCCCAGTGTGGCCTGGCATTTGTCAACCTCTTCATCCTTATTTCATTCTCCAGTCATCGGCTGCACTGGCCTTCCTCTTTCCATTCCTCCATGTGCCATGATTTTCTTACTCTAGGGCAAGTTCACATATAGTTCCCTCTGCCTGGTACCCCCTGCCTCTCTTTACTCTATGTTGAGTTAATTTCTACTTATTCTTCTGATGACTTCCAAGTCAAAGCTGGGGCTCCTTGTTATATATTCTCAAAGTACCCCATACCTACATACACAAACCTATTACAGTTATTTGTGTGGCTATTTGGTTAATATCTTTCCCCCGTTAGTCTGTAAGCTTCATCAGGGCAAGGTGAACATTTATTCTGTTGTTGTTGACCACTGTATGCCCAGACACAGTCCATAATGGACGCTCATACACAATTTCTGAATAAGTGGAGAAGTGAGTAAGTGAACTATGAGGATGGTTGAAGGTTGAGGGATGAAGATGAAAGGCGCTGAATAAAGTTGGAGTGAAGGAACCTTTAATGTGTGTTATGCCGTATCATGCTCAAGGGATCAGTGTGCTGAGCTGGGTGGTGCTGGGCTGTGCTTGTGGCTTAGCGTGGGGAAATGCACGTAGGAAGGCAGTGGACAGGCCAGTGGGGAGGAAAACCCCAGAGCCTAAGACTTGGGAGTGGCAGGGCTCTTTCCAGCATGTTGATTGGGGGCGATGTGGGTCTTTGAATTAACTTATTCATTAGGCTTGAGAAAAAGTTCCAGGGGTTTGTTGTGCCATTCTGAAAGGATCACGGGGCACTCAGTTGTATCGATCAAGACAAAACCAAGTATCGGATTGGCTTTTGGGAACTTGTCGCTAAGGATCATCTCCAGGCAGTTTGAGTTTGGAAAAATCACACTGTGTTGATAATAATGAACTCCAAGGACTGAAGTTCAGGATGCTTCAAGCCATCCTGAAGTTTAAATGGTGGTACCTGTCTTGGTGTCGGCAGAAGGGTAAGTGGGCCGAGGTGAGCCTATACATCTGGACACTTTCAAGGAACCACCCCCTGTACCTCCAAACCAGCTGCTGCTCTGAGGTGTGGCCTGAGGAGGTCTTGTTAGGGCTGTGACTCTTCACCAGCTTCTATTTTTCCACAGCTGCAGCTCTCATATTCATAAGCAGCTTCCCCTCAGGTCATCCAGAGCTAGTCACATGGAACAACAATGCTAACAAAGAGGCCAGTTCTTTCCAGATGGAAAAACCAGGTCTCAGCCCAAGGCTCACTGATGACTCATCTTGTGACCTTGGGGAAGTCATTTACCCACATTAATTAATCCCAATGACGCACTCCTGGCCTTTAGCAGCTCTTGACCCTGACCTGTTTTGGAAATGTACCTCTGCCAAACAACTCCTGTTCTCAACTTTGCCTTTACCAGATAGAGGCTTAGTAATGATATTCAGCAAAAAGCTCACATGTTAAGGGGTAAGACACAGGCACCATTTTAGACCTTAGTAAAGCTCTGATGCAGTTAATTCTAAACACAGGAAAAGTGTGATTGTGGACATAATCTGGTACATTAAAATAGGCTCTCTTTGTTGAAGATAAGAAGAGGGCAGAGCGACACTTCAAAGGAATATTTTTACAGTTAAATTTGAGCTATTAAAATTTCAAAAGACTCCTTTCTTTTTTGCATATATAATTTTATTCTAGGAAGAGATCACACTGCAAAAATAAAACCTTCTGAAATGTATTAACAGCTTTTAATCACTTCTCAAAGTGCACTTCCATCTATCACATAACTTGCAGCTACAAATCATCCCAATCCTGGATGAGGATTCTGAGATATCTAGTCCAAAGACCTCACTTTATAAACGAGGGCACTGAAGTCCAGAGAGGTGAAGTGACTTGTTTGAGGTCACACAGCTCATAAGCACCAGAACCTGCTTGAACCAAGGTCCTGAGTCCAGGGCTCTCTCTACTGACCCAGATTGCCTGTTCTCTCCATGGATCTAGTTCCCAACAGACAGCTAGGGATATGGACTGAAATGTACCAGAGATGCACACTGGGGCCACTAATGAAATATTTTTCTCTGATGCATGTTGGTGAGGAAGTAAAATGTGCAAAGTGAGGGATTATGATGATAAACAAATGGACTGCAGGTTCCAGTACGATCCTAGGGGGTTGCTTGCCAAATTTCCTGGTGGAACTGTATCTAGACCAGCTCAAGAAGAAGATACTTCCAGGGGAGAAAACTTCTTAGATGTCCTCAGCAATCTACTTTCAGGTTAAACCACTTCCACTCGAAGAGTGGGGCACTATTTTCTCCAGCAATACATGGTGATGGGGCTGGTTCTTACCTCTGCTGCCATGGTTGGTTCTTATCTCACTTTCTCATTTCTCAAGTGAGAAATGCAGACACTCATTCCTCTGCATTCCTTCTTAGCGGCTTCAGGAAGAATATCTAGGTGCCATGGGAGGCACAGCTACCCACACCTGCTTAGTCTCACCAGAGACCTCAGGCCCACAGGAGTCCCTGAGGCTGGCGTGGGGATTTTCAGGGACTACTTCCAATAAAACAGATCACTGAAAGTGACTCAAGTGAAGTTTTAGAGGAGTGGCAGAGGGAAGGTAGCATAGACTGGGGGTTAAATGTACGTGCTTTGCAGCCACAGCGCTGGGTTCAAATCCTGCCTTAGCTCCTCGCTAGCTGTGTGGCTGTGGACAGGTTACCCCTTCCTCAAGCTTCAGTTCCTCATCTGTAAAATGGAGAACTTGACACCAGTTGCTTCATGCCTTCACTATAAGGATCAACTAAGACAATGCATATTTAAAGAGTTCACCGTAGTGCCTGCTGGCATGTAGTTAGTGCCCAACAAATGGCAGCTCCTAGCGTTGCTGAGTTAGTGCAGTTCATGGTTAGGAGTGCAGGCCCGGCAGTCAGACCGCCTGGGTCCAAATGCTAGCAAAATGTCCAGTGAGGAACGTGGCTTATAGTAAGTGCTCAGTAAACACTAGTAGCTAATCATTAATTTGTATTTTATACCAAGACTTATACCAAGTTAATGTGCACGTTTGCCAGGAACTAGGATTTACAGTTATATGTGCTTTTGGTGAAACAGGAAGGCAGTCAAAGTTTGGTAGAAAATCTTGCAGTATGAAGGTCACTGAGTGAGGGCAAAATAGAGTTCTTTGGTGATGCACAGTTGGAATTAGCAGTTTTCCACATTCCCTGCAAGAGCTAGCATTCAATAGAGTGAGATCAAGGGCAGCCTGAAAGGGAATACAAGCCACAAAAGGGCAATATTCACTCACTCACTCACTCACTCATCCATCCATCCATCCATCCATCTATCCATTGGGCTTTTGAATATTTCAGGAACCCTGTTTGTGCCTTTATGCACACTATCTTAATTCCCATGCAACACTCTCAGACAGGCATCATCCCCATTCTATAGATGAGATTAAGACGGAAGGGGTGTGAAGGTAGAGGTGAGGTTTAAACACACGTCTCTCGGAGCATGGAAATGTGGCTCCTTTAGGTGTGGGATTTGGGACAAGTCTCTTCAATTCTCGGTGTCTTAGCTTTCTCTTCAGTAAAATGGGCACAATGGCTTCTCCATTACGGAGTGGCTGTGAGGATGAAGCAAGGCAAGTTCACACACACTCTGCACACTGTAAAGCCCTGGAGACACGTGACTCTTCATATCTATCTGACCTTGACCAATATGGTAAGTCTGAGAGGGGGTGTTAAGGGTACCAGTCTCTCTGGTTTCCTGACGGCCCTTTCTGGGTGACTGGGGTAGTAATTAGGGTGCCGAGGAGCTCTCTGTATTCCACAGTTGGGTCTGTTTTAATCTTTTCTCCATGAGAAGGAGTCAGGCCCTTCCCCCCACCCCCAAAATGAAAGCTGCTCTGTGAGACATTGGCTCTAACAGCTGGTGTCATGTTCTACCACCCCGTCCTGAGGCACAAAAGGAAGCAGGAAGGTGGGAAGCTCCAGGAAGTGCTGGGCCTGGCTTCGCACTGACGTGGAAGCGTTTCCAGCTTCTGACTGAATTATAGGCTGCCCCGGGGATCCCGAGGCACTGAGCATCCTGCAGTGAGCTAACATAACCTGAGCATTCATCCCGGCTAACGACTCCTCTGAGTAATTAGAACGGAACGCCCTTGGCGCTCCTGGTGCTGTGAAGATGGGCCTCTGGGTGAGAGGCTGTCGTGGGAATCTCTCATTGTTAATAGCCGTTAACTGGAACAGGAAAAAACAAAACACAAAAAAACAGAAATAACTGTAGCTACTGATACCTTCCCCCAAGTTTTTCCTGTTTACTTCAGGGAGGCAATTTTGGAACTTGAGGGAAGAAAAAATATATATAGTCAATATGATAGGCTGCCAACCTATGGAATCAGGGCTTAAATGAATGTATTCCCTGCTTCACAGAACATTCCTGAAAAGTTGTGAGTTACTAAAATATACCTAAAATAATACCATATGTGTACTCGGGAGGTTGCTGTTTAAAGGGAAGCTGCAGAAACTTGTTCAGGAGCATAAATCACTGTCCCCTGATTTATGGCTTTCACAAATTTGAACTTTCCTATTTTGGTTTCTAGAAACAGAACCCAGGTTCCTTCTCAGCTGATGCTTGGACATCAGGGCCTGAGAAGGAGGGACCAGAGAAGGGGGCAGCCCCCTCTCACATGGAGTTTTGGGGTAAATGTGTGGCCAGGAAAGGGAATGGATTCATGCTTAACAAAAACTAAACACCTACTTTATTCTTTCACACACGTAACTCATTTGGCCTAAAAGACATATTTTTACAGGCTGTTCATCCTGCAACAGGGCTGACCTGACACATCGGGCTGGAAGCGTTTAAAAGCCAGTATGTGATTCACCATCTTCTCTTTTTCTTTTGCCGCCGCCATCTGTACTGTTCCAGACGAGGCTACCTCAGGACCTGGCTCTGGAGTGAGGAAGACGCTGAGCACAGCCCCCAGCTGACCCACAGGACATGAGGCAGAAGCACAGAATAAGCTTTAAGGTATGTTTCTTCCATAGCATCATGTAGCATGGTAACCTCTGTTCCACAAAACCTTTCAGAGATGCCCATTATGTTAAACGAGACACTGGCACTCTGGTTAAAGCAGAGGTGAGAGTCTTCCTTCTTGGAAGCTCTTCTCACGACGCTTCATCTCAGTAGTCACTGTTCCTACAACAGCCCTCAGGCAATGACAGCAGAGGAAAAGAATTCCTGATGGGAGACGGTGCTATAGCACTGCGGGTTAGCGACTGTTACTTAGAAAAGTATATCTTTAATGCATAGGTCCTCCTACTAGACTATATGTCCTAGGAGGGCAGGACGACATCTGTCTTGTTCACTGTTGTAACCCTGGGGCCCAGCATAGCCCCAAGCACACAACAGGTGCTCTAGAAGCAACACACGTGTTGGGTATGCTCAGTGGTGCAGAACGTGGGTGCTGAACTGAGACACAGCTGAGCCTTTATGTTTTCAGTTATAAACTGGGCATATAACACCTACGTCAACGTGCTTCTGTGAGGATTCAAAGAAATAATAGATCATGTACCTGGCATAGTGCTTGGCGTGTGGTAAATGCTCTGTAAGTGGTAGCAGATATTGGTTACTTATGCTACAGAGCAGTAACATCTCCAAATATTTTCTGGGTGACAGAAAATTCCAAGCCAAGAAAATGAAACAACTCTGAATTGAATTGTGTCCCCCTCAAAAGACACACCGAAATCTTAACCCCTGCTACCTGTGACCTTCTTTGGAAATAGGGTCTTTGCAGATGTCATTAAGGTGAGGCCATCAGGGAGGGCTTTCATCAAAAATGACCAGTGTCTTTATGAGAAGAGGTGAAGACAGAGGGAGTCACAGGGAGAGATGGCCACGAGGTGATGGAGGCAGAGACTGCAGTGAGGCGTCTATACGGCAAGGAACGTCAAGGACCACTGCCAAACAACAGGAGCTACAAGAGGCGAGGAAGGCTTCTCCCCTACAGATGTCAGAGAGACCTCAACTCTGTCGACACCTGGATTTCAGACTTGCAGCCTCCAGACCTGTAAGACAATAAACTTCTGCTGTTCTAAGCCACCCTGTTTGCGGTATTTTGTTACAGCAACACTAGGAAGCTAGTACACCAACATCCAATTTGTGTGCAGTGGCCATGAGCAGTGGTGATCACGATTCCTTCCCCGAACCTGTCTTAAAACTCAGTCTGTTGGAATTTCAGAAGGGCAAGCCCTGGTGAAGTGTCCTCCCTCCCACAGAGGCCTGTAAATTACATACTATCTCCAGTTTCCATCAGGAGCCAGAAAACCCCCTTGAATTTTAGAATTCAGTTACAGGAGACAGAAAGAAAAACAAAGATAACGTTCACTTAGGAGAATGTTATTTCTTGAGAAAAAGACTCTTAACCCTTATCTCCGGCTGCAGAGGAGGGACCCTTAGAAGTTTCCAGAATAGAAGTGAGAAAAAAACCCCAACAAAACCCACTCAACAACACAAGATTCATTCAAGCTTCTTGGCACCGAGTCGAACAAAAAAGGAGGACTTAATTAAAACAGGGTCAGCGACATCAGGCAAACCACCGAGGCCGGGCTCAGGAGGAGGGACGTGAACTTTCAACTTTGGAACAAAGGCTCGCTGTTGCCACGGAACCACCATTCTGCACATTTTTGGCAGCCAGGGAACCTGTCCTCTGAAAACAGGCAAGAGGCTATTTTTAAAACCCAGCAACAGCCTCCCGGACTCAACAGCACAGCAGGAGAAAGTAGGTCTGAGAAGTCCCAGGGCCTGGCTGCCCAGCACCTGGTAAGGCAGAGCCTGAGGATACAGCGAGGTAGCCATCGTGCCTGGGAGAAATTAGGAATCACGTTCTCCCCTGGTCCTGTGAAATGTCCTCGGGGGGATGTGAATAAAGCGGGGCGGGCACCTATGTTAGTGGTAGGTCACTCACCGTCCTTCTTTGGTTTTAGTTTCTATCTTGAGGGACATTTTGATTATTTTTAACCCACTGAACCATAGCTAATTTCCTGGACCTCGGACGGCCCCTCCTGTTTCCCATTCTGTCTCCTCTTAGGTGGGCACGTGGCCCCTCCCACCCCGAGGAGGCCCCCTTTCCTTCCGACCCTCCCAGATGACACTGAGGTGGAGCGTGCCTGTCTTTGGAGTGAGACGTAAAGGTGAGGACGGTGGTTCCGCCCACGTGACTCCCGCAGCGGGGCCTCGGAGTGGGCGGGGCTTCCTTGAGAGTACTGACCGCCTTGTCCCCTGCTGGGGCTTCTTGCATCCTGCTTTAGGCATCCAGCACTGTGCTGGGCACATGGGAAACAAGGAATATAATGGGGTATAATGGAGACATGATTGGAGGATGGGGAGAACCATGGAACAAGGAGCACCAGGGTGGCTAAATCACAGTGAAAGAGCAGCAGAGCTGGGCCTGGAGCCTCCACTCTAGGGCACTCTGGCCCTTCCCTCTCACCCTCCCTCCTTTTGCTGCTGTTGGACAGTTTTCCCCAAGAAGACCTGAAGCATCTTAAGAGCAGCTCCACCTCCAATGAGTTCCATGGGTCCCCAGTACAGCCCTATAAACATCGTGTCCACTTCAGAAGGGAATCTCTGAATAGATTCCTTTCTCTCCTTCCCTGTGTGGGAATGGAGTGGTTCGGAAAAGGGCACTAGAAAATTTCTGCTACTATAGCCAGCTACGTGAGTTTGCAAAAGCTATCAGACCTCTCTGAGCTTGTTTCCCCATCTGAAAAATGTAGAAGGTAGATCGGATAACCTCTAAAAATCTATGATCCTATGACATGATCTATCAAGACCTGCAGACTAGACCTAGAACAGTTGCAAGAGCATGAATTTACAGCTAGGCAGACCTGGGCTCAAATCCCAAATCTTACCCTTATATGCTGTGCAACCTTAACAAATTACTAACCTCACTGAGTGTCAGTTGCTCATTACTAAAGTGGGGCGCTAATTAATAGTTAATTTAATAATTAAATCCATCTCACTAAGCTGGTGTGAGCGTTAAGTAAAATAACACAATGTTGGTCACAAGTAGCCTCTTGAAAAATCTTAAGTTGGAACATAAGATGTATTTCTCAAAGGAATGAATGGCGGTTTCCCTCCAAGAGACACAGAAATTCATGCTGTGGCTCCCAGGTAGGGCGACTACATATTCTGGTTTGCCTGTGTCTTGAGGTAAGTATTATTTGTTTTTCTTTTTCACTCTCAAAAACTTACTGATCTGCAGGTCCAGCCTATTAAATTTAATACTGCAAACGTTTATGGGGAGCCTAGTATGGAAAGACAGGGTCATCTTTTTGGTGGCATCATTTTGAACCCTTCCCCTGTGTAGTCATTAATTTTAATCCTACTCGCACATAAAGTATCTGTGAAGTGGCTTGTAGCACCCACAGTCTTTTGCTCTCTATGACTTTTTGGAACAGTCTACAACGTACCCTGTGCCAAATTCTGTAGAGCTGGTGTTGAACCCAGACAGAGGATGGAGCCTTGAAGTTTCTAGACCTGTAAATTTCAGGCTTGTCTTGGCTCCATGAGGGCCTGATCTTTGGCCCCAAGTAAGTCATGTCATTTCTACCTCAGTTGCAACAAGTAAAATGTAGGAAAGAGAGAAAGAGAAGAAGCCAGCGTTTGTTTAGCTCCTGCTATGGTCTGAATGTGTCCCTCCAAAATTCTTATGTTGAAATCCTATTGTCCAATATGATGGTATTAGGAGGTGGGGTCTTTGGGAGGGGCATTTGGGTGGAGCCCTCATGAATGGGATTAGTGCCCTTATAAAAGAGGCCCTGGAGAGTTCCCTAACCCCTTCTGCCATGTGACGGTAGGAGGACAAGTCTGCCACCAAAACTGAGCCCTCATCCCACCATGCCAACTGCCCTGATCTCGGACTTCCAGCTTCCAGAACTGGAGGAATAAATTTCCGTTGTTTATAAGCCACCCAGTCTGTGGTATTTTGTTATAGCAGCCAGAATGGAGTAAGACAGCTCCCACTGGGAGCATGTTACAAATGCTACACCATTTACTCATCACCACGAGTCTAGGAAGCTAGGAAATTCTCATTTACACCCGGGAGAACTGAGGCTCCATGAGGTAGCAGCGCTGAGACAGGAAGTAATGTAAGTGGTAAGTACAGGCAAGCCTGTAAGAAGCCACCGAACCTTCATGTCTCTCTTGTTGAAGTTTCGGGAGATAACCTGTAAAACACTAAAGTCCTTCAGAAGACAGGCTCCTACTAACATAGAGAAAACCTGGAATAGGTTTCTAATTGTTTCAACTATTTTTTTTCTTCCTGGAATTTGCAAATATCACTTGTTGCTCTAGTGTTTTTGATTATGAGGTGCCTTTTGGCAGGAGAAAATTGTTCCAGTCGAATTCCAAGGGTTGGGGGAATTTTTCCCTCTGTTCTCCTCGAATAAGAAGGAGCCTGATAAGGTGTACAAACCACTGTAGAAGAAAGTGTGGTTTTCATTTTTAAGAAAGCGTCCGTACATGGAAAGCTGATGAAGAGTGCCCTGGTTACCATCACATCATTAGCTGACTGAACAATTTATAATTGGGAGGAAAAAAAAAAGGCCGCATAGATGAAAATTTCCGCCGAAACTGACACCCCTGTCCAAATAGCAAATCACTTAAGAATCTGAAAATTCTAATTTTGCAACTCACAGATGCTTCCAATTAGAACAAGGAAGGTTAGTGTGGTTTCAGCTGCTACTTGAAAATATTAAAACATGCCGAGAAAACTCAGGCAGAGATGGTACAAAGGAGTTTCTTTTTCTACTGAAATATTTACTCCTCCAACAATAATAATCACAGAGGCTTCAGGCCCCGTTTTCCCTGAGAAGCCACACTTAACACTCTTCACTTTCTCTTATGGCTGTGAACACGGCACAGACCCACACATGCCTCCACTTTATAAAACAAACACACACCTTCCTGCCGTCTAGAAGGTCTCTAGTTAATCTGGGTCTCTGGGCAATACGTTTTTGGAACGTGGCTCTGTTCTAACAGGAACTTCTGATTTATCCAAGCAAATAATCGTCAAACCTGAGAGACTGAAAATGCTATACCTCTGACTCAGAGGCCCTGCCAACGAGTCGTTTGTTTACAGGTATGTGCAAGATCGGGAGAGAGAAACATCCTGTTTTTCTGAAGCAGGTCTGAGAAGTAGTCCCCCATACTTTTTCCAACTGAGTCATAGAAACAGGCTAGGAGCGCAGGACCCTGGCGAGACCCACTGAAACAATAGCCCCTAGGCCAAGGGCAAGCTGAAGTTGTAAAGGCTCGGATCAATTTTATGCTAGCATTTATGAGAAAATTCTACGGGTAGATATCTGAGCCCTGTCTTGAAGCAATTTGTAAGCGGAAGATTCTGCCCACTTTAATTTATCATATAAACATTTCTGGAGCTATCACCGTATATTAGTCATGAAAGCTGGAATTTAATAAAAGAGAACAGAATGCAGTTTTCAGAGAGGACAAAAGTTCACTGGGAAAACATATGTGCAAACCTCAGGGACCCTGATCACTGGGAGCAAATGCAAGAGACAGCTAAGTGCCTGGAACCAAATGTATGAAAGGGCTACTCATCAGGTATAATTAAGCTGGGGTGAGGTGGGTGTGGGGCATTTGATGTAATTTGTCATTTTGACTGAGTTTCGTCTCCAAACTATAAATCTCTTGAAAGGAAGAAGTCTCAGAAAACTCAAGATCGGGAAGGTGAAGGCCAAGAAAGTATTTGCTCTGAAATGACTGGGAAACGACGTGTGTTCCAACGGGACCCACTGAATTCAAAACACTAGAGTTACTGTGAAGCTCAAGAGCAGAAGCTCAGACAGACTTAGGCTCAAATCTCATGTCTTCTGGTTAGTAGCTGAGTGACCTTGGCAAATTACATCTGAGCCTCAGTTTCTTCATCTGTTAAATAGGGACAATAAAACATTTCTAATCAAGTTGCCTGAAAACGATGAAAAGAGATAATATATGGAAAGCAGTTAGTACAATGCCTGGCACATTTAGTAAGTGCTCAATAAATAGAAGCTATTTTTACTATTACTCCATGTAAACTCTCCTAGAGAATCACTGGTATCCGAGGCTTACCATTAGTAGCAGAATGTGATGAGGAAGGCTGAAAAAAGTTGACTTGATCCGATTATGTAGGTATGAGCTATATGCTTGCAATATTACTTCTGCTTCTCTATTAGAATACCTTGGGTCTATACAGCTAAACCCCAAACTATTAGATGCCAGAAATATCAAATGGGGAGCTCAATCATGACCTGTTCATGAGACTGTGCCACTATGAAAAATTTTTACTATTATGCTGAGAAACACAGCAGGTGCAGTCTTTCTTTTCTATTGGCTGTGAAAGCTAAGCACTCATTCATGAATTATTTCAACAATTACTTATTAGACCCCTCTTTGTGACAAGACCTGTTCTAGGCATTTGGAATATTCACGTCAGTTAACAAAACAGACAAAGATCTCTGCCCTTATGGAACATATATTCATTCATTCATTCATTCTAGTATATGGGAACTGCCATACTAGGAGTTAAAGAAAGGGAAAGGGCAAAGTTACAAAGATGAATGAGACACACTGTCTGATAAGCTCCGTCAGATAGAGGAGAGAGTGATGGAGCAGATCTGTAAATAACTACTGGATAACAATGTAGTAAGTTCACTAGTAGAGTATTAGCAGAGGCCACTGCGGACAGACATAGAAGAAGGATCAAAATACTCTGCAAGCAAGAGTGTGGGTACAGAGACTAAGGAGGTGGCAAGAGATGAAGACATTTGGGATGATTTTAAAGGGTACGTGGGAATTTGTCATTGGGTAAGATGGCGAAAGGCCATCAGGCAAAGCGAACATCTGCTGGTTTCTGTCAATGAGGGAAGCGTTTGGTAGAATGTAAGTTTAAAAGAAAGTATAATGTATAAACTAAAGTAGCTTATTTCAGAAACTCAACTGTTATCAATCATGGAATAATTAAACTCTGGTTTTTGCTTTGTTTTAAAACTAGGACTAAGTAGAAAACAGCTTTTATTTTCCCCTAAGTTTTCCCATCAGATGAGAACAGCTGTCAGCTCAGGCTTGAGTTTGATTTCTGATGCTCTGCTTACCCAGAGGAGAGTTTATGAAATTATGGTCCATGTGCTACCAATATAGTCCATAAATTTCCTGTAGGATAATGAGTTTGGGTAGTTTTTTTGTATGTGGTACGCGGGCCTCTCACTGCTGTGGCCTCTCCCGTTGCGGAGCACAGGCTCCGGATGCGCAGGCTCAGCGGCCATGGCTCACAGGTCCAGCTGCTCCGCGGCATGTGGGATCTTCCCGGACCGGGGCACGAACCCGTGTCCCCTGCATCGGCAGGCGGACTCTCAACCACTGCGCCACCAGGGAAGCCCCAAATTTGGGTAGTTTTAAAATAGAGATTCTTGTGCCCCACTCCTGACACAATGAAACAGAATCTTGGGAAAGGGACCTAGAGTCTGTAATTTTTTAAAGTGGACTCTTATGAAAGTTTCAAACCACTGGCCTGGGTAGAGGTTTACTCTCAAACACCCCCGTTTCTGGTTTGATCATCAAAATCATTTCATTACCTATCTACCCTAATTCTAGCCAGCACTTTACCTGATTTTGCTTTACTATTACTTGAATTCAAATTTCCTGCACCGTCTTTGTCTAGAGAGAGAGAAAGAGAAGTTTCTCTGCTCCTTACTACTGGTTACCCCGCTCCCACCCCCATATGAGCCAAGGAGGTTCACTCCAGCTTCATCTATTCTTCCAATCAGTGAAAAAGTTACCATGACAACCTCACATCCACGTCCCTCCACTTGGCTGCACACAAGAAGCACCGCTGGCTCACGCAGGGTCCATCCTGCACGGCAGGCAAGGGCAATCTATTGCACCTATTTGTGGTGAGGATTGGACATCCTTATTAATCCTTTGGAACCAAAGATTCTGGAAATGCAGGTCATGATCTCATTCCATTCTCGCTGTTGGTTTCTTCCCAATTGATAGGCCTGGATTTGGAGATAAAGTTATTTTGCAAGTAATAGATAGTCTGTTCTTTAATCATACCAGTAACATAGAGACTCTGCAATTACTTTTACCTCTCCAGCCTCGCTTTTAAATTCAGTTAAATTCCAGAAACAGTTATTGAATGCCTACTATGTCCCAAGTCCTGGGCAAGTCTTCCTGCTGAAGATTCTTAAAGGAACCAAATGTAATTTACATTAACATTAAAAAAAATTAGGACATAATGAATTTTAAACAAAATTACGGAGTTAAAGCTCTTTGTTTTTAAGGAGCCATTAATAATAGAAGCTCACTCCTCCAAGATCTATTAGAAGTCATCAGGAAAATAAGACTCTAAGTTTCTTCTATCCATCGACCCTATTCTTCTATCCATTGATCCTTCCATCCATCCTTCCTTCCATCTAACAAGGAGTGTATCCAGGCTCTGTGCTGGGTGCTGGGTATCCAATGGTGAGCTAAACAAATATGGTTCCTGCCAGTCGGAAGCTTATAGTCAGTCCAGTAGTGGAAAGAGTCCTGAATGGCAAACAGAAAGCTGCCAACTCTAGGTGCAGTTCTCTCTCTCACTATTTGTAGAGAGCCTGAGGGAGTCAACCTCTGGATTCCCCATTTTGTCACGTGAAAGGGGCTGCCCTGTGTTTCACAGAGCAGTTGGCAGGATTGTATTTGAATTCACCTTCAAACTTCAAAGTGTTATATAAATGTAAATAATAATTACGAATTAAGCTTGATTCAAATGGCGGGGGAACACCTACCTATCTCTCTGCACAGCAGTAAGGGAATAAAGAGTCAGGAGACCTGAGTTCTAGTCCTACTGTTTCCACTGATTTGTACCCCCGGTGGGGAGGGTGTCATGTCCCCTCTTGGCCTTGGTTTGAGCTCCATGATCCTGTCACTGTAGGATGCAAAGAGAGGCAAACCGACAGAAATACTGAGTTCAAGGGTCTCTTAAGAGGGAATCTATTCCATCTCTTTACAGACAAGGCCTCACCTAAGACTTCCTGGAGAGATGTGACTCTTCTCAAAGTCCTCTTAGGAGGCAAACGTCTCAGCCTGTCTTGGAACGTGGAGCGGGGAGTTGTCTGGGAGCTGTGGGGAGGGAGCTGCCGGGGGCACACAGGTAGCATCTGTGTTGGCTGTGCAGGGGGTGTGCTTAAATGTGGACCCATCGAATAACCTGATACCAACTCAAGGACGTATCATGGGAGCAGGATGGATGAAGTGCTTGGTGTGTCCTTGCTATGTGCCTGAAGGGCTCTGCCTGTGCGGGTATCAAGATCCTGCCAAGGTGCAAACCCTGGCTCTCTTCCCGTGGCTCTCTAACCGGGCACCCTGACACAGCCCCACGGCCCCTGTCTCCCCGCAGGGGACTCCAGCCGAGACTGATGCACGCGGGCTCCTGCAGATCCCTGTGGCTAATTTCATTAGGTCTAAGGAACGTGTTTGCTTAGCTGTCATTTTTTTTCTTTTATAAATTTACTTATTTATTTTTGGCTGCATTGGGTCTTTGTTGCTGAGTGCGGGCTTTCTCTAGTTGCGGCGAGTGGGGGCTACTCTTCATTGTGGTGTGGGGGCTTCTCACTGCGGTGGCTTCTCTCTTTGCGGAGCGTGGGCTCTAGGCCCGCAGGCTTCAGTAGTTGTGGCACGCGGGCTCAGTAGTTGTGGCTCGCGGGCTCAGTAGTTGTGGCGCACAGGCTTAGTTGCTCCGCTGCTTGTGGGATCTTCCTGGACCAGGGCTCGAACCCGTGTCCCCTGCATTGGCAGGTGGATTCTTAACCACTGCACCACCAGGGAAGTCCCGTAGCTGTCATTTTGAGGAGGACATGTGTGTGGGACACATGACTCAGAAATGCTGAGCAATGCAGGACTAGAGGGAGTTCCAATGTGGAAGGAGGGAGAGGCCCTGGAACAGAATAGACTCGGGTTTGAATCCTGCCACTTACTAGCCCTTTGGCTCCAGGCAAGTGTCCCATCACCTCTGAACCTCTCTTCTGTGACATGCGGACAGTAACATATTCTGATTTCTCAGGGCTGTTGTGAGACTCAAAGAATAAAGGTCACGTGACTATCGTGGTCCTGACCCCTCAACAGAAGGCAGTGGCAGCTGTTGTTCTGATCCAGCTCACTGTTCCAGTTCTGGAGCCCAAGCTCAACTTTCCATGCCTGTCACTGCACTGCAATGCAGTTCACATCTGACGTTTCTTCTTCTCTCTTTCACCTTCACATCCAACTAGTCTTCACATCCCGCAGGCTTCTCTTTCTCAACGTCCTGCATTTTCACCCTTCATTTCGGCATCTCAGACTCTGTCAGGCTCTTGTCTCATTGTCCTTCAGCTAACACAGCAGTGCTCTGTGGACGCTCCTCTTCAGTCCTCCGAGAACTATCCTCCTTGGAAAATGCTTTCAGTTTAGCCCCTCTCTCAGAAGTATACTGTGATCCCTGATGAGCGACTCCAAAGTCCTCACTTGGCCTCACACTGGCCTTACCTTCCCCACCCACTTGACGGAGTGATCTTCTCACACATGCTGTGCACACGGTGGTGGTGAGTCCTCTGTCCTGGAGAAGCTCCATCACCAGGGAGAAGAGGCTCAGAAGGACATGATGACGGGCAGTAGCCAAGAGTGTGTGCTCTGGAGCCTGGGTTCGAATCGCAGCTTGACTGGGTACTAGATATGTAACTGTTTTCAGGTTATTTAAATCTTGGTGCCTCAGTTTCCTCTGCATCCCAGACACACTCTTCCTGATCTGTTCCTTCTCGTCCCATTCACACAAAACCTCTCCTTCCCAAGTCCCAGTCCCTGAGTCTGTTTCTGTGAGCAAACACAAGCTTTCGTGCATTTTACAGGTTAATGAGAGATCAAGGATATTTACGGAAAGGTCTACTCAACTCCTGACTGTATGTACGGATTTCCTTCTCAGTAAGGAAATTCTCCCACACCTACTCTTTTGATCACCATCGTTGGGATTGCCAGAGACAAAGGAGGAAAAGTACAGAGTCAGATAAAAAAGAAACAAAAATCAGTTAGTTTAAACTGCCAGGGAAATCTGCCTTCGGCTAAAGGAAGTCAAACTCAGAACATCCTGTTCTAGTTAATAAAGCTCATCTGCTTCCAGCTTGAACAGAAAAATAAAATCTTTGCATCTGTGTGAGGCCGCTCAACCTTTTCTACCTTCACTCTGAGCCCCCTATGCCCAGACTCATGGGTGCCGGTTGCGGATGAGGGTTCTCTTTCCTCCCCACACAGCAAGCGGCTCGTGAATGCTAAAGGCAGGTCACATGCAATGAAGTACAAACTCACTTTTTCGTCTGTAAATCTTTAAACTTCCTCTAAAAAAGACGCCACTTCCCTCAGTGATTGAAACCCATGTAATTCAGACACAAAAATAAATGACCCTCAGTGGTTTCCAGGAGTGGAGTAGGGGAGGGAGAGATGAATAGGCAGAACACAGGGTTTTTAGAGCAGTGAATATACTCTGTATGATACCATATTATACATTTGTCCAAACCCATAGAATGTACAGCACCAAGAATGAAGCCTCACGTAAACTATGGACTCTGGGTGATAATGATGTGTCACTGTAGGTTCATCAGTTGCGACAGACGTAGCACTCTGGTGAGGGATGTTGTTTATGGGGAGGCTGTGCATGTGTGGGAGCAGGGGGTCTATGAGAAGTCTCTGTACCTTCCCTTCAATTTTGCTGTGAACCTAAAACTGCTCCTAAAAAAATAAAGTGTTTACTAAAAAAAAAAATAAAAATTGGAAAAGAAAAAAAAACAGGTCCTTCTCTCCTCCATCTCTCTGTCTCAAAGTGTTTCTGCGATGTGGGATCCAGATACAATTTAACTTACACCACATGACATTCATGTCAAATGACAGCTGAACAACCTCACGCTCTGGAAGGACTCCCATGCCACCCTCCTCAGATCCATTCCAGCATCAATTCCCAATCACTGGCACCAATCAATCCATGACAGACCCTGGCCTTGCCCAGCTGGTCTGTCTGGGAAGATGCCCACATGTGAGTCAGAACTCTCAGCAAAATGACACTTCTGCAGATAAGCCTGCAAGCTTTTTCTTGTCAGAAACTGAAAGCCATGTGTTTTCATCTCCTTTTGCATTTATCTGCCTTAAATGCCAGGAACCTTAGAGGCAAATTTACAGCCACAGTGCGTGAATGACTTTTCACCAGCCTTTAATTCAGTGGTTTTCAAAGTGTGGTCCCTGCACCAGCAGGCACCAGTAGCGCCTGGAACTTGGTGGCTCAGTCAACTCTCTGAGTCTGTTTTCACAAGCCTTCCAGGTTATGTTAGTGCACCCTAAAGTTTGAGACACCCTACTTTAATCTGTTAGCTCCATCCACCCAGCTAACAAGGGGATTGGGGCACTAATCAGAACCATCTAATCTCACAGCTCTTTTTCAGCCTGGCTCTTCCAGTGACCTACAGCAGAGGCTCACTTAAGTTCCCTCTGGAGAAACAGAGTTCGTTGTAAATTTGTGAACAGGAACTAGAGTGGAAAATGATCATGAACTGAGGCAGTTCTGGGGACCGTCCCTCGCTCTGCCTACTTTTCCCTCTTTCTTTCCCATCTGCCCTATTCTCTCTCCACAGATCTGATCCTTTACTCCCTATTCTTTTCTTTTCTGCTCCATCACACCTGGCATTTGCCTTTGGCCTACCACGACCCAACTCTAAAATCTAAACCATAGCAACCTTTTTGCTCTAATTTCCCTTCCTAACTGGAAAATTCTCTCCATATACCTTTTCCCGTTTGTCAGTTCAAATTCCTGGAAAAGACTCCAATTGGCCCATTTCCTCTTTTGAGCCAGGGTACCCTGAATCACGCCCTCCTCCAAATGATCAGTCACCTTTGGTCTGATGCTTTTTCCTGTCTAATGAACTACCGACATAGGATGAATTGCAGCTTGGGAGACGGGTGACTTCTGTGCAGTGATAGAGGCTTCAGGAGGAAATTGCGGGGGCGGGGGAAACACATAGGAGACTACCCCCCCCCCCCACTACCCGCGTAAATGAGACATGCGGGAACTTGGCAGTGAGGTTCAACAGTTTGGTTGCTGAGGGCTGAGCTGGAGATAAAGTTTCTGTTACATTATCATGACCCTAACCGTCAGTACACTGCCAGCCTGGGGTGGCCTGGAAGATATGGGCTACAGGTTACCGACTCCTGACAAGTCCGAGAAGATCCAAGCTGGAAGGAACTTCGGAGATCACCCTGCTCAGCAGTTGCCCAAGAGCATCTCTGGGGAGCTCCTGAAAACTAAAGCTGCCGGGGCCCCACCTCTGGGATTCTGATTTAAACCGCTGCAGATGCTTTTAGTCACAGCTGCCACTGAGAACTACTGCTCTAACTTGACGTCTTAATTTTACAGCTGGAGAAACTTCAGCTCAGCTCCATAATGCGACCATGGCTCACTTGAAGATCCCACTTGTAACTAGGTTATAGAGTTTGAGTTACTAGATCCTACATGGTTAGAGCTGGAAGAGATCACAGAAGCCATACAACCAACCCAACGCCACCACCTTTGCTTTAGCCTAAGGAGCTACGTGACTTGCTTAAGGAGTCATGGCCAGAAAGAGGGTAGCAAGGGCTAGAACCCAGGGGTCCTGACTCCTAACCCCGTGCTCTGCTCAGAACACCAAGGCTGGGGGACTAAAAGGGCCAGATGTGGAAGTGAAGACAGGCAGTGAAGCAGACCCAGCTGCAGCCCTGTGCTTGCTCTGCTCCAGCTGGAAGAGCCTGGCAGAGGAACCTGGGCATAACTGGACGTGCAGCGGACTCTGGCAAAGGAATCAGCACTTGGGTGCCCTGAGGACGGGGAGGAGACAGCTGGTCTGCTGGGGCTAATCCTTGCTTTCTGCCTGCCTCCCAGTTATGGGGTGTGTGTGTGTGTGTGTGTGTGTGTGTGTGTGTGTGTGTGTGTGTGTGTGTGTGTGTGTGTGTGTGTGTGTGTGTGTTCCTGATGAACTGACAGATGGGCTGGAGTCCAGATTGCAATGCGATCAAAGACGGTGTCCTGGGTGTCAGCGTTCTTCTGACTTTTGCTGAGATAAAGTTCTCTTTGTTTTCCAGAGTGGCTTTGGTCAAGGTGTTGGCAACATCAGTCTTGTATGCGGCTAGAAAATGGCTTCAGTAGGCATTTAAGAGGCAGAGAGAGGTGTGTGTGTGTGTGTGGAGATAGTAGAGGTGGTTGAAGATAAAAAGGTCCCCGTGTAAAAAATGAGGCAAGGGCTCGCCAGACATTGACAGTGGCAGGCAGAAAACCCCAAGGGGGTGAGTGTGAGCTTTAATCACATCCTTTTATGGGGGTTGGGGAGGGAGAGGAAGAGATGAAAAAGTAAACCCCCTTCAAGCTTTTGAGGACCTTTACAACTGATAAAGCACATTCACACACGTTTAGCTCATCGGACCTGCGCAGCATCCCCACGAGGTGCACAGTGCCTGTGATCCAGGCTCAAGGGCTGGGAGCAGCCAGGCTTCAAGGCCACACGGTTGTTACCGGGGGAGCTGACCCCCTCTTTCTAGACTCCAGCTCCGGTGCTCTGACCACCATGGTATCCTGCCCTCCGGGTGTGTTTGTGTGTCCCTCAAGAATGCAAGTGTCTGTCTGTGAGGCGTCATGCTTACCAGGGCCACAAGAAGCTGGACGATAAACACAGGAAAAATACAGGGAACTGGCTCTGGGTCCGCTGCAATGTCTTAGACAACTTAGTTTTCATCTGGGCAAAGTAACAAGCACCTTGCAGGGGTGCGGTAGGGCTCAGAGATCAAGTACACAAAGAACCTAACCTGGGCTCTCGAGGAGCCTGGTAACATTCAGTAAACAGTAGCTGTTAATATCCTGTGGACCTGTTACTGGCCTGTGTACAGAAGCCCATCTACCCGCAGATAAGAGAGACAAGAGCCTGGCGCAGGGCCAGGGGCTGCTGGCTTTGTCCAAATGCGAATTTGTCCTCAGGTATCTGCCACAGAGCCTCGACTGGGGAAACCAAGTCCCACTTCCTACCCTCACCTTTCTAACTCATCATGGCCCCGTAATTCTGCACAAGTACTTGCTGGTGGATGTGCCAGTTAAGCACAAGGACAGATCACGCAGGTCTGAAGCAAACAACAGAGTGGCTGGCATTTCGAGGCCTGCAGTGGAGACTCTTGGGTGGGGTGACCGTGTCAGACGACAGATCCTAGCGGAGATGGGTCGGGTGGATCACAGCTGCCGAGCACGGACAAGCGCCCCTTACGTGTGGCAGTTCAAAAAGAAATCATCTTTCTGAACTGGGATTCAAGGTCACGTCTGCCTGGCTTCAAAGGCCGTGCTCCTTCCACTACCTGCAACCCAGCCCTCATCACCCACACAGCTGGGACCCCACATGGGGGCCGGGAAGTGTTAGGCATACAGGTATGTGTGTGCAGAGCGCTTGGAGCTCGAGAGGACGTGCAGGGTGAGGACCGGTCTGGTCCACGGGAGGTGGCCTCCTGCAAGGAGAACACTCGCTCACACTGGACAGCAAACCACACCATACTGGCTTCCTCTCCACACCTGCTCCGTGGTTGAACTGTATTCCTCTCGCCTGGCCTCTCATCTGGCTTCCACCTCTTCTGAGTCATACACTAATGACCTTGGGTGCATTCCTTCAAGCTAGGCTAGCCAGGACCCATGGCCCATGGAGGCACACGCAGGGGGTGTGTCAGGGGAGACGCAGGAAGGGGCAGAGGAGGGCTCCACAGAGCCCAGAACCTTCTGCTGTGTCTCATCTGCCCAGGGGTATTCAGGTGTCCTTGACATACTCTGGCATCTCCCTCAGGGTTGTGAGGCGATGCAGAGCCCCAGGGGTGTCGAAGGGTCAGTTTTAGCCTCCGCTAGATCTAATTAGCTTAGGTTGGGGGCCAGGCCCTTTCACAGAGGACTCCATTGTTCCCAAGAACCTGGCAGGAATGTTTATCATTTCAGAAACTGAGAAGGACCTGGCTCTCTCCCTCTTGGCCCTGGGGCTGCCCTCCCTTCGGATCTTAATGCACAAAGCCATTCCCAGCCAGGCCTCAGATGAAGCTCAGGGCTGCGGTGGAGCCCAAACTCTCCCTTCCCTAAGCAGCAAGGCAGGTATACTGTCAACACCAGGAAAGCAGCCAAGTGCACACCTGGAGCAACAGCTCAGAATGTCACGTGTCAGATAACTTAACTGGGTAATCATCTGAAGAAGTGAAGTCTGTACCAGGAGCGTGAGGGACGAATCCAAGAGGACGGTTCAGTCTGCCGGTGCCTGCCTCAGCCCCACCCAGTGGTCCTGATCGTGGGGTTCATTCCCTCCCAGGAGAGGCTCTGGAAACAGTATATAGCAACCCTCACCTCAGACCCCCGAGCAATCAAATTCCAGGAGCTGCAAGGGCGCCCCATCCTGAGTACCCACCAAATGTGCACAGCCCCAAAATCTAGCAAGCAGCATGGTGTGGAGGTTATCTGTCCACACTCTGGTTCAGACTGCGTGGGTTTAGGTCCTGGCTTTGCTGGTTATGAGCTGTGTGACTCTGGGCAAGTTTTCTTTGCGCCTCAGTTTTCCCATCTACAAATACGATGATAATAGTACCTATCTCTTAGGGGGTCTGTGGTAATTAAACGGGTAATCTGTATAAAGATTTTAGGATAGCACCTGGTCTTTAGCGAGCAGTTATTATGATGATGCTTTTCTCCTGATTCTAGTACAACTGCAGGTCTCCTGCCGGGACCATCACACATCTGTTTTCCATGCTACGTGTCCAGCTTCTGCAGCACCCTCTCTACATCCACTCAGGGTCGACCTGGCTCTCTGGGATCAGGTGGTTGGCAGTGCCCTGTTTCCACCCACATGGACCTCCAATCTGCTGTCAAGACCCTCTCCATTGCTGACCCACTGGAGAACCACCAGTGAGTCTAGGATGGGAGTGTGAAACAGCTCCCCATTAATCCAACCGCCTTGGGCGGTGGGGAGGAGACTAAGTATTGGTCAGAACCACTGTTCAGTTCTCCTACCCAGCCCCTCTAGTCTGCTGTTCCACCCTCCATGAGGTCCCAGAGGCCTTACATTCTAGCAAGGGGGAGGTGGGTGTGCTTGGGTCACTGTAGACAAAGACGGTTTTTTTTGAATTTTATTTTATTTACTTCTTTATACAGCAGGTTCTTATTAGTTATCTATTTTATGCATATTAGTGTATATATGTCAATCCCAATCTCCCAATTCATCCCCCTGCCCCCGCCACTGTCCCCCCTTGGTGTCCATATGTTTGTTCTCTACACCTGTGTCTCTCTTTCTGCCCTGCAAACCAGTTCATCTGTACCATGTTTCTGGGTTCCACATGTATTAATATATGATATTTATTTTTCTTTTTCTGACTTACTTCACTCTTCATGACAGTCTCTAGCTCCATCCACGTCTCTACAAATGACCCAATTTCGTTCCTTTTTATGGCTGAGTAATATTCCATTGTATATATGTACCACATCTTCTTTATCCATTCATCTGCCGATGGGCATTTAGGTTGCTTCCCTGACCTGGCTATTGTAAATAGTGCTGCAATGAACATTGGGGTGCATGTGTCTTTTTGAATTATGGTTTTCTCTGGGTATATACCCAGTAGTGGGATTGCTGGGTCATATGGTAATTCTATTTTTAGTTTTTTAAGGAATCTCCATACTGTTCTCCATAGTGGTTGTATCAATTTACATTCCCACCAACAGTGCAAGAGGGTTCCCTTTTCTCCACACCCTCTCCAGCATTTGTTGTTTGTAGATTTTCTGATGATGCCCATTCTAACTGGTGTGAGTTGATACCTCATTGTGGTTTTGATTTGCATTTCTCTAATAATTAGTGATGTTGAGCAGCTTTTCACGTGCTTCTTGGCCATCTTTATGTCTTTTTTGGAGAAATGTCTGTCTATTTAGGTCTTCAGCCCATTTTTTGATTGGGTTGTTTTTTTAATATTGAGCTGTATGAGCTGTTTATATATTTTGGAGATTAATCCTTTGTCCGTTGATTCGTTTGCAAATATTTTCTCCCATTCTGAGGGTTCTCTTTTTGTCTTGTTTGTAGTTTCCTTTGCTGTGCAAAAGCTTTTAAGTTTCATTAGGTCCCACTTGTTGATTTTTGTTTTTATTTCCATTACTCTAGGAGGTGGATCAGAAAAGATCTTGCTGTGATTTATGTCAAAGAGTGTTCTTCTTATGTTTCCCTCTAAGAGTTTTATAGTGTCTGGTCTTACATTTAGGTCTCTAATCCACTTTGAGTTTATCTTTCTGTATGGTGTTAGGGAGTGTTCTAATTTCATTCTTTTACATGTAGCTGTCCAGTTTTCCCAGCACCACTTTTGAAGAGACTGTCTTTTCTCCATTGTATATCCTTGCCTCCTTTGTCATAGATTAGTTGACCATAGGTGCGTGGGTTTATCTCTGGGCTTTCCATCCTATTCCATTGATCTATATTTCTGTTTTTGTGCCAGTACCATATTGTCTTGATTCCTGTAGCTTTGTAGTATAGTGTGAAGTCAGGGAGTCTGATTCCTCCAGCTCCATTTTTTCCCTCAAGACTCCTTTGGCTATTCGGGGTCTTCTGTGTCTCCATACAAATTTTAAGATTTTTTGTTCTAGTTCTGTAAAAAATGCCACTGGCAATTTGATAGGGATTGCATTGAATCTACAGATTGCTTTGGGTAGTATAGTCATTTTCACAATATTGATTCTTCCAATCCAAGAACATGGTGTGTCTCTCCATCTGTTTGTGTCATCTTTGATTTATTTCATCAGTGTCTTACAGTTTTCTGAGTACAGGTCTTTTACCTCCTTAGGTTTATTCCTAGGTATTTTATTCTTGTTGTTGCAATGGTGAATGCGACTGTTTCCTTAATTTCTCTTTCTGATCTTTCATTGTTAGTGTATAGGAATGCAAGAGATTTCAGTGCATTAATTTTGTATCCTGCAACTTTACCAGATTCAGTGATTAGCTCTAGTTGTTCTCTGGTGGCATCTTAGGATTCTCTATGTACAGTCATCATGTCATCTGCAAACAGTGACAGTTTTACTTCTTCTTTTCCAAATTGTATTTCTTTTATTTCTTTTTCTTCTTTGATTGCCATGGCTAGGACTTCCAAAACTATGTTGAATAACAGTGATGAGAGTGGACATCCTTGTCTTGTTCCTGATCTTAGAAGAAATGCTTTCAGTTTTTCACTATTGAGAATGATGTTTGCTGTGGGTTTGTTGTATATGGCCTTTATTATGTTGAAGTAGGTTCCCTCTATGCCCACTTTCTGGAGAGTTTTTACCACAGATGGGTGTTGAATTTTCTCAAAAGCTTTTCCTGCATCTATTGACGTGATCATATGGTTTTTATTCTTCAATTTGTTAATATGGTGTATCACATTGATTGATTTGCATATATTGAAGAATCCTTGCATCCCTGGGATAAATCCCACTTGATCATGGTGTATAATCCTTTTAATGTGCTGTTGGATTCTGTTTGCTAGTATTTTGTTGAGGATTTTTGCATCTATATCCATCAGTGATACTCATCTGTAATTTTCTTTTTTTGTAGTATCTTTGTCTGGTTTTGCTATCAGGGTGATGGTGGCCTCATAGAATGAGTTTGGGAGTGTTCCTTCCTCTGCAATTTTTTGGAAGAGTTTGAGAAGGATGGGTGTTAGCTCTTCTCTAAACGTTTGATAGAATTCACCTGTGAAGCCATCTGGTCCTGGACTTTGTTTGTTGGAAGATTTTTAATCACAGTTTCAATTTCAGTGCTTGTGACTGGTCTAGTCATATTTTCTATTTCTTCCTGGTTCAGTCCTGGAAGGTTATACCTTTCTAATTTGTCCATTTCTTCCAGGTTGTCCATTTTATTGGCATAGAGTTATTTATAGTAGTCTCTTATGATGCTTTGTATTTCTGTGGTGTCCGTTGTAACTTCTCTTTTTTTCATTTCTAATTCTATTGATTGAGTCCTCTTCCTCTTATTCTTGATGAGTCTGGCTAAAGATTTATCAATTTTGTTTATCTTCTCAAAGAACCAGATTTTAGTTTTATTGATCTTTGCTATTGTTTTCTTTGTTTCTATTTCATTTACTTCTGCTCTGATCTTTATGATTTCTTTCCTTCTACTAACTTTGGGTTTGTTTGTTCTTCTTTCTCTAGTTCCTTTAGGTGTAAGGTTTGATTGTTTATTTGAGATTTTTTCTTGTTTCTTAAGGTAGGCTTGTATTACTATAAACTTCCCTCTTAGAACTGCTTTTGCTGCATCCCATAGGTTTTGGATCATCGTGTTTTCATTGTAATTTATCTCAAGGTAGTTTTTGATTTCCTCTTTGATTTCTTCAGGGACCTCTTGGTTAGTAACGTATTGTTTAGCCTCCATGTGTTTGTGTTTTTTACGTTTTTTCCCCTGTAATTGGTTTCTAATCTCATAGCATTGTGGTCGGAAAAGATGCTTGATATGATTTCACTTTTCTTACATTTACCAAGGCTTGATTTGTGACTCAAGATGTGATCAGTCCTGGAGAATGTTCTGTGTGCACTTGACAAGAAAGTGTAGTCTGCTGTTTTTGGATGGAATGTCCTATAAATATCAATTAAATCTCTCTGCTCTATTGTGTCATTTAAAGCTTGTGTTTCCTTATTACTTTTCTGTCTGGATGATCTATCCATTGGTGTAAGTGAGGTGTTAAAGTCCCCCACTATTATTGTGTTACTGTCGATTTCCTCTTTTAGAGCTGTTAGCATTTGCCTTATGTATTGAGGTGCTCCTATGTTGGGTGCATATATATTTATAATTGTTATGTCTTCTTCTTGGATTGATCCCTTGATCATTACATAGTGTCCTTCCTTGTCTCTTGTAACATTTTTTATTTTAAAGTCTATTTTATCTGATATGAGTGTTGCTACTCCAGCTTTCTTTTGATTTCCATTTGCATGGAATATCTTTTTCCATCCCCTCACTTTCAGTCTGTATGTGTCCCTAGGTCTGAAGTGGGTCTCTTGTAGACAGCATATATATGGGTCTTGTTTTTGTATCCATTCAGAGAGCCTGTGTCTTTTGGTTGGAGCATTTAATCCATTGAGGTTTAAGGTAGTTATCAATATGTATGTTCCAATTATCATTTTCTTTTCTGGGTTTGTTTTTTTAGGTCCTTTTCTTCTCTTGTGTTTCCCACTTAGAGAAGTTCCTTTAGCATTTGTTGTAGAGCTGGTTTGGTGGTGCTGAATTCTCTTAGTTTTTGCTTGTCTGTAAAGCTTTTGATTTCTCGTTGAATCTGAATGAGAATCTTGCTGGGTAGAGTAATCTTGGTTGTAGGTTCTTCCCTTTCATCACTTTAAATATATTGTGCCACTCCCTTCTGGCTTGTAAAGTTTCTGCTGAGAAATCAGCTGTTAACCTTATGGGAGTTCCCTTGTATGTTATTTGTCGTTTTTCCTTTGTTGATTTCAATAATTTTTCTTTGTCTTTAATTTTTGTCAATTTGATTACTATGTGTCTTGGCGTGTTTCTCCTTGGGTTTATCCTGCCTGGGACTCTCTGTGCTTCCTGGACTTGGGTGGCTATTTCCTCTCCCATGTTAGGGAATTTTTCGACTATAATCTCTTCAAATATTTTCTCGGGTCCTTCCTCTCTCTCTTCTCCTTCTGGGACCCCTATAATGCGAATGTTGTTGCGTTTAAGGTTATCTCAGAGGTCTCTTAGGCTGTCTTCATTTCTTTTCATTCTTTTTGCTTTATTCTGTTCCACAGCAGTGAATACCACCATTCTGTCTTCCGGGTCACTTATCCGTTCTTCTGCCTCAGTTATTCTGCTATTGATTCCTTCTAGTGTATTTTTCATTTCAGTTATTGTACTGTTTATCTCTTTGTTTGTTCTTTAATTCTTCTAGGTCTTTGTTAAACATTTCTTGTATCTTCTCGATCTTTGCCTCCATTCTTTTTCCGAGGCCCTGGATCATCTTCACTATCATTATTCTGAATTCTTTTTCTGGAAGCTTGCCTATCTCCACTTCATTTAGTTGTTTTTCTGCGGTTTTATCTTGTTCCTTCATCTGGTACAAAGTCCTCTGCCTTTTCATTTTGTCTGTCTTTCTGTGAATGCGGTTTTTGTTCCATAGGCTGCAGGATTGTAATTCTTGCTTCTGCTGTCTGCCCTCTGGTGGATGAGGCTATCTAAGAGAGACAAAGACTTTTTGTCTCAATTCTTTGCACTCATCTTTCATGGCCCAGATCAAACGTCATCTTCTTGGTGTGGCTTTCCCCTGATTCCCACTGTCAGAATTGTCACTTTATAAATTGCTTGTCAAATGTGATCTCAGACCAGTTCCTTTCCTTTGGCCACCCCAGTTTCCTCATTTGTGAAATGAATGACACTGTTTACAAACTAACCTTCCAGGACTTTGGGAAGGTCCATTACAAGCCAATGGATGTAAAGGCTTAGGTCCCCTCCCATTGCCCTCCTTGCCAGGCAGAGGAGGTGGGGAGATACCCAAGGTAGCTGACTGCCAGGCTGTCTACAAAGCCAATAAAACCAAGCCCTTTCCTGGAATGGCCGCTCCCTCCTTCTCCACCCATGGAATTCCTATTCAGCCTTGGAGGTGAAGCATTCCTGCTGCCCTCAGGGAAAAGAAATATTCCTCTCCCTTGTGCTCCTGTAATCCTTTGTCCCTATTAAATCTCTTATCTCCTTTTAACTTTTATTGTATTCAATTTACATTATTATTGCTTGAGGTCAAGAACTGTATTTTGTTCTTTCGGCGTAACTTCACAGTGTGTAACATGATGCTCAGCACCTAGTAACTGCTCCAGAATTGCTCATTAACTCAAATTCAGTCTTGCGAGTTTCCTGGATCCTGGACTGGACCCTGGAGGCAAACTCTACCATCACCAGCCTGATACTAGTTTATCTGAAGCCAACAGCTGAATTCACAATCTAGTCCATAGGGCCTGTGGAGGAGGGCTCCCACACAGCCTGGGAGTGGGAGAGGGGAGTGGAATGGCCGTGTATTTCCATGCAATCTCAGCTGCAAGCCAGTGGCAGCAGTGAGCCATGCCTTAAGGATTAAAGGACCTCTTCAGGAAACAGTGAGTCTGGAAGAGCCAAATCGCATCCGTAGTTACACATGTTTGTTCATTACATGTTCAATGACTCAATTTTCTTTGCAAAATTTTAAAATGCAGACATATAGTAGAACTCTGCATTTATCAGTCCTTCCTTCCTCCCAGCAGTTACTGAAGGAAACAGACCCTAACATTTATGCCAGGTACCTGACCACACTATCACATTGTACCCTCACAATGATTATTTGAGGTAGGTAGCGCTATTACCTCCGTTTGATAAATGTGGACATTAAGGCTGAGAGAGGTTAAGAAACTTGCCCAGGGTCAAGGAGACTAAACCATGGGGCTGACTGCGAACACCTAGCTCCTTCTTCTCACTCAGTACACAATGCTACCTTCCCATCTGAGGGTCGATTACTCAAGAAATGGATCTGATGCATTTCCTGCCCCCTCCAGAAATTTGTGTTCCAGCAGAGGAGGCTGGTACACAAATAATTAAAAACATAAAGCACCAACAATAAAACTATGGAATAGAAATATGTGTAATGGATTCTGTGGGAGGCTGAAAGCAGAGTGATCAGTTCAGGCCGGCGTGGACCAGGGAGGGCTCCACAGAGACTCTTGGAAGGGGAGTGTGTGCAGGATAACTTGCATTTTGACAGGTAGAGAATGAGGAAAGGAGAGAATGCAGGAGTCTGAGGCAGAGGAGACTACATGTGCAAAGGCATGCAGAGAATGCCAGGCATACTTGGGCAAGGACACTAGATCAGGGGAGCCAGAACATGGGACTTTTGAGGACGATCTGGGCTGTGCCAGGCTTAGTTTTGTCAAAGTGTTCGACTTGTTTCTTTAAGCCCCAGGTGGCTGCGGACAGCCTCAGAGGAGGGAAATGACATGAGCTGAGCTGCACTGTGCAAGAGGAAGGACCTGCAAGGACCATCTCTGAGTAGGAACTGGGAGGTAAATAGGGTCCTGCATCCTTCAGATATGTACCATCAGCTTCCAAGGTCTCTGCCAGTGTTGGTTTTAGGGATGAGAATAAGAGAACAGGAGTCTCTTTCCTGTTGAAAGAGGCAGGTCAAAGACCAGAACTGCTACGGGGCCTTGGTGCACTGTCTCGCTCCCCACACACCACCCCTACCCCATGCCTCAGAATGGCAGAAGTGTGGCTGCTCTGAGTAATGAGGCCGAGTCTGCTGCAACAACCGGACACCCTCCCCCAGACGAGGTGTGACACGCTGCCCTCTGCCAAGGGTAACACTGGGGACTCCCTGGGCTCAGCCTGCAGTGCTCATCCCAAATGCTGCCTTCAGAACCGGAAGACTGTCTTTCCAAATTAACAAAAGATGTTCTGGATCCATGATTACATGTTCCCCACGTAGCGCATGATTTATAAACACAGATTTATAAATTCTATGTAAACGTAAATTACACATCTGTGCACAGTATGTTGTAAATTTAAGTATTTTAACACAGACCGAAACAACGTTCCATGACATTTAATAAACCCAGGAGCTCTTCAATCATCAGTGCTAGAACTATGTGTTGACAATTACCTTGCGCTGAAGATTTGAAAATCCTCCCATTTTTTCCTTTTTAATTTTTAAAAAATGTATATGCTGAACTCACCGTGAAAAAAACCAGGTGGTCTCGTTAGAAAACTGCCCCCAAACTCTTTGGCTCTGAAAGAAAATGCAGGGCCAAATTTCTGCCTCATAAAATGACGATTTGAGTGGAATCTGAGTCAAACCCAAATGAAGGAATACTGGTTCTCTGAATCAGCAAAAGAATTCAGTCTCTGGCATCCAACACTCCATTATTCATGGGCCTGAATTGGCAGGAGAGCTGTTGGCACATTGGAGATGACCAGGAAAGCAGGGTTTGGAGGGACAGAGGGAGGGAGGAAGTTGGAGGTAGATAAGGAGAGAAAAACAATGTGAAATACCTCTCAGGCCAACTCTGAACAACATGTCGGGCATTTATTATTCCGAGGTGAAGAAGTTCCACTATCCCCTTGCTAGATACTCTCTCAGCTCATTTCTCTGCACATGGGGTCATTTCACTGAGCAACTGCTTAAAAACAAATGCCTCATTGGGCCGCTGCCCCAATCAGAAAGCGCTTCCGGAGTCCCAACAAGCAGGGCCAGCAGGAAGATTGATTCCCCTCCATGAGACAGCCCCTCCCTGAGCCCTTGTCCCAGGACCACTCACCGGGGCCTGCGGAAGGTCAGGCCGTAGTGCTGACAGGCCAGCCCCACGGTGGGCGTGTACACGATGGGCATGAATTTCTCCACGTCCGACGTCAGCACTCGGTAGAAGAGCTTCTCGTTCCGGTCTTGGAGCGTCATGAGGATGATGTACCTCGGGAGGCGAGACAAGAACCAAGCTGATCACGTGAGTACCATCTGCGGCAGCACAGAAGGCCCCTGATGCAAAGACCCAGGGCTCCCACTCAGCTACTTTCAATGGCACCTTCGTGGGCAAGTCATCATCTCCTCTAAGCACGTGTCTCATCATCTATGAAATGTGGAGAATAGTACCTGCCTTATGGTGCTTATTACTACACGTGCTGTAGGTGCTATTCTAATTATTTTTCATCAACTCATTTAACATGGCGAACATGCCTCCCAATGACTTGGAAGGTGGGTACTATAATTCTGACTATTTTAGAGACAAGGGGATCAAGGCACAGAGAAATGAAATAATGCACCCAAGGGATCTGAACCTAAGCAATCTGACTCCAGAATCTGCACTCTCAACCATGATGTAGGACGGTTAGTTATACTATTATTATGTGGACATTAATGAAGGACAACAGAATAACGGTATTCTGGGGATGGGGGAGGGTCAGGGAAAATACTGGGTGGACCAGTGATATATGAACTGGCCTTTTCTACCCCACAGGGCTGGTTACTGTCACAAGCAGTGTTCACCAGTGGTTGAGTACCAGGTGATCTCAGGAAGCATGTTCCCCCCAAAAATCTCTCTCTTACTTAGTTCCTGAAGCCTGAAATCACTAAGCCAGGAAAAAAGCCTTTCATTCACACTCCTAAAAATGCAAAAAACATCTGGGAGGAAAAAAAAAACCAAGGGATTGAAATTCCCAGTGAGGTGTAAGTGACTGCTGATATCGCAACCTTTCAGGACAACAGTTTGGGAGAGATAATGAAGGCACGTGAGGTGCTGGCATGGAATGGGGGTGACAGAGATGCTCTGACCGGGGAATGATCCCTGCGTGTGGTGTCAGGGTCCTGGGTGTGAATCGCAGCTCTGCTTTTCACTAGCTGTGTCACTGCGAGGAAGTCTTGTGACTTCTCGGGGCGTCAGCCTCTCCTTCTTCACCAAAGACACTGGTTCAGAACTAAAAAACGTGTTTTAGGAGGCACTTTTCGGAAGGGAGGATTTATGCTTAGAATAGCCGGGATCTCAGCTCAGCACTAGTGTAAGGATTCCCTTACTCAGTAGCCATTTGTACACATCACTTCTCAATTCTGCATTCAGTGATGTCAAGTTGGTAAGTTGAAATTGGCCGTGGTGGGAGTATTTACACCATGGAAACCGGTAAATGCTCTAAAACCCCATCCAACGGCCCCAAAGCCAGTTCTTAAACATTTACTAGCACTCCACTGTCCTTACCCGTCAGAAGCTGGGGAGTGTCCTTAGCATTTCCCCCTAAGCACCTGCTGAAATGAGGGACTCCAGGAATGAGTGGGTCAGAGTAGTCAACAGGGCAAGCGTCAGTAGCAAACCCTCTAGCACTCCCAGCATCAGGCTTCTGCCCCCTGAGCCTGACACATCTTCCCAGGCATATGAGTGAGGCCCATCTAGCTGGAAAGAACTGGAAAGGGAAGGATTTTGGATCTTGATTTTTAGGGCTTAATATCTTTAGGAAAGAGGATTTCACCTTGGACTTTAATTCTTCTTTGCAAATTTAACAAACGAGAGAAGTTTGGATTGTTCAAAGTTAGGGCACGTCTAATATTGTTAGCTGGAATCCATGTGTACTTTATGGTTTGCTCTTCCGGGTGACGAGGCTAGACCCAATCTGAGTGGAATAAACAAGAGGGAGAGAATGTTTGGCTTGGGCTGCAGTATGGCCTTGGAGTTAATGTGAGTAATGACCATAGAGGTTAGTGCTGCAGGGGAGGGGGAGGGGGCAGAGGCTTCCTTATCCACTACTGCTCAGAAGTGATGGATGGTACTGGGGGGACATGGAAAGATCCTGACAAGCTGCTGCACTCAGCCCCTAGGGGGATAGCCACACCCTCAAGGACCCAAAGTCTTGGCCATTAAGCTCTATGGATATGTAAGAGGAACGCTTATCTTCTCCCTACATTTCTGCTGGAGCCCATGGCAAGACGACACATTTATTTAACAAGCCCTCACATAGTGCCGACTATGGGCCAGGCACTGTTCTAAGCACGTCACAAATACTAACGTATTTAATCCTCACCATAACCCTATGAGTTAGACACCACTGACATACTCAATGTACAGATGGGGAATGACCCAGAGAGGCTAAAGAGCTTTTGCTGTTAAGTGGTAAAATGAGGATTTGAACTCAGTCTAGGACTAGAGTCTAGTCCTGTAGCCACTAAGCTTCAACGCCTCTTAGCTACGGTGAAGCAGAGAGGTTGAAAGCACGGACTCTGGAGCTAATTACCTGTGTTCAAATCCTGTGACCTGTGAGGTCACTACCTGTTCATAGCCATGTGACCTGTGAGGTCACTACCTTCTTAGTAAGACTGGTAAAGCTGATCCTGTGATTCCCCATTGGCCTTTCATGTCTACATCCCCACTGGGACAGAACCAGAGGGGCAGCAGGGTTGTTAACTACTCCCCCTAAGCCTCTAACATACAACATCCCAGGTCCTTCCCAAGATGCCCCTGTCCATTTCCCCTCTTCTCCACCACATTCCCCTTATTCCAGGAACCTGGGCCACGTACCACTTCCTTAAAATACCTGCCCCTACATTTGTGCCCCACGTCTTCCCGCTGAGTAAAATGTCTTCCGTGAACCCCACTGCTGAATGCTGACGTCCTATTGGTGCTTCCTGGGCTGATTCTGATTCCATCACTTCCCGGGGGCCCAACCAGATTCCACTGGTTGGAATTCAGGCTCCCTTCCCAGTCCTCCCAGGACACATTGACTGTGCCTTGATCATAACAAGCCCTGGTCCTCAAGGAGACCATCACCCTATGAAAGGCAGGGCTGGATCTGGGATCTCTCAGGGCTCTCAGCCTTTCCTGGCTAGAGAGTATCCAGAAAACCCTCTGTGGACCACAGGAAACAGACAGCTAAGCCCGGGGCTCTGGGGAGAGAGAAGAGACTTTAGGTACTAACTTGTCCAGGTCACTCTGCTGCCGCTCGTAGTATCTCATAATCCGGAGGAGCTGGACGTCCTGGCTCAGGAAGCAGGGGGGTATTAGGCCATGGATCCCAAGCTGCAGCCTTTCCTCAAGGGTAAAGGCCATGCCCTGGGGAGAACAAGAAAGAAACACACACACATAAATGGATACGCAGGAAACCAAGGAACAGAAGAGTTCCATCCACAGACAGGCCAAAGTCACTGTGACTCAACAGCAAGGACCCTGGACTCAAATCCCACCTCTGCCATTTAAGTAGCTGGGCAATCTGTGCCAGTTATCTTGACTCTTCTGGGCTCCAGCCTCCTCTTAGAAAAACATGGAAAATATCTATATCATCAGGGGTTCTTTTGGTTTATTTTTGTTTATCTTTTTAAAAAATGTATTTTATTTTTAGAACAGTTTTAGATTTACAGAAGAATTGAGAAGATAGTACAGAGAGTTCCCACATATCTCCTCACCCAGTTTCCCCTATTATTAATATCGTCCATCGGTATGGAACATTCGTTAGAATTAATGAATCAACAGTGATACATTATTATTAAGTAAAGTCCACGGTTTATTCAGATTTCCTTAGTTTTCACCGAATGCCCTTCCTTTGTTATTCCAGGATCCCATCCAGGATTCCACATTACATGGAGTCATCACGTCTCCTTAGGCTCCTCTTGGCTCTGACGTTCCTTGGTTTTGATGACCTGGGAGCATTTTGAAGAGGACTGGTCAGGTATTTTGTACACTATGTCTCTACTGGAATTTGTCTGATGTTTCTCTCATGACTGCAGTGGGGTAATGGGTTTTGAGGAGGACGACCACAGAGATGGAGTGCCATTTTCACCACATCAGATCAAGGCACATACTAGCAACATGACTGACCACTGTCGATGTTGACCATGATCACTTGGTTGAAGTAGTGCTTGTCAGGTCTCTCCGCTGTAAAGTTACTTAGAATTCTGCATGGGATATTTGTCTCATTTGTTTGTTCAATCATTAATTTATATTAGAATGAACTCATGGGTATTTGTTTTATACTCTGGGTTATAATCCAATACTGTCTTATGTATTTTTTTTGCTCAAATTGTTCTAGCTTTGGCCTTTGGAAACTCTTTCAGTTGGCTCTGTGTCCCTTTAAGTCCTATAATTTTGCTTGTCCCTTCCCTTCCCTTCTCTTCCCTTTCCTTTCCTCCCTTTCTCTTTTTCATTAGTACTTCTTATTTTCTGCCACTACAAGATGCTCCAGGCTCATCTTGCACATTGCCTGCCCAAGTCCTAGAATCAGCCATTTTTTTCAAAGAGGCTGGATTCCTTTTTGGAGCATGGTATTAGAAACCACAATCTGGGTTCTACTTATTCCTTGTGCTCCTTGCTACTGGAGTTTCTTTGTTTTCAGTCCCCCTCAGCTGACAGAGTAAGGAAATGAATCTATCCTAAGCTAAATACCAGTTCATACTAATGTCTCTAACTCTAACCCATTACCACATGGATCTTTCTAGCCTCATCACCTTGCTGGTCTGTCAGTTCTGATTCCAACAGTGAGAGACTTAGCTCCCATCATCTGCCATCTACATGCTTAATTACTCAGTACTGTAATATATATGTAGTGGTATGTTGTTACTGTTTTAATTTGCAACTGCCTGTTGACATATAGTAGTATCAACACTGTTAACCTGTACTACAGTGGGAAACAACTTTATGAGCTAGAGTGGAGTGCTTACGTGTCATTGTTTTTGCCTTTACTCTAATAAACTCCACTCATTTCCGAAGTCACTTAGATCAGCACTTTTCCTTGAACCCACTTCACTGACAGTTAGATTCTCTTATCACAGTCTGCATTCCTTCCTGGGATCCTCCAGGATTTAAATATTTAAAAATAAATAAATAAATAAATATTTAAAAATAAATCCGAATGCATTAAGGTCCATTGTTTGTACCGTAAAGTTCCATGAGTTTTGACAAAGGCGTAATATCATGTACCCATCATGATAGTATTGTACTATAGTACAATACTACACAGTTTCAGTGCTCTAAAATCCCATGTGTTTTACCCATTCATCCCTCCCTCCACTCCCTGAATTTTGGCGAGTACTGATTTTTTCTTTTTTTTTTTTTAATGTCTCTACAGTTTTGCCTTTTCCAGAACATCATACAATTGGAATCATACATTATGTAGCCTTTTCAGACTGGCTTCCTTTCACTTGGCAATAAGCACATAAGGGTCATCCATGTATTTTTGCGGCTTGATCACTCATTTTTTTAAATCACTGAATGGCATTCCATTGGTTGTACCACAGCTTGTTTCTCCATTTACCTAAAGGACACCTTGTTTGCTTTCAGTTTTGGGTGAATATAAAGTTACTATAAACATTCATGTGCAGGTTTTCGCGTGAACATACATTTTCAGAACAGTTGAGTAAATACACAGAAGTGCGATTGCTGGATCATATGGTAAGATTCCATTTAGCTTTTTCAGAAGCTGCCAAAGTGGCTGCATCACTTTGCATTCCCACCAGCAGCGAATGAGTTTCTGTTGCTCCACATCCTCTCTAGCCATTGGTATTACCAGTTTAAAAAATTTCAGTCATTGTAACAGATCTGTAGTGGCATGCTATTATTGTTTTAATTTGTAACTCCCGATTGACATATTATGTTGAGCATTTTTTTATATGCTTATTTTTCACCTGTATATCTTCTTGGTAAGGTACTGTTCAGATCTTTCACCTATTTTTTAATTGTTTTTTTCTTATTGTTGAGTTTTAATAGTCCTTTGATCTACAGTTTTGATGCAATCCCTATCAAAATTTGAATGGCCTCTTCTGCAGAAATAGGAAGGCCAAGCCTCAAATTCATACGGAATAGCAAGGGGCTCTGAACAACCTAAACCATTTAAAAAAATAAAAGATTTCAAAACTTAACATTAAACTGTGGCCATCAAAATAGTGTGGTGCTTTAAAAAAAGGAAAAAAAACCAGTGTGGTACTGGCATAAGTACCTATAGATCAACAGAATAGAATCAGAAATAAGAGTCCAGAAATAAACTCATACATGTGGGGCAGGTTGATTCTTGACAAGGATGCCAATTCCATTCAGTGGGGAAAGGATAGTTTCTTCAAGAGATGCAGCTGGGCCAACTGGATTTCCACATGCAAAAGAATGAAGCTGGACTCCTAATTAACTCAAAACAGATCAATAGCCTAAATGTAAGAGTTAAAATCATAAAACTCTTAGAAGAAAACACAGGGGTAAGTCTTCATGACCCTGGGTTTGACTATGGATTCTAAGATAGGACACCCACAGCACCAGCAGCAAAGAAAAAAATTAGATAAATCGACTTCATCTAAAAACTTCTGTGCATAAAGGGACACTATCAAGAAAGTGAAAAGACAATGGACAGGGGCTTCCCTTGGGGCTCAGTGGTTAAGAATCCTCCTGCCAATGCAGGGTACACGGGTTTGAGCCCTGGTTCGGGAAAATCCCACATGCCACGGAGCAACTAAGCCCGTGCACAACTACTGAGCCTGTGCTCTAGAGCCCACGAGCCACAACTACTGAGCCCACGAGTCACAACTACTGAAGTCCGTGCACCTAGAGCCCGTGCTCTGCAACAAGAGAAGACACCGCAATGAGATGGCTTCATTCTCTGCAACGAAGAGTAGCCCCCGCCCGCCGCAACTAGAGAAAGCCCACATGCAGCAACGAAGACCCAACGCAGCCAAAAATAAAATTAATTAATTAATTAATTAAATTTATATATAAAAAAGACAACATACAAAATGAGAGAAAATATTTGGCAATCGTAGGTCTGATAACAGTTTAATATCCAGTCTCTAAGTAACTGCTACAACACAACAAAAACAACCCAAGTAAAAAATGGGCAAATAACTTGAACAGATATTTCTCCAAAGAAGATATACAAATGGCCAATAGCATATGAAAAAATATTCAGCATCATTAGTCATTAGGGAAAGTCAAATCAAAACTACAGTGAGATACCGGTTCACACCCACTAGGATGGCTGAACTATAAACCAAAAAACCAAAAAAAAAAAAAAAAAAGAAAAGAAAACAAAAAACCAAACACCCCCAGTAAATAACAAGTGCTGGTGAAGATGTGGAGAAACTGAAACCTTTGTACATTGCTGGTAGGAATGTAAAGTGTGGCAGCCCCTATGGAAAAATGGTTTAGCATTTCCTCAAAAAGCTAAACACAGAATTACCATATGACCCCAGTATATAATTCTACTCCTAGTATATGCCCAAAGGAACTGAAAGCAAGGACTTGAACAGTTACTTGTACCCCAATGTTCACTGCAGTATTATTCACTACAGCCAAAAGGTGGAATCAACCCAGGTGACCACCATGTGAACAGATAAACAAAATGTATATATGTACAATAAAATTTATTCAAACATAAAAGAGAATGAATTCTGATACATGCTACTTCATGGATGAACGTTGAAAACATTATGATACAGAAGGACAGATACAAAAGGAAAAATATTGTATGATTCCACTTACATGAAATATCTAGAATAGGCAAATTCATGGAGGCAGAAAGTAGATTAGGATTACTAAAGGCTGGGCGGTGGGGAAGTGGTGGGTGAGTTATTACTTAATGGTTACAGAGTTTCTATTTAGGGCAATGAAAAAGTTTCAGAAATGAGCGGTAGTGATGGTTGCACAACATTATTAATGTACTTAATGACAATTAATTGTACAAATGGTTTAACCAAATTTTGCTGTAAACATATATATATACTTTACCCCAACTTAAAAAGTTAATAATGGATTATCTCCCAAACCACTGAATTGTGTACTTTAAATGAGTGAATTGTGTGGTATGTGAATTATAACTCTATAAAGCTGTTTTAAAAGAATTCTTTGCATATTTCAGATACAAGTCCTGTATCAGACATGTGTTTTGTAAATATTTCTTCCAGTACGTGGCTTGTCTTTTCATTCTCTGACTGGTGTCTTTCACTGAACAGCATTTTCTGGTTTGGGCACTGGCAGGGAGAGATGGGGGACAAGTAGGACGTCATGGAATCTGCTCCCTGGCCCAGTTAAGCCCTCTGGGGACAGTGTCTGCTGGCAGAAGTTGCAGGACCTGTTCTCATAAGGGATACTGAGGGACATGGGGACCCCAGCTGCCCTACCTTTATCCTGAAATGATAATGTACAACACACTGTGAAAAAGAGACACCTTTTCCGTGTAGAACTCTGGGTGGCTCTGCTGAATGAGGGCTGCCCTAGCACTGCCTAGAAGCTCCTGGTCGAGCCTTCCTCAGCTTCCCCAACCTTCTCACTGTGGCAATGGCCACAGTGGCAAGTGGCAGAGTGGCTCCATGGGTGGCACACATCAACAAGAAAAGGACCAGAATCCCCATGGGGGGGGATTGTGTAGGGGGCTGAGAACAGTTTTTAATTAACTAATTCATTATTGAATACTGTTATTATGACCCCCATTGTAGTCAAGGCTGATGATACCTGGGGCAACCCTGTTTAAGCTCCCTATTCATAATAAGCCCCAAGTAACGCAAGGTTCCTCCTAGAAGTGAAGGCTGTGGGGTGATAAGTGAGAACTAAATGACGCTGATGGCTGTCTAGCTTCCCCAGACTCCTATGGGGAGGGGAAGCTTGAAAAGGTAGGGAGCATCAGCTCCACTCATTCCTCCACCAGCTGAAAAATACCTCATCTACCATTATTACGAGTGCATTTACAGGGAGTTTAATAATGACAGGGCGATTCAAGCCCATATATTGATCAACCCCACCTAGCTGTCGCTATCATCATCTCCAAGAAAAGGACTAATAAATACCCAATCTCACTCCATCCCTAACAATCACCTTGTGAGGAAGTTTTGCAGCCTCTACTGTACAGATGAGACAGCTGAGCATGAGAGGTTATATGATGCTCCTGAAGTTGCATAGTTATTACCCCATATTTTATTGCTTGCTAAACCAGGATGCATCTTTTTTTTTTTTGCAGTACGCGGGCCTCTCACTGTTGTGGCCTCTCCCGCTGCGGAGCACAGGCTCCGGACGCGCAGGCTCAGTGGCCATGGCTCACGGGCCCAGCCGCTCCGCGGCATGTGGGATCTTCCCAGACCGGGGCACAAACCCGCGTCCCCTGCATCGGCAGGCGGACTCTCAACCACTGCGCCACCAGGGAAGCCCCAGGATGCTTCTTATAATCAGTAAGTCCGTTCGGTGTGATAATCTTTTCCCTGATGATTTCTTTGACTAGGGATAAGTCACAGTCAACATTTGATCACAGGCTCTGTTTTTGCCACTTATATAGTGTACACCCTGCCAGGACCTTGGTGAGATGGACCTCAGAAAATGTGAGTTGGGATGGTGAGGGGTGAAAGAGGAGTGGAAAAAAAGAGAAACAGAGTGAAAAAAGCGAATATTGGCTATTCCCCATTTCCTCTTCGTTTTTGTTTTGTAACCTCGGAATATCCGAAACTATGAATTCCGGCTCCTATTATAATTCTGGCTTTTACAAAGTAATAACGATCACTCAGCTTATGAAAATCCTGAGGAATTGTTCCTCCTCTCAGAAGAACTGCTGGAACTGTTAGAAAGACCTATCGGGATACTCTCGACTCTGTTTGAAAGTATGACTCATGGAGCAAAGTACTCTCCGCACATAAAATTCCCAACGTTTCCTTCATCAAAGCCCAAAGTCACCAGTTCATAAATTCCCTGTGCTGGCTACCAGCTTTGCAAGCATGGTATGACACCTCGGTCCTTGATCCTTTTGCAGGAAACAGCTTGCCCTGGAGACTGGGCACTCTCACTAAACACCATTAAGCAGGTGAGTCTTCACTGGCTTAGTAAAGACTGGGTTTGTCTCTCCTTGGCTGTAGGATCCCAGGCAGGCCCAGGCATTTAATTATGACATCATCTTTGTTCATGACCATTGTGGCTTTTAATAAGAGTCTGCTTCTTTCTACAAGAACTAAGTGTTTCTCTTGTCTGACTGCCACCAACTTCTTTTGTATTTCAGGAAAAAGTATGACCGTTTAGCAACTGGTAAGTTCAGGGATTAAAAAAAATACTTCTAGAAGCTTCTTTTCATCCTGAAGCTAATGTTAAGGCAACTTCAGATTTACAAGTTTGCGAAGCAGAAATGCAGGCACTTTAGCTTTACCATGGCTTCCAAAATAGGATAGGCACAAGATGATTCACTAGGGTGTAAGGGAAAAGTATTAGAACTTACATTTCTCTACGAAAGAAATAAACTTTACTAATTGGCACTCAGGCTCTTGGTCTGTATGTCAGAAAGTCACAATTCCCATAAGGTATACCAGAAGTCCTAAGGTAAGAGTAGGGTTTGTACAACTTGGGGGAGTTGACAGTTGGGGTCCTTATTCATTCTTACTACAATGAGAATCTACAGTTTCTGTATGCCCAGTTAAATAGAGTTTGGGGTCATTTTATCTAGTTTTAACAAAGTCCTCAAAATAGGACAAATGGCTTTTTAAAAATGGCTGACTTTCTTAGCAGAGAGCAACCTTGTGGTGTTCAGCCAGGACACACCAGTAAGGACCTACCAGTTATGACTCTTTTGAAATATTTGAATCGCTACAGAGCCGCTGCTCTGACTACTCCCCCCAGTCAGGTGCCCCTCCCAGCCTGCTCTGGCTTCTCCCAGGGAACCTTTGGAACCTCCCCAAGATCCAGCAACCAATGGGTTAATGTTTGGCAAAGCAGGTGGCTTCAAGATCCTGCTGCAGCACTAAAGGCCTGGGACTGTTTTGACTGGTCAGTGCCTACGCTGTACCAGTGTTAATCTTTCAACCATCAACCTATTTTATCATCTTGCCTGAATGAGCATCTCTGGCTCAGCCTGTAAATTCCACCCGTGGGCTCGACCCAGGACAAACCTTACTGGCATTAGAGAGAAGATATTTGAATAGATTCCACCATCAAATGGCAGGGGTCAAAGGCAGCGAGCCCATCAGCCTCCTGCTGTCCAGAGACCCAGGCTTCCCAGTGCTTCTCAAAAACTGACCTTTCCCGGGCTTCCCTGGTGGCACAGTGGTTGAGAGTCCGCCTGCCGATGCAGGGGACGCGGGTTCGTGCCCCGGTCCGGGAAGATCCCACATGCCGCGGAGCGGCTGGGCCCGTGAGCCATGGCCGCTGAGCCTGCGCGTCCGGAGCCTGTGCTCCGCAACAGGAGAGGCCACAACAGTGAGAGGCCCGCGTACCGCAAAAAAAAACAAACAACTGACCTTTTCCAACCTGAGGTCTCCCAAGCCCCTCTTGGTGATCTGCCTATTGCCTCTGGATCCAGAGCCTTGCTGTACGCTTGACAATCTCTTCTCATTCACTCTTCAAACATTTATGAGTTCCTACTTTGTGCTAGGTGTACCCTGTTAGGCACTAGGGAGTCCTGAAAGGAACAGGAGCCGGTGACTATGCTCCTGAGTCTCCTGGCAAAGACACGTGGATTAACATGTACTGGTGATCCTGGGCCTCTGCCTCGGGCAGGCCACTTCTCCAACCTGTGAAATGGAATGCTGCCTGTTTCATGTCTGTGGGATTAAATGAAATAACGTGAGTGAAATGCTCAGCACGGGTGCTGGCACACAGGAAGTGAACGCTCAGTGAATGCCAACTGTTCTCCTTATTACCATTACTATTTGCTCATGGGGCAGGGTGACACAAGAGAGCTCATTAGCCATGCATGAGATAAGCCCTGAAGGGTGGTCAGGGGCTCATCCTGCAGAAGGGGGCTGGAGGAACAGGGGCTGAAGTGCTGTCACCACATCCAGCGTAACCACTTGTCTGATGGCCCAGGCAAGGCTCCATGCACTCGCCCCGTCCTCCACGCCACCCAACAGGCACACTCACTCTGGCTGTCATGCTCTGACTCACGTCAGGACCCCTGTCCACCTTGCTCTGACAGCTTCCCCCCTCCATCCATCTTCCAATCCCCAGCAGAGGCTGCCCCTCCAGGAGGCCTCCCTGATGCCCCATCTCAGGCAGCTCTCCATCTTCTCTAAGAGTCATTGTCATACAGTTTAGCACAGGAAGGGCATTTCCTGTTTGATTTCTTGACCGTTAATGACCAGATAATAAACTTGAGGTAATGGGAAGCAGACACTCTGAAGCAGCTAACAACAGGCTGTAGCACAAAAATATCATCACCAATAACAAGAGCAACTGTTAGCTTTCACTGAGCGTCCGCTGGGTTGGGTCAGGCACTGAGGCAGGCACTTCATAGTCGTCACCTCATTCAACCCTCATGGCAACCCTGAGTTAACAATCCGAGGATTATTATCCCCATTTTATGGACTAGGAAACTGAGGCCAGAGGGGTAACTTGCCCAAGGTCACACAGTAGGTCGATGGAAAAACCAGGAGTAGAACCCAGATCCATACGCTTCCAAAGTTCACACTCGTTCCTCTGTGCTAATCAGCTGCTCCTGAGACTGGACAGATTAAACAGGCTGTTGACTGAGTTGGCTTTGATTTGACTGGAGATAGAATAATTCTGCTTCTGCAAATGGAGCCAGTTACCTTAATGGTTCAGCCACTGCTAAGTGCTCCTCTGTATTAGCACCAGGCTGGTCAGCCTATCTGCAAACAGGAGTGTTTGTACATCTGCGATTATGTACTTGGCCCATGACATACACGTAGCCATGTTTCCTCAGAGCAGCGTCGTTACTGGAAGGAAGGATTAGCAGGCACACGTGTACTAGTAAAGGTTTCTGTTCCAGCACTGTTACGTCATGCTCTGAGCTGACTGCTTATGCTACAGCTGGCCAGCTTCTTCCATCAGTCAACAGCAACAGCAGAGAGGAGCCGCTGCCGGGACAAGAGCTGGAGGCAGTCAGCTCCGAAATTGTACAATGGAAGCCAACAGCTGTTAGGGGACCGGAAGGCATTTCCTCCTCCTTCTGCCTAGTAATTCAGGACTCAATGTTTGGGACTTTTATGAGTTAGGGTGACGTGGACTCCAGTCGGAGACAGGAAGTGGGATTACTGAGGCTGCTGTTCTCTGACTGAACCCCAGGTTTACGAGGGCCCCTGAGCACACGTCTGGGATGGATATATGGGGGTCTTAGAAACACAGGCATCGGGAAGTCTTAGCAGACACAGCCCTGAGAATGGCCTTCCTCCCAGACATACTTCTGTGATCAGGTACAAAATTACAGATCCAGAAACACAGTGTAAATTCCCGAAAGGAGAGTGGACGATACGCTACTCCTTACTGCCCAGAACCAACCCGAAACAAGTTCTGGGCTCAGAGACTGGGCTTTGGTGCTGCAAATGTATGGAGGCTGCCTGTAACCGTTCCACCTATGATGTGCACAGTTCTTGTTCTAGTGGGATTACGCTTCCATTTTCCTTCCATCGGATAACCAGCAGGATGCAGAGGTGCTGCCCTCACACAGCCCGTATGGGGGAAGGGAACCATAAGAAAAAAGCTCTACATTCAGTCCCTCTACTTTCTGGCCGTGTGATTCTGGAGAAGGTGGCTGCACCTCTCTGAGTTTGCTGCATTCACTGGGTGGTTGTGCCAGTCGAATAAGAACATTGAGATGCTGGCATCTCTTTGTAAATTCAAAGACGTGGCAAAAAGATTTTTAAAAGCCTGTGACTAAGCAATTTAGCAACTGCACTTTATGGTATTTATTTCCTTTCTTGTCTGTTTTCCCTGCAAGACAATAAGACTTTTGCGGGCAGAGACAATGTCTAATGAATCATGTGCCCCTCTGCCAAGCACGTCTTGCATATTTTTACGCTTTATTGTTTCTAAAATGGTCTCATGTGGTTTACGTCATTTGACCCCAAACAGGGCAGGTGTTATTATCCCCATTTATAGAAGAGGCAGTTGAGGCCCAGGTGGGTCAATGTCATGCTGAGGGCGTGTGGCTAGTACAAGCCAGTCAAAAGCATGTGACAATAATGGCTCTTTCAATTGTTTTGCCATTGGAAGACTAGTTTACACAAAGTTGTTGGATAAGGACCAACGTGGAAGAGAAATGGAGGAGTCTGCTCCTGAATCCTTGGTGACGCTAGGATTTTGTCCTAAGTGAACAAGGGAACAGAGGTGGCTAGCTGGAAGGCTTATGAATCATTCTGTTGGCAAAATTCCCCGCGGCGGTTTGAATGCTTCAGACCCTCTCTTCCCAAGAGGCTATGATTTAAAACTTAAATAATATTGTTCTTGGCACCCTGATGGCCCTCTAACTCAGCTGAACCTCCACAGGGTAATGGCACAGGAAGGTGATGGGCAGGGGAGCCGCTGAGGACAGGGGAGTACCGCTTCCTTCCTCCAACAGCTAGACGGCTCCTTGACGAGTCCAGCCTGGGAGGACTGGGTCAAAAAGTGAACTATGACCAGGAGGAATAAAGCACACAGACACTGAACAGGCGTTGTGCGTGCATGCCTGGTACGTGCCGTCAAGTGGGTAGGGGTGCCAGCGCTGGACGTGAGGCCGACCAAGGACAAGTTCATCTTACAGGGCAACTGTCCAGCAGATTGTTGTTAACCTGTTCCAGCCCTGATGTTATAATCAAATCCTCCTCCTCCTGGGCCTTGGCCTCAACTCCACTCCCCTATCAGGTGAACCAGAGAGGAGGTCATTCTGCCCAGGAGACAGATGACTGATGTGCATACAGGGGATCAGGGTAACCAGTCTCCTTCTCTATGGTGACAGCAGGAGGCGGGGCTGAAAGTTAAAAGCTGAAGTACTGGGAATGCTTTCCGAACTGTATTTCCACTTCTAAATTAGATTTATATTAAAAGAAAGGGAAAGGAGAAATGTAGAACCTCAAACCATGTGAGTTTTTCTTCTTACCAGTGCTTAGTTTACATCATCAACATTAAATGGTTTCATTATTTCCTCCTGAGGTGGGGTCTAATCCTTGCACTTAATGAATCTGAGAATCTCTTAAAAAATTTCTCAGCTCAGAAACATGATCGGCTCTGGGACCTCTGTGCTTAGGGTCCACAGGTACTTAGTTAATCAAATCATTCTTTTCTATTGGTGATTTCCTAAAAGGTCACTGGAATTCCTACAATTGTGGCTTGGCTATTCTAGAGTGACGTTGTGTCCTCTGAAGGAAGCGAGGTTGACATTCAAAGAGAACTGCAGGGTGACCTCTCCTCCAAATGTCTCAAAATAGACAGCTCTATGCCCAAGGCTATATTTAGTGCCATTAGCTACCAAGCTCTTGTAAAACCTCTATCCTGTGATAAGTACAGTCAATATTTAAAGTCTTCTTTAAAGGACAAAGGAACAGCTTATTCTAAATTTATTCTGATTGACTAAATACACCACTGAATGACTGATTGGGTCACTGTTGAATAGTCTGGAAATTTAATTTGCTGTTACAGATGAATATACAGTTTGTGGGTTGGTTTATATTTTATAACTTCTATTAAATTAATGAAGATGTGAGTACCATTTTTTAGTGCCTACTAAAGGACAGGCGGTGTAGATATTGAATGAACCAATGCACTATTTGAATTTTATCCTTCTGCAATGTCCATATGAAGTATAATATCTGCCCAAGGTTATATAGTTAATAAGCTGTGGAGCTGGAACACAGAGTCAGGTCTGTGTGCCACTAAAGTCCATATTTGTCATCACCATTTTGCACACATCGCTTTGCATCCTTTGTTGTGATCTGAAGATTTTGCAGTAACGTTTGTCAGCCACATTAAAGACAGTTTGATCAGTCTACTAAAGTGAGACTTTCTTGGCTCGCCTTATCCCGCTAGACCCCAGCCTATTACGTTTAACACCTTCTCTAGAGGGAAAGGGGAAAAGCATTCAGCAACATTTAGTGTTCTTTCCCCAAAGGTGGGAGAATGACAAGGGCTGGGAATAGAAGGGAAATATTCACCCTAGGAGAAATAAATACGGCTGAGCCTATCACACCAGCTCTGACTGTGAAATCAATTTAATAGGGAGCAACCAATATCTAAAAAATGATGTCGACTTGAGCAGAAAATACCAGGTTGTATCGCATTTAGCACGGACAAGTATCGTTCTGCTAAACTTTTGCTTAATTTCAAGTGTATGTGTGTGCACGTATGTGTGCGTGTATATTGTGTACTGTGTACTGGCTTGTGATGGAAAGTGTATTTTTTTGTGTGTGTGGTACGCGGGCCTCTCACTGCTGTGGCCTCTCCCGTTGCGGAGCACAGGCTCCGGACGCGCAGGCTCAGCAGCTATGGCTCACGGGCCCAGCCGCTCCACGGCATGTGGGATCTTCCCGGACCGGGGCAGGAACCCGCGTCCCCTGCCTCGGCAGGCGGACTCTCAACCACTGCGCCACCAGGGAAGCCCCTGTAAAGTGTATTTTTAACTGAAGGTTGTGGTTTAAACGTTTTGAGAAACACCGTAGCACAGGATAATGATGACGAGTGATGGAGTCTGACTGCAAAAGACTGAATGCCAGCTCTGACCCTTACCAGATGCACCTGGATACGTTACCTAACTTTTCAGGTTTCAGGTTCCTCCTCTGTAAAACTGGGCTGATAACAGTATGGACTTCATAATGTGTGTCACATGTAGCCGTGTATCTGATGCTTAGTAAGGCCTCACTAAGTAAATGTCAGCTATCGTTATTTCACACAAAGCAGGTTGGGTGATAATTTGTTGGCAAAAGCAATGCTTTGTATTATGTCTCCAGAATCATTTCAATTCCAGACACAGACATCCATCTGCTTCCTGGGCATCCCGACCTACATGTCTCATAGGCCTGTCAAACACCACATGTTGCAAAGCAAACTCATCTTCCAGGCCAAACCTCCCTCCCACACTCTCTACTCAGCAATGGTATCCCACGGCAGCTCATTAGAAATTTGAATCATCCTGGATTCCTCACAACTCAGTCCGAATTTGCAGTCATTACCAAATCTAGGTGATTTTCTATCTCCTGAATAGTTTGAGACAGAGTTTGAGATTCCTCTTTTATCCACCTTCCTCATTCTCATCCTCCTTTTTTTAAGAGCGACGTCATCCCCGGTCTGCTCATAAATGAATGGCTCTGCAAGTCCTGGCCTCCAGTCTTAACCTCCCCCATTCCTCGCTCTCATCGTCTCACCCCTGGAATACACCTTTCAGAACTTGCCAGACTGACATTTTCCAAAAACCAAATTTGATCATTTTACTCTCTAACTTAAAACATCTTTATCTGACCTAGAGATTATCATATTCAATACTAAGTGATATAAGTAAAACAAAGACAAATATATGATATGACTTATATGTGGAATCTAAAAAAATGATGTGAACTTATTTAAAAAACATAAATAGACTCACAGACATAGAAAACAAACTTATGGTTACCAAAAGGGAAAGGGGGGTGGGATAAATTAGGAATCTGGGATTAACAGGTAACACAATACTATATATAAAATAGATAAACAACAAGAACCTACTGCATAGCATAGGGAACTATATTCAATATAGCGTAATAACCTATAAGGGAGGGACTTCCCTGGTGACGCAGTGGTTAAGAATCCGCCTGCCAATGCGGATTCGAGCCCTGGTCCGGGAAGATCCCACATGCTGTGGAGCAACTAAGCCCGTGCGCCTAGAGCCCGTGCTCCGCAATCAGGGAAGTCACTGCGATGAGAAGCCCGTGCACTGCAACAAACAGTAGCTCCCACTTGCCACAACTAGAGAAAGCCCACCTGCAGCAACGAAGACCCAACACAGCCAAAAATAAATAAATAAATAAAATAAATAAATTTATATATAAAAGAAAATAACCTATAAGGGAAAAGAATCTGAGAAAGAATATATGTGTGTGTTATGTGTGTGTAACTGAATCACTCTGCTGTACACCTGAAATACTGTAAATCAACTATACTTCAATAAAAAATCTTTATCAAAGCCTGCAGCGCTTTTCATAAGCTGTGCTCCACTAATCACTCCAGTGCATAGAAGGATGAAAGGTTATTGACCTAAACTTACAATTCTCAAAATTCAGTGTACCTGGGGAGCACCTGGGTTGCTGGTTTAAAATTCAAGTCCTAGGCCTGTACCTGTGAATGCTGATTCCTGCAGAGTCAGGGCTTTTCACCTGCACCCCCGGTGATAATGAGGAACTGCCCCAGAAGAGAAGACAAAAGTTTTGCCCAAATCCTAATCCACCGCACACGAATTCAGGAGTATAGGTGAGTATATTGTCCTGGGGAAGTATCTCAGTAGAAACGCAATCAGAAGAATTTCTGAAGGAGGTGGGGGTGAGGTGGGTGGAGACTGACTTATTAGTAAAGATTTATCTTTCGGGACGAGCAGCAATGACAAGAAGGAAAATGCTGCTCTTTAATATAATTATCTGTTAATGCTATTGCCTGAAAATACGAAGACTGCATACGGCCAAAGCACAACGATGGCACTAATCATCACACGCTGTTGTCTAGCAAGGTCTCTCTTTGTCCCTAGTGGAAAACCCCGACGAGAGTCCAGGCACTGGGTAAGTTTATAAGAGAGAGAAAATCGGCTGCCACACCTATGCACAAGACAGGAGCCGAGTTCTTTCCACTGGGTCTGAATCAAAGGGATTTCTCCGTTATTTTCCCTAGTAAGAAAAAAAAGAAAGAAAGAAAGGGAGAGAGAGAGAACAGAAGCTTCAAGTTAAGTATCTGGGCATTCTGGGTAGTTACACGTTGGTGAGACATCAAGATCATTAAACATTGGTGAGAAATCAAAACCAGTGACTGGCTTTTACAGGGAACAAATCTCTGAAGCATTTTTATGGATGAAAGTTAATGCAAACCAGATAACCTGAGGCTTGCAGATAAGGACCTTAGGAAGCTTTTCTCACTGCTGCCTCTGCTGAGCTGTCCGCCACCTGGTCCACCCTTCTTACTCAACCGAACCATCATTCACTCATTCAACTAGCAGGCACTGTGTGACGTACATAATTCTAGGCGCAGGTGAGAGGTGGCAAAGCCCATCTCACCTTCCAGTAGGGAAAATTAACACAGATGACACAAGACAAAGTGATTCATCATTCATTCAAAGCAACAAAACAAGGGGGTGCCATTCATTTGACAAAAATGTGTTAAGTAGCTACTTTGTGCAAGGAAATGTGCTAGGCGTGGGGATGCAGCTGTGTGAAAGAGAAGTTCCCATCCCCACAGGGAAGACAAGTAGTCAATAAATAATTACCACGTAATTATTTCATGATCAGAAATACTACCGAGCAGATGCAGAGGATGCTATGAAAGCATGGAAGGAACTGGGAGCCCTGATGTAGTTTCCTTTGGGGGAAGGGTGACTAGGAGAGCCTTCCCTAAGGAAGCAACCTTTGAGATGTGATATGAAAGACAAACAAAGAGTTAATTAGGCCAAGTGCCAGGATAGAGCTGAGCAGAGAAACATCCTAAATGGAGAAGAAACAGCATGTTCAAGGCTCAGAAAGGGGAGGCAGGACCAAGATGGTACAGTGTGTGGGCAACTTTGCTAAGGACTTGGGTTTTCAGCCTCAAGAACAGAAAGGTTTTAAACAGAAGAGACATAATTTGCTCTGTGTGTGTGTGTGTGTGTGTGTGTGTGTGTGTGTGTGTGTGTGTCGGGGGAAGATCACTATGGCTACAGCAAAGAGAACTGGGGCGATATCACTACCATGGTAACCGGGTGGATGACTGTGGTGGCTGGGAGATGGGATGCTAAGCAATGAGGATTTTGCAGTGGAGGAGGGGCTGGAAGGAAAGGAACGCATCTCAAATTGAACTTGGTACACGATGAGTTTGACAACCTTTGAAACATCCATCTGGAAATGTCAGGCAGTCAGCTGGGTATCTGGAAATCTGGGTAGGGCTAGAGAATGAATTTGAAAATTTTTAGCCAATCGGTGGTATCTGAAACCACAGCGGGGATATATTCCTCTACGGAGAGAGTTCAGAGTGAGAAAGAATCCTAGGTCTAAGCTTTGAGAAACTCCAGCATTTGAAGGCTGGATAAAGGAGGATAAGCCAGGGGAGCAGACTGAGAAGAAGCAGCTGAAAGGTAGAAGGGGAACCAGAAGATGGGTTGTCACAAGATGGCCCAAGAGAACAGTGTTTCAGGAAGGCAGGAGTGGTCAACTCTGCTGAATTTCTCTGAGAGGTCAAGTAATACGAGGACTGAAAACTGTCTGCTGGATTTAGCCAAGTGGAGGTTCCCTGTAAGCCAGTGAAGGTTGGCTGCAGTTGGACTTCTGCGGTTTGAAGAGAGAGCAGGACGGTAGGAAAGGGAATCAGCAAATGCACACAATTCTTACAAGAAGGTCAGCTACTAATGAAGAGTGGTTTACGATGGAGAGACGTGAGCATGTTTAGGCGCTGATGGGGTGGATTCCTCAAGAAGGGAGAGAATGGGAGCCACAGCCTGGCTGGCGGGGACTGGCCATAGACAGAGCAGGCCACCTCAGCAGCTGTAGCAGAAGGGAAGGAGGGATGCACAAGTGAAGGTGCTCTGTGCTTACAGGCTCAATGGGGAAATTATCTGCCGGGAGAGAGGATTGGGGATTTCGGAGCAGGGAAGTTTTGAAAGAAAAGTTGTGAGAGGGTGAGAGCAAGGTGGTCAGAGAAACAGGAGACTTCTGAGCACTGAAAAGGGGGTGACAATAAATATAGAGTTGTGCAACCAACTGAGGTTGGTGACAATAGATATACAGTTGTACACTTTTTCCTGCTGCGTGTTTTCCTCTAGCATGGCATGAAGGAAGCAAAACTGAATTCTTTGCTTTCTCCACGCCATGCTATGTTATCGAGGGTTGTGATTTTTCTCAAAAGAATTCAATGAAAAGACATAGAGGCAAAAAGTTGAGGATACTGTCAGGAAGAGCCGGAATGATGGACCATGGACTTGAAGCAGGACTGGACTAGGTCCGTGGGCAACAGCGATGACTGGCATAGGCAGAGGGCTGAGTGGCCTGGAGACTGTGGTGAGTTCAGAGGGCGTGGCTGACCAGGCAGCATCTCTGGTCAGAGAGTGTTGTTAGAATCACTGATTTCTATGATTTCAGTGATTCACAGAGAGGAATTTCACATGATGCCAAGGTCCAGGGTGTGACTGTGGGAATGGCTGAGGGGAAATGCAGAGGGAAGTTATTCCAGTTGGGAGAGGCCTGGGTTTTGGAGGAACCAGCCCTTTTTTTTTTTTTTTTCTGTATGCAGGCCTCTCACTGCTGTGGCCTCTCCCGTTGTGGAGCACAGGCTCCAGACGCGCAGGCTCAGCGGCCACGGCTCATGGGCCCAGCCGCTCTGCGGCATGTGGGATCTTCCCAGACCGGGGCACGAACCCGTGTCCCCTGCATCGGCAGGCGGACTCTCAACCACTGCGCCACCCGGGAAGCCCCGAACCAGCCCTTTGATGCTGAAGTCATCCAAGATGATGGCAGGATTGGGGTGGAGAAAGTCTATAAGCTGGTGCCAAGGTCCTCAATGAATGGAAGGTGGTAAACGACAGTGATGAAAAGGAGAAAAGGTCAGTTGCTCTCTAAATAGCGCAACTCTTAGAAAAGGCACAGAGAAGTGGTTTTTGTTGCTGTGGAAGTTATTTGTTTAAATAAGAGAGGATGGGAATGGGCAGTTCTAAAAGTTTTATTCTTGAGGAATAAAAGGCTATCTACCTTTGTCCTGACTTGGAAGGTTGAGGAGTGTGAAAGCAGCATGAGAAGGGTTTGGGAGAAACAGTCAACTCAGGTTGGGGGTAGGTTTAAGTTAATAGATGGAGGTGGAGATAACATCCTGGAAGGGACTGAAGATGTAAGAGAAGGTCATTATTCCTGAAATCCAAGTGGAAGGGTATGGGGTGGAGAATGGAAAGCTGGGTCAGGGGCAAGGATGTACAGACATGACAGTTTGACAGAGAAAGAGACGCAAATAAAGGAGCAGCTGGGAATGTGAGGAGAAGGGGGCTAATTGCTTGGCGTTACAAAGGAGGTAGACAGGAGGGCTTTGCAAAGGAGGTCATGTCTAGCTGAGATCACGTAGAAGTTCTGCCGATGGGCAAGGGGAGGGGAGGTACTCCAGGTAAGAGAATCAGCATACGCAAAGATGCAGAGGCCTGGGAGGTGTGCTGCACAGGGCCAGTGTAGCTTGCTTCAGTGGGGCTGCTGGGCAGAGCAGTGGTGGAGATCAGGCCAGAGACCTGGGCAGGCACAGGGCAGGCAGGCCCAGGTCATGGAGGGCTTTGGGGTCCAGCTGAGGGCCCTGTGACTTAGGGAGCTCCTGCAGGCTTTTAAGTGGGGACAAGGCATGATCCCTGGTTATGTCTGTTCCAGACAAGTGGGTCTCTTTGCTCTCCTCATTGCCCCCTCCATGCTTTGGCTCATACGGTTCATGGAGAGTCCAGCCTCAACCCTCCTCCTCATCCCTGAGAACTCACTCAAGTCTTAGCCCTGGAATAAAGCCTTTCATGACTACTCCAGTCCATACCTTCCTCCTTTTCCACAAATGTTTTCATTGTTACAGTCAGAATCATACCCCAAAAGAAAGGCAGTGGAAAAGGCCACCATTGACCATTTGTGTTAGCAAGTGTCCTCCTCACGCATTTAGAGGAAGACCTGGTAAGACATAAAATTATAATTATGAGACAGTAAACTGTCTCTCTCTCCTAGAAAGAAGGCAGAACAAGAGTCATTCCTAGAGCACTGGAAAAAAGGATTCCTTCTCTTTTCTGTTTTCCTAAGCAAAAAAAAAAAAAAAAAAAAAGTGAGTACTTTGAGGTTCAAGTATAGACAAGGGCTCAGTTTGAAAGCCCTGGGTTAATACTCTCAGAGTTAATGACTGTGTGACCTTAAGCAAGTTACTCAACTTCTTAGACTCTCAATTTATTAATCTGTAAAAGGGGTTAATAATACCAATTCCACAAGATCATCAGAAGACCATATAAGATCATTCGTGTGTTCGTTCAACCTATGTATTGCGTGCCTTACTGTGTTCCAGGCACTGTGCTAGGAGCTGGACTGTAGCAGTGCACAAGAGGGGCACAGTCCTTGCCCTCCTGGAGCTTGCAGATCACAGGGAGAGAGAGAAACATTGCATAAATAATATCTCAGTAATTGCTAGTATGATAATCTAGGGAGCCTGGCACGCCGCTCGGTGCCTGGCTCAGAAGGCACCCTTCATACACATTACATAACTCCCTCCCTTTCTTCACTTCTCTCAAAATAATATAACAAGTGCTGTCTGCTAGTATATACTAATTATCTATTTCCGAAATTTTCAGGGGCTCCCGCTCTAAGTAGGTACTATCTCAGTCCCACATAAACATAGATGGGTTGCCGAGGAAACCCAAGGTGACTAAGTTCATGTCCTCTCCAGGCTCCTAAATCAAAGGAGACCAGTAGAAAATGACCGCATGAAGTCACATAGCTCATCCTCAAAACCTCTGGCTCAGCAGAACAGAAAGTGCGAACACATCAAGCTCCAGGGTGAGCATCGTCCTGGGACTCTGGGCTGTGTGCAGGCAAAAATGGCAGCTCTGAGTGTGAAGGCCTGGCCCTCTCCACAGCCTGTCCAGGCACTAAAATAAGAAGGGGAGGGCAGGGCCCTTTCCTCTACTCATGGGCTCAATTCATTTCTGGTGAAAGAAAGCCTGGGCTTCCCTAAGGTTTACTCGTGAGTGACAATGTTATTTAAAGATCTCTGGGCACAATGGCTTTCCTAACTCCCCAGTGGCCTGGGACAAAAGAACCAGGGCCCAAGCACTGGCCCTGCTCATTGTGAAGCAGCAGCTGCGGGTCCTGAGGCTGGAGAGAGATTTCCTCCTCCTGCCCTCCCTGCCCTCCCAGCGCCTGCCTTGTGCTCTCTGCACGGCTGGTGCACAGGCTCTTAACAGAAAAGCTTCCTCTTTTATTCCTTTACCGGCAGCTGGGGTAGGGAATAAGTCTCACTGGCTTGGTAATTCAGGCAACCTTATTTTGGGCACTGACTGGAGATCAATTGCTCTCTCCTTTCTTGGTAACCTCGCTGTCCCCTGCACCGTCCTGGAGCTCTAAAAATATTTGTCAATTTGCTGCAAGTGTTTGTCTACAAGTCTGTCTCCCCATTTAGATGCCTAGGTTTCCTTATGGCAGGTACTGTGTCCTACTTATTTTTACCTCAGTGCTTGGCATGTAGTAGGAGCTGAATACATGTTTGGAGAAAGAGAGAAAGGGGAGAGAGAGAGAGCACGCGAATGGATGAATGAATAAATATTAGTCTCTGAGGTTGGACAACTAGATTAGGAGATGCCAGTCTGGACTTTGAAGACCCTAGTGGGTCCTCAGAAGTTTCACAGAGGTGTTGAGTGGGGAGTGTCGTGAGAATAGGTGTCTGTCTTGCTTCTCCCATGAAGCTTAACTCAGCTTTTATGATATTCATTGAGCTTCCTTATTTGAGATTTTGTGTGAATAAAAGGTTCTGTGGCTAAGAAAACTGTTTGAAAAGAATACTGGGCTCAATTTTTCTCCCTTACATCTCTTCCTGCTTTGCTCTTTTCCGTGACAAGGCAAGTACTTGTATCTCTTCTGCTTCTGACCACTGGTAGAACATTCTCCTGCATCTTATCCTTGGAAGGCAGGAGGAATGACACGGATGAGGGCATTCACTTGCCAAGTACTCACACTGTGTTCTACTTGGGCCAGAGTTCCAACAGCTAAGCTGCTGCCGCCTGGTCCCCACACGTCCTGGTTCTCCTTACACATCACATCGCAGTGATGGGGCTCTTGAGGTGAGTGGTGTTTGCAGACTCGATCTCCAGCTCCATTTTCTCACGCCTAATTTTAACATAACTTACACTGCACTTCATAGCACTTCTGCTGACTGTCCCAAATGGGGAGGGAGCCCAGCCCCCAGAGAACAGAAGTGCTGCTGCAGACGGGACGGTCATGGACACTGTCTTGGAAGAGCTCGTCACTCAAGTTTGAAAAGGACATCATCAGAGAACCTGACAAGCCCGGACCATCATAAGGTCATAGAGAGACACCCCCCGACACACACCCTGCAACTTCGTCTATTTACTCACTAGCAAGGGTCTATAGAGCACCTACTATGTGCGGGGCTGTGGGGATATAGGGATGGATACGAGAAAGTCCTCTTGTTAAGGAGCTCCCATCCTAATGATGGAGACAAAGTAAAGAAAATGAAACAATTCAAGATGACAAGCACAGACACAGAAATGTATCAAGTGCTAAGGGATTACAGAGCGGGGAGAGAACAATGCTCCTTGAGGGCTGTGGGAGCAGTGGGGAAGGCGTCACTGAAAAGCAACATTTGAATTAGACCTTGACTTTGAACAGTTCTTCAAGCCTGGAGGCAGGAGATGGAAGCAGGGCAGGCACGGAGCACCTGAGGGAAGAGGAGCAGATGTGGGGTGCTGGACCATATGGGGGGTGGGACTGAGGGGCAGTCAGGCTGGAGGGATAGAGTTGACCAGACTGAAGTGGGGTTCGCAAGCTTTGCTAATTGTGTTACTCTGCGGGCGGTGAGAAGCCACTGGGGGCTTTCAAGCATGGTCTCACGTGCCCTGTTAAGGAATGCTAATGATCCTGTAGGTGATGCGGAAGGCAAGCCCACAAGTACCGACCCAACCTTCACAGTGAAGAGCCCTCTGGCAGGTGAGTGGACGGATGGGGAGGGGCAGAGGCTGGAGGCTTGAGGCAGTGATAGGCTGTGGCCGTGGTCCATGTGAAGAAGGAAGATGCTCTATAACAAGCAGAGAGGAGGAAATGAAGTGGAAGAGAAGGGATAGCTTCAAGGTACATTTCAGAAGGAGAGGACGCAAGACGGGAGCCTCCCAGTGTATGGAGCCATGTGGGGAAAGGTAGAAGACCTTCCCCAGGCCTGGGAGACTGGGGCCAGCCCCCATGTCTGTTACTCAGCGTCACGTGGGCATCCATGAGGCTGGGGTCCTCACAGTCTTTATGATGCCATTCTGTTCCTGGGGTGTGATGAGCCACTCCAGCATCAGAGTCGTTGACATCAGCCCCTGTGGTTCGGAATGTGCTAAGTGATTGCTCAGTTCTGGTTGTTCTATTCCAGTTTTCTGCAGGCCCCCTGTTATGTTGTGTCCTCCAAAATTCATATGTTGAAGTCCTAACCCCTGTACTTCAGAATATGGCTGTATTTGGAGCTAGGGTTTTTTAAGAGGTAATTAAGTTAAAATGGGGTAGTTTTGGTGCACCTTAATCCACTCTGACTGGTGTCCTTAAAGAAGAGGCAATTAAGACACAGACTCAGAAGAGAGAGTCCATATGCAGACACAGGGAGAAGACGGCCCCACGCAAGCCAAGAAGAGAGACCTCAGAAGAAATCAAATCTGCCGACACCTTGACCTTGGACTTCTACTCTTCAGAACTGTGAAAAAATAAATTTCTGTTCTTTAAGGCATCCAGTCTGTGGTACTTTGTTATGGCAGCTCCGGCAAACTAATACACCTCCTGTGAACAAAATCTCACCCAGGGTCCAAGCCTGCCTGAACCCACCTGGGCAGGACCTGGGACCACGTTCCCTCTTTTTATTTCTCCAGCCAGTCCAGCTTCTTCACTGGCCCATCCCTTTATTACAGTCACCATGACAACGGGTGGGCAGGTGAGTCCAGGGAATTCGGTCACTCAAGCAAGAATGGCACTGGGTTATTACCCGCAGGGGACTGCTGCTTTTCTCTAAAGAGCCAGTCGATTGGATCACAAAGCTCGCAATAACCCAGCTCTCAGGACACTCACAGACCTGGCTTCTCAGGCATTAGGAGGGAGAATATTCCACTTATACCAGGATGACTATTGAGCTTTGTCGAACAAATACCACTTGGAAGAACAACATAAACGGACTCCATCTTCAAAAGGTAAAGGCTATGGTAGAGGTCAAGGAGCACTTCCCCAACTGTGACGACTCCTTCACTACATCCGAGGAGAGAGAAGTGGGAGACCTGTGGCCTTCAGCAGGCAAACACAGGGCGTTTTACTGTGACTGATGGGGCGACACGGTTTTGCTAGACAATTGCTGGATGTGGCTATAGCTCAGCCCCGACATCTGACGTAAGCCATGTATCTAAGGGTTGCTACTGAAACCCGTAACAAAGGAGCATTTTATGCAGTTCCTCTCCAGATTTGGAGATGTCGGGTTCTCTCCATTTCTGGCTAGCAACAGAACAGAGAAGGTTAGAGCCGTGCTGTCTGGAAAGTCCAAGGAAGTCCCCCCAATTCAGTATGACCTGGAGAATACACTTTCTAGTCACGCCTCTGGAAGGAAATTCAAGGAAGGGGAAGAGTACAGAACTTATGACCCAAAGAGACCTGCATTTGAATCCTGGTTCCATGGGTGGCTAAGTCTGTGACCTTGGGCAGCCTGTTTACCCTTCCATTGGCCTCAGCTTTCTCATCTATAAACCTGGCATAATACGGATCCCTCTGCACACGGTTATTACGAGGATTCAGCATAAGAGAACAAAGAGAACAAAGAAGCTGCATGGAGATGATGATGGTGGGCTAGGCTCACATCCAGGAAAATGACTCACTTGTGTACACAAGAGTACAGGTCACTGTTACCCTGACAAGTTAACACGGCGTCAGCAATTCCTCAACCTTTCTTTTTTTTTTTTTTTTTTTTGTGGTACACGGGCCTCTCACTGCTGCGGCCTCTCCCGTTGCAGAGCACAGGCTCCGGACGCACAGGCTCAGCGGCCATGGCTCATGGGCCCAGCCGCTCTGCGGCATGTGGGATCTTCCCAGACCAGGGCATGAACCCGTGCCCCTGCATCGGCAGGCGGACTCTCAACCACTGTGCCACCAGGGAAGCCCCTTCAACCTTTCTTTACTCACGCGGTAGAAGTCAGCCGGTACCTGAACTGCCAGGCACCATAATATACAAAACAGACAGTGTCTCCCCCACTGTAGGAACTGACGATGCCTTTCCCAACCTGCTGGGAATCTTAACACCGGTCACAAAAGGATATTACAACGCTCTGGACACCTTTCTCAAAAGATGCTACTTTGCTACAACGGTCGTAAGAACAACAGCTATCATTTCATACATTAGTTTTATGCTTAGCATTTTGTAAAACACCACTTTTACATATATCACATGAACCACATAAAGTCTTTGGAACATCAACACACAACCAGCAGGTTGCAGAGCTGGGTCACAAGCCTGGTCTCCATCTGACTCTAATCTCAATAGGGATTTTGTAACGTATCTATTTTTTTTAAGTTTAAAAGTAATATATGCTTATTGTACACTGAAAAGTTAAGAAAAATTAAATAAAAGTCACACCTAATATCGTCACTCAGAGATAACCACTGCATTGTTTTGCTCTATTTCCTTTCTTTATTTTTTCTGTGCTTAAAAAAACCCCCTTGGTTTAAACAAAGTTGAGATTATACTATACAGAAAATTTCATATATATATGTATATATATATATACATATATATATGGAATTTTTTCCTCTTAAAATTATAAGACAAGCACTTTCCCACATACTAAAACTTCAACCTAAAACATCACTTAAATATTGAAAAACAACTCCAACTGATTATCTAATAATTCCCCTGTTTTGTATAATATAATTGTTTCCAAACTTTCACTATTATAAATTATGCTGTGATGAGCACACTTAAAACTTTGTATTTCTGATTTTTCTTTAGGTTGAACTACTGGACTTAAGGGATTGATGACTTTTTCATTCATTCATTCATTCAACAAATATTTAATGAGCACCCACTAGGTGCTGGACAACATTCAAAATTGGTAATGCAGTAATAAGCAAAAAATTTAAAGACAGACAAAAACCTTGCCTTCAAGGACCTAATATTCTAGAGAGATCTAAACATTTTTAAATCTCCTTAGGCATATTGCCAAATCACCTTCTGAAAGGCTGCAGCAACTTACAATCCCACTAGCAGTACATCAGTAGCTGTCTTACTGCATGATCACCAGCACTGAGTATTCTGGTTCAAAAATTTTTGACAATTTCATAAATTGTCATGGCTATGTTGCATTCCTTAAGGACATTTCCCCTTCACTCTCTCCCCCGTTTATTCACCACCTCACAAAACACAAGTAAACTGAAGAGACGTTTAAATTCCCATCCAAATGGTAAGTTTCAAAGTTGTTTTTTTTCCCTCCAGTGAGAAAACAATCCCAGCCCCCAGTCAGGGATGGCAACAGTGGAATCACCTCCTATACTTTGCAAGGTAGCCAGAAATAATGATGATAAATCCATGTTCTGTTAGGGCTTGTTGTGTCTGGGAGAAAAGTCAGCAGTGAGTTTCTCCAGCCAAAGGCCAGATTTCTTTGGGGGATCAGCCAGAACAAGCCAGGTGTGATCCCTACAGGTAGGGGCCAGGGTCAGGATCAAATGGGAGTCTGTCACCAAAGTCTGTCACTTGGTAAGCTACAAAGCACTGAGCAGTAGAAAGGAGTTTTATTCTTTTTCATGGAGGCCTTTGGAGGATGTTGAAGACTTTGGCAGGGCCTTATAACATGTATGGAAATATATAAAAATAAGTCAATAAAATATCAATAAAGAAAGTGAAAATATTATATACATAATATTTTCGGAGTGTTTATCGTGTGTTAGAAATTTTCAGAATTCCCTTTTTACAATACATCCATACATAGTGCTTACTCTGTATCAGACACTGTTTTAAGAACTTCTGACTCCTGTGGTCATCATAATCAGCTTATGATGTAGATACTATCATCTCCATTTGACAGATGAAGAAACGGAGGCATAGAGAGATAAAGTACTTGTAAAGCAAGGATCAGATCCCAGTTGTTCTGCCTTTAAAGCCTGTGCTCTTAAAAACTATCTTATAAGAAGGAAACTGATGATCAAATCAAGTAAGTAATCAGCATGGTTCAACAGTTCAGGTCAAGAGGGATTTAATGAATGCCTTCTATGAACCACGCACTGTGCTGGCCCAAGGTCACAAAGCTCATGAGCGCGAGGGCTGGGAGCTTGCATCTGGCTCAATGTCTGTCTGACTCCAGGCCCTCACTGTTTCTACTACACCTTGCTTAAGGGAAAATGTTTTCTTGTTTGGGTTGATGTCTAAGAGGTGAGGCTGGCACAGGGCACGGTGCTCTTGGAACAAAATGCCACATCTACAAGAACAGAAGCTCAGCTGTGCTGTGCTTTGGGAGGGCAGTCATGTTCGAAGGCAGATCTGGATGAGCCCCTCTCTATACCTTTGAGGCCCCAGATATTCTAATATGGTCCAGATGGTTTAGAATTTATCTTTTTGGTTCAGATCCCTCCATGCAATGAAAACAACAGTCTTTAGAATTCCAAGAAGTGTTCATAAAATCCTGGGCCTTGGCATTAGAAATGGTTGGACCTTCAGTTATTGAAAACTCTCTTATATGTTTCCCCTGACAACTCACTCTGTGCCCCAGATCGCTTTGATAGCTCCCTTAACGGTTGCCTTCACATTTTAAAACCTATGAAATTACATATTTGAAGGGATTATTCATTTTTTTCCTATGGAAAGCGTACACACCCCATAATGCTTTAATAATGATAACCAGATGTATTGAGGGCATTTTGACAAGGGGTTTCTTTAGCTAATTTGAGAACATACTGAATTTCAGTCTCTTCTGACTCGTGCAAAAATGAGCAGAATGTAAAGTGCCCTATAAATTTCCTACTTGTGCAATTTTAACACTTTCATCATAGTCAAATGAAATATATTTGAAGCCAAGTCTCCCCTTTCTCCATTTTGAAAGTACAGGTTTCGGGCTTTACTCAGTAAAGCCCAGGAAAACGTTTAACCAGAAGGACTGGCTACTCCTACTAGTTCCCACTCAAAATTCATCCCATAATACCTCCCAGTCATGCTTATGCTCTGACCTCCTTCTTTCTTACTCTCAGAAGAGCCCGAGAGACTTTAAGAAAGTTGATTACCTACATGTAGAATCATAAGATGCCAGGGATGGAAGGGACCTGAACGATCATCTGGTCTACCTCTTTCACATTACAGCTGAGGAAACTGAAGTTTCAGAAAGGTTCCATGATGTGGCCAAGATCATGTGTGTAGGAAGTGGCAGAGTTTAGACTTGAACTGCATTCTGAGTGCAATGTTCATTTATTATATCACTTTGCCTCTCTCTTCTGCTTTCATTTTCTGTACTTTCTCTGCTTTTTCTTTATGTTTTCTATTTCCCCCGTCAGAACTAGGTCTTGGATGATGGTGGGATGGGTCAAACCATCCTTAATGGGTGTGAAGTGGTATCTCATTGTGATTTTGATATTCATTTCCTTAATGATTAATGATGTTGAGCATCTTTTCCTGCACTATTGGCCATCTGTATATCTTCTTTGGAGAAAGGTCTATTCAAGTACTTTGCTCATTTTTTTAGTTAGCTTTTTAGTTTATGTTTTTTGTTGTTTTGTTTTATTTTCGTCTTTTTGTTGTTGACTTGTAAGAGTTCTTTATATCTTCTGGACACTAAATCATTATCAGGTATATGACTTGTAAACATTTTCTCCCATTCTGTAGCTTATCTTCTTATCTTAAAGCTCAGTGTCTGTTGCTTATTCAGAGACTTCTTATGATACTAAAAAGTTTGTTTTCATATTTCTAAGTACAGCTGTCTTATACCCTTGAAACTATAAATATTTGTTATGGGAAACTACATTTGTTAAAATTGGTTATAGAAATTCATTATTAAACTTTGTGGTTTGTAGTAGAAAAAAATAACAAGCATTTAAGCATCTACTGTGTCTCTTGTCCTCAATGTATTTTGATTTAATTTGGAGCAGAAGACTTTTACTACTGACACGGTTACACCACACATAATCCAGTGCAATGTACAAAGAAAGTACTGGAATTAGCACCCAGCTTCATGCCCAGTCAAGTTCAGACAAGCTGCTTTACCTCTGCCCCTCTGTTTTCCTTATCTGTAGGATGGGGGTGATAATATCCTCTTTGCCTCCCTCTGAGGGCTGTTGTGAGGATCAAATGAGAAGAATGAGAACCTGCACCAAGGAATCAGAGACTCCAGTGGAACAGCCTTGCCGACCCCCAACACATACACACAAAAGTACTTCATAAACTGTTATCCATGCATGGGTGTTGTCCTGGGCAGGCCAGGCCAGACGGTGTCCTCACAGTACTGCTGGAGTGAGTTTTCTAAAACACAATTCTGGCCGAGTTGCTTGCTCTGTCTTCTAAAACCCTACGGTCTCCCCCTCTTCAAAAAAGGACTTGGTGATCTGACCCTATGGCCTCTTCTCTGGCTCTGAGCCACAGGCCCCTAAGTCTGGCAGTGCCAACCTGGCTTCCAGTCTGTACCACCCTCTGCCACCGTTGGCGCATCTGCATGTACTGTTCCACAAACACACAGCTTGAAGGCTGGATATACCTGTGGGTCACGGAATCTGAGACCTGTAGCCAGGTGTTGGTCCTGGGAAGTGTCTTAGAAGTGTGACGGAGAAGAAATGACTCTACCCTTTGAAGACTTTTGTTGGGAGCTCAGTTCTGCCACCAATAGCTGTTTGACTCTGGGCCAGCCTCTGGGGGCCTCAGCTTCCACAACCATTAATTTAGGTGAGCTCAGAGTCCCTTTCAGTCTATGACCTGGCATTTCCTCTATGACCACTAATCTTTTTAGTTTTATTGAGGTATAATTGACAAATAAAACTATAATATATTTAAAGTGTACAATATGATGATTTGATATACATACACGTCGTGAAAGGATTCTCTGCATTGAAGTAATTAATATATCCATCACCTCACGTATTTACCCTTTTGTGAGTATGTGTGAGAACACTTAAGTACTATTCTCTTAGTAAATTTCAATTATACAATACAGTATTATCAACTACAGTCACCATGTTATACATTAGATCAGATCCTTATAACTGAAAGTTTGTACCCTTTACCAACCTCTCCATATTTGCTCCATCCCCAGCCCCTGGCAACCACCATTCTACTCTTTGTCTCTATGTATTCAACTTTTTTAAAGATTCCACGTGTAAGTGATCCCATGCAGTACTTGTATGAACAAGTATTTTCTGTTGCATTATACTGAAGTCGGTGATCCTTAATAATAGTCATTATTCACTAACATTTACTATTTTGGCTCTATTTAACTACATTATTTAAAATCTTTGTAACAACCTTTAAAAAATAGATATACAAAAATCATGCCTGTTTTACAGATGGAATGGACAAGTAACTTGCCTGAATCATACAGCCAGAAAGGGAGGAGCTAGCTAGGGTTCAAACCCAGACAGTATGACTCCAAAGCCCATAGCCTTTTCAGGTCAAGTCCCTTCCTCCAGGACTCTTTCAATGATTTTCTCTTCTCTGAGTTTGCCTCCCTGCCCCACCTCATGGGCCTCCCACAACTGCCCAGTAACATTTGACTATTTTTCCACTCTACCAATTTTCTAAGGGCTTCCAAAGCCCACAGGTGTCCCTCCCAGAGAAGGATCTGGGAGTCCACTCCATGCATCAGAGATCTGCCCCCCAAAGCTATCTGAGCTCATTTGAAAAGAACAATAACGGCAATATCATGTGACCCTTACATAACAAAGATCAATTTATCCCTTGCTATCTATTATATATATATATATATATATATATATATATTTTTTTTTTTTTTTTTTTTTTTTTTGGTGGTGCGGGCCTCCCACTGTTGTGGCCTCTCCCGTTGCGGAGCACAGGCTCCGGACGCGCAGGCTCAGCAGCCATGGCTCACGGGCCCAGCCACTCTGCAGCATGTGGGATCTTCCCGGACTGGGGCACGAACCCGTGTCCCCTGCATCGGCAGGCGGACTCTCAACCACTGCGCCACCAGGGAAGCCCGCTTTCTATTATCTTATGAGACTGCCACAGCAATTCCATAAGTTAAGTGAGGACTGATTTGATAGATGAGGAGACTGAGGGTCACAGAGTTCATCTGCCCATGGTAACATACCTAGCTCCAAGTACATCATTTCCCTCCTGGGCTAAGCTGGAGTTTGCGGAAATATCTCAGGGACATGCCTTCCTAAGGTTCTCTTTGTGGACAGAAAAGGGGAGAGGGTGTCTCTGCTCACTTATAGCTACACACCCAAGTGCCACTCAGATGCAACCCTGGCTTTGATCCTACAGAATCAGTCAGTGGCAGTCTTTGGTAAAGCTATTTTCAGGGCCCTTTCAGTGCTCTCACATCCCACCTCACAGGCTTCCCTTGTGTTCCATGAGCTTGACAGTCCCCCCAAATATCCCTGACAACCCCAGTGACTGATGTTCACCAGAAGCTGCTCAGGCCTCACATTCTCACATGGGGATGATGGAAAAATCCACCATTACCCAACGGGAACTGACAGTCCTTGGTGTTGATGACTATTCCCTTAAGGAAAAATGGAGTGATTTCAGTGGAGTGGTGGAGTGACTTTTGTTGGCTGACTGGTTTTGAGTTGGAGGTCATTTGTCTGGCTTTAGATCATCTGGTGTTTACCCTTCCTCTTTTAATCATCCCTATTTCTTTTTCTAATCCAAGTGTCACCAGGAGGATGAAGTGTAAACATGCGAGGTTGCTGTTTTCAGCAAATTCACTCAGTAATCAATGCCAAACCAGAGTTCGCCTGAAAACCAGTCTGGCACTGACAGGAGAAGGAGATAGGGTTACGCTTCTTGTAAACCAGCAGCTCGATTTTCATTTTTGCACATTGTGGATTTTGTTGTTGTTATTCTGGACTGAGGGACAGGCTGATTTTTCATAGCTGGGTTTACAGTTTAGTGTAGCACTGCCTTTTGAAACTTGCTGAATAAATTCTAGTCAATGTACATTCCCAGCCTTTAAGAAGTTTAGCAATCCACCCCCTTCTCAGAGTGATCTTTCCAAGTTAGAAATATGATTGTGCTACTCCTTTTTGGGCATATTCTGGTCAGAAGTTACTTTTCAGATTTATTGATCAGGCTGATATTTACCTGGTATACCAGCAGCACTGTGACGTGGCTGGCCTCTGTTCTGACTCTTAGATCCATGCCATACAGGTCATTAAATATTTTGAATATTACTTCTATTTATTAACCTCTACTTCTACCTTTACAGAACCAAGTCAAGCCATTATAGAACACACATCATGCATACACTACCAAATGTAAAATAGCTAGTGGGAAGCAGCCGCATAGCACAGGGAGATCAGCTCGGTGCTTTGTGACCACCTTGATGGTGGGATAGGGAGGGTGGGAGGGAGACGCAAGAAGGAGGGGATATGGGGATATATGTATACGTATAGCTGATTCATTTTGTTATACAGCAGAAACTAATGCAACATTGTAAAGCAATTATACTCCAATAAAGATGTTAAAAAAAAAAGAAAAAGAAAACGCATCATGCTTTAAATAAACCAAGATCTCTTATTTTCTCATACCTTTGCCTTGAATCCTCCAACCTTCCCTTACTCTTCTTATCCTTCAGTGTTGTCAGGTTGTGAAACCTTCTCCAACCCCTTCCCTTCTCCCTTTTCCCACCATGCACATTGTTAGTCATTCCTTCCTCTCTGATTCCATAGCACTGTCTAACACCAAAGAGTTATATAAGACATAGTTTTCTCACTACAGGGAAAAATATTGCCCCAAAGTGAAGTCAATATCATCAGAAAAAAACAAAGTAGGGGGCTTCCCTGGTGGCTCAGTGGTTGAGAGTCCGCCTGTCGATGCAGGGGACACGGGTTTGTGCCCCGGTCCGGGAGGATCCCACGTGCCGCGGAGCGGCTGGGCCCGTGAGCCATGGCTGCTGAGCCTGCATGTCCAGAGCCTGTGCTCCGCGGCGGGAGAGGCCACAGCAGTGAGAGGCCCGCGTACCGCAAAAACAAAAAACAAAGTAAAATCCGTTGTTCCCATAGAGATTTACAGAATCTTAGATTTGGAAGGGATCTAAGAGGGTCTTTCCTAAACCCTTCTGAAGTATCCTTGATAGATGTTTTTTTAGCTTCCAATCAAGTGCTTCCAGAAATGGAGAAGTCAGTGTGTTTGGGAAGTTTTTCTTTACACTGAGCAAAAGTTGATCTCGCAGTAAACCCTGCTCATATGCCCTTCTGCTCTCTGGAGATGTAGAGCAAGTCTACTTCTCACTGTACCTGATGGCCCTTCAGATATTTGAGGAGGGCTCTCATCTGCCTTCTGTCCTTCAGAAAGAGACTGGGGTCCCAAAATCATTTTTCCCTGCATGTTAGAGTGAGGATCGTGCCCTGAGTGTCCCTGTACCTGTCAACTGTACCTGTCAGGTTACTTCCAAAATGCTTGGCACCAGGTTGTTTTCTGGGGGGAACGTAAATGTTGCACACATTGTATTCAGAATTGATTAAGCATAGGCAGTACACCCCTGAAATATAAGGTTACAAATGAAGAAAATATTTAAAATAACAGAAGGTATTTCTTAGAGAGAGAGAAAAAGCTCCAAACATTCTGCAATGGAGCTAGCAGATTGAAGTTCAGCTGCAGCTCATTATTTGTGAAATGTTATGCCTATTTCTTGCAGAGGAACAAAGAGGCAGCCAAAAGATAAGGCTATGTGTCTCTCAGAGTCCACGCATGCTGGCTTCACTTTGGAAAAAATTCCTAGGCGGGGCCGCTGCGGGGAGCTGGAGACCACTCTGAAATGAAAGCTAATTCTAGTAAAACTAAGTATGCATGTGATGGAAACAATCTGGGCAGTGTCTGAATCTATTTTGGGAAGTGATCCTGGAACTTTTCTCTGAGAAGCCACTCACAATAGCGGTGTTTTCAGGCATGGTTTAAATGCAGTTTTGCCCAGAGGCAGAGCAATGGACTCAAATACCCTCTAAGCTCCCTCTAGAGGTTCACGTGTGTAGCTGCCAGCAGAGCTCCTGGGTTTGGAAGCCTGTCCCAGTGCCCAGAGCAGCATCAAGAGAGACACAAGGAGTTACTGATCCTTTCTCTTAATTAGAGCCAAATCTATTGATTGAAACAAATTAGAAAACAAAACAAAATTCCATTCTCCAAAAAAAGTAAGGCTGAGATCAAATACATTGTGAATATACATTCATACAGAAGAGGCAGTAACTGGTAATATTCTAAAAGTTCAAATTAGGTAATAGGCTGATGGTTCACAGAACAATGAAAAACGTCAAAGTTTTTAATGATTTCCTAGATGTGCTGATGTCTAAAATGGCATGTATCTTTTGGTTCACAGGTGATGTAATCAAGATGATCATCATTACAGCCACCAACTCATGTGTCAGGCACTGCGCTAAATACTTTGCCTGAATTTTCTCATGTAATTTTCACAAGTCCCCCCTTTAGACAGACACTGCTATTAGCACCATTTACAGATCAGGAAGCAGGGACTTATGGGAATTAAATCCTTTGTACAAGTTCATGCAGTTCATATATGGTGATGCTGGGATTGGAACTCTGGTCTGTGCTCTTAGACACAATAAAATAATGCTTTCTCATTGGAGGAAACTGAGCTCATCAAGATTAATGACTAGCCCCAGGCACCCAACAAGCTGTGGTGCCATTAATGAGGGGCTTGATTGAGAGACTGTACATACAATGTCTGGTCCATTGTGAATATTCAGGAAAACCTTCCCTTCTGAAATGATCACCAATGTGATTTCATGTGTCCTGTGTCTCCCAGAGCACAGAGACCCCTGGGAGATAGCCCATGACAGTTAATCTTTCATCCTGTCACCTAGACCTGTATGCTGCCTATAAGGGGTGCTGAGTACACATTTGTTAAATGAATCAATGAATGATGGAATGCCATTGCCTGTCCTCTGAGAGCTTACGATCTGCTAGAAATAAAACTTGTGCATACAAACACACACACACACACACACACACACACACACACCCCAGTATAATTATAATACTAGCCAGAAGTGAGTTAAGATATATAAAAGATATAAGCCAGCAATTCCACACTCTTCATTTATACGAAGCCAGAAAAAAACTTGCCCATGTACAAGGAGACATACAAGAACGTTGATTGCAAAATTATTTCTGATAGTAAAAATTAGGAACAACTAAATTTTCATCAACAGAGGCATGGAGAAGTAACTTTCATTTTACAGATACAATGAAATGTTATATATAGTAATTTAAATGAATGGTCTAAAACTAAATGTATTATATAGATAACTCATGAAACACAATAAGTGAAAAAATAATGATAATAATAGCTAACATTTATTTAACATTTTGCATGTATTAACTCAATTTAGTCCTCACAAAAACTCTTTTAAGGTTAGATACTATCACCAACCCCATCTTAGAAATGAGGAAGTTGAAGGATACCTACATTTGATATAACACTAAGATGTTTAAACATATGCAAAAGACTCTAATATAAGAATATATCCATATGTAATAAAGGTATTAAAACATGCATAGGAATCCCAAGATTATGACAGTGATTACATTAGGGGTAGCAAAAGGGAGGAGACCATGATCAGGGAGGGGAATAGAGCAAGCATCAAATGTATTTATGTTTTTATTTCTCAAGCTGAATGATTGTTACACAGATACTCTTTATATTTATACTTTTTTTTTAATGTCTGAACTATTTCATAATAAAGAAAGAGATCAACAAAAAGAAACTAAATACCTTGAGGGCTCAAAGGAAAGAAACATGATTCCTGATACTGCCCGGAGAAGGGGGCATTTAAATGAGACCTAAACATTATGGGTACCACTAGCAAATGCGGAAATCAGAACGTGCGCAGAGTGAAGGACTCTGAGCACAAAGGTGGGAGGTGCAGGAGAATTCAGATTGTTAGAAAGACATTCCACGTTCCATCCCGAGGCCCCCAGGAGGCCCAGCCTGAGGGACTCAGTCTCCAGAGTTGGTGGTTCCAACATTTACTTGGCCTTTTTCTGTGGCTGTAGAACTGGGGAACTGGGAAGCCCCAGCCTCTCTGCCAGGGGTGACCCAGCTGGCTGGAAATGCTTGAATCTGCTGGCATCCTGTGGCTCTCTCTTGGATGGAGTGGGAGGGGGCATGCTTGCCTGCTTCTCAAAGGCAGATTGGCTGGATGCGGAAGTCTGTTCACAAGCATGAATAATGACCGACAGAGTGTCTGCTTTGGAGTTTGGGGAGGAATGATGGGAACTTGCTGCAACTCAAAATCCAGACACTGACTGGCTGACAATTCACTTCACTTGCCAAACCCTTCCCTGAATCAAGTGTTCTGGAGATTAAGCTTTTCAATAGCTTCTCTGTATCCACTAATCTATGAACGGGTCAAGCCACTGAACCAACTGTTGGCCAGAAAGACCAGAGCACTTTGGAATACCCCAGACAGTCCAGTTTTCAGGCAGCTGTGGCATTGGGTCTGGACAGCCCCAAACTCCAAGCACACTTGCTAGACACTATCCTGAACCTGGGCCTCAGCCTCTTGCTCACCCGACCACCTGTGCCTATGGGGACTGGCCACACTGCTGACTGGTTCTCATCTGCTCTTTAACTGTTTGTGGTCTGGATCAGAAAATCTGGGATGGCATAATTCAGAGCCTTAGACCATTTTGCCAGAGCCTCTGGGGGCAATAGCTGGTTTCTCAAGTACACACTCAAAAACAAGTAGCTGCTCAAGGGCTTCCCTGGCGGCTCAGTGGTTGAGAGTCCGCCTGCCAATGCAGGGGACACCGGTTCGAGCCCTGGTCCGGGAAGTTCCCACATGCCGCGGAGCAACTAAGCCCGTGCGCCACAGGTACTGAGTCTGCGCTCTAGAGCCTGCGAGACACAACTACTGAAGCCTGCGTGCCTAGAGCCCGTGCTCTGCATCAAGAGAAGCCACCGCAATGAGAAGCCCACGCACTACAATGAAGAGCAGCCCCCGCTCGCCGCAACTAGAGAAAGCCTGCGCACAGCAACGAAGACCCAACACAGCCATAAATAAATAAATTAATTTAAAAAAAAAAGAAGTAGCTGCTCAAAAGACACTTGTTGTTTGACTGACAGAAATGAGTATCTGGTTGATATTGCATTCAAAGGAAGGAAGCACCTTGTCCTGCAATGGGAAGACCTAGAAGTTAAGTCTGAAGATGGGCCTTGGATGTTAGCACTTCCTCTGCTTCTGTATGTCTGATCTTGGACAAGTACTCAGTTCTCTAAGCTGCACTTTTCTCATCTGTAAAACAGGGGCCACAGCAACAATTACCTAAACAGTGGCTGTGAGGAACAAAGACAATACACCACTGGCCACCATTTGCTGATGTTCACTATGTGCCCGGCTCTGGGCTTAGCGCTTTGAAACAGAATCTCAAATTAGCTTCCCAGCATGTCTAAGAAGAAAGCTTAAGTAATCTGCACCAGTCTTAAATTCATAAACTGTGGATCTGGGATTCAAACCCAGGTCTGCCTGGCTCCAAAGACTATTACAGCACCAGAAGCTGCAAAACGCTTTGCAAATGTGTTTCCACTGCTCATGTAGAAGTTGTAAACTCATCTCAACTGGGTTAAAACATTCTCTCTTGAAATGACTTGATTTGGGATTAATTTAAATCCAAAACACATAGGCTGGATTACATTCTTGCTGTGAGTCCAAGACCTGCTTTGTTCCATATGAGCAGACTGGGGAACTTTTTCCTTTCTGTCTCGGCCCTCAGTGGGCCAGGTCAGACACTAAGGGCTGCCCAAAGCAAGAACAACCATCCCTGGGGGACCCAAATCTCCCAATCTCCAGGGTGGGGCTTTCACCTTGGACCTCAGTTCTCTGTCTTCACAGCTTCTTGGCAATGGTCACCAACCAGGTGCCTAAGGATGTTTTTTGGTAGTGTCCCAAAGCTAAGTCCTCAAACCCAAATATTCACTTCACTTGCCAAACCCTTCCCTGAATCAAGTGTTCGGAGATTAAGCTTTTCAATAGCTTCTCTGCATCCACTAACCTATGAACAGGTCAAGCCACTTCCCTTATACTGATATTATTCTTAATACTGTATTAAATATTGAGGGCTTGGCATTCCTAGTTCCACAGCACTTACCACTTCAAATAAATTAATGAACCACTTCTCTATAAATGTCCAAATGTTGAATGTCCAAACTGTCCAAAATGTTGAATCATGTCACTTGTGGCCACAGGAGAACTTTTAGAGTTTTTGGCTGTAAGAACTCATCCATGCTGGCAGAACCAAATTCTTTTTTTTTATATGATCCAGCATGAAAAACCAAGAGCTATGGCCTTCAGCTGGAAGTCCTTTTGGGACGTGCTTTTCCGACTTTTAGAAGTCAAAGCAGGAGTTTATACACTATTCTTCCACATGAATAGATGTTAGTGAGCTTTTAGCCACATTTAGACCGTACATATTTTTCAGAGTCACAATTTGAGAAGCTATATAGCCTCTGGATAACTGGAATCATGGCATTTTAGAGCTGGAGGTTACCTGAGAAATCATCTAGTAGAGGATTCTCAAATTCATGATGAAAAAAAAATTAACTGTTCAATCACAAGCCATCATATTAAATACCATTCATTGAGTTCCTACTATGAGCCATGCACTGTTCTAAGCACTTTACAGGTATTAACTTATTTTGTCCTCTCCCAAGTCTCATAAAGTAGATACTGTTATTATTCTCATTTTATAGATGAGGAAACAGAGGCAAGATAATTAAATAACCTGTCCAAGGTTCAAATCCAGTCAGCGGGACTACCCTTAACCACCTCTTTACACTATCTCTTGATTCAAGATCACAGAGCTAGCGAGGGTCCACCTCTGTCTCATTCTATAGTCAAGTTGCTACAGGTATGCCTTTTGCCTTTGGAGGGATGTTGAGGAATTGGGAGTGTGTACATGGGGGTGTTGGGTGTTGGTAGTGTCAGGTAGGTAGTGGTGGAATACCTCCTTTCTATTCTCAACTCCCCATACTCAGAGACTGTTAGCATTCCGACCTGCAGGGGTGCTATAGCTTGGGGGGGTAGAGACAGAATGAAGCCTAATTCGTATGTCTTGCTCTCAAGGATTCTTCTGTGTAATCACCTCTCTGAGGTCACAAAATATTCTTTTGGTAGTATAAGAGTATATTCCTTTGAAAAAATATATATTTTTTAACCAGAAAAAATGTAAACATCCTAATTGCATGGTATGTATAGAGAAGTAGAAGAAAGTAAAACTTATAATCCCACCACCCAAAGACAATCACTGTTGACATTTTAGTATATTTTTTAAATTAAATGTAATTTTTTTATACAGCAGGTTCTTATTAGTTATCTATTTTATACATATTGGTGTATATATGTCAATCCAATCTCCAATTCATCTCACCACCACCACACCCCGCCCCTGCTTTCCCCCCTTGGTGTCCATACGTTTGTTCTCTACATTTGTGTCTCTATTTCTTTTTTTATGAATTTTATTTATTTTTTTATACAGCAGGTTCTTATTAGTCATCCATTTTATACACATCAGTGTATACATGTCAATTCCAATCTCCCAATTCCTCACACCACCACCACCACCCCCCGCTGCTTTCCCCCCTTGGTGTCCATACATTTGTTCTCTACATCTGTGTCTCTGTTTCTGCCCTGCAAACCAGTTCATCTGTACCATTTTTCTAGGTTCCACATATATGCGTTAATATATGATATTTGTTTTTCTCTTTCTGACTTACTTCACTCTGTATGACAGTCTCTAGGTCCATCCACGTCTCTACAAATGACCCAATTTCATTCCTTTTCATGGCTGAGTAATATTCCATTGTATATATGTACCACATCTTCTTTAACCATTTGTCTGCCGATGGGCATTTAGGTGGCTTCCATGACCTGGCTATTGTAAATAGTGCTGCAATGAACATTGGGGTGCATGTGTCTTTTTGAATTATGGTTTTCTCTGGGTATGCCCCCAGTAGTGGGATTCGTGGGTCATATGGTAATTCTATTTTTAGTTTTTTAAGGAACCTCCATATTGTTCTCCATAGTGGCTGTATCAATTTACATTCCCACCAACAGTGCAAGACGGTTCCCTTTTCTCCACACCCTCTCCAGCATTTGTTGTTTGTAGATTTTCTGACGATGCCCATTCTAACCCGTGTGAATTAGTATATTTTCTTCTAGGCATTTTTGGACAATTCATATATTGTTAGCTGTGACTATTACAAATATGCTGTGCTGTATCTTGCTTTTTCCACTAAATACTGTCTATACTGTTACAACAGGTTGTATAATATACCATTATGGGGATATGCCACCATTTATGTGAACATTCCTCTGTTGTTAGGCATGTAGGCTCTTTTTCAATGTTTTATCATAAATAGCACTAAAGGAAATTTTTCTGAATAGAGCTTTTACCATATTTAGGGTTACTTCTCCTGGAAAGATTTCCAACATGAAAGTATTGGAACTTCTCTTCATCTGAAACATCACTTCATTAGGAATTTCTCAGTGTTAACATTAATTATCAAGCTGTCAACTGTCAATATGGAAATAAGCAAGTCATCATGAGACTTTTAATTATATCATATTCTTAAATGAACACCCCCTTTTTTCTCCCAATAGCACACTACAGCTACAGTTCGTTCTTTGGTCGAATGACAAATAGAAATACTCTGCCCACCTATAATATATGCACGTATGAAAATGACACAGAAAGTGGTTAAGAAAAAGGGTTCTACATCTGTGATATTCTTTCAGAAAAAACTCATAACCTCAGTCTAATCATGAGAAAACATCAGAGAAACCCAGTTGGGGGGCATTCTACAGAATACCTGACCAGGACTTCTCGAGACCATGTCAAGGTCACGTCAAGGTCACGTCAAGGTCATGAAAAATAGGGAACGACTAAGAAACTGTCACAGACCAGACATAATACGGGGATACGGTAACCAAATGCAATGTGGTACCTTGGATTGGATCCTGGAACAGAAAATGGGCCTTAGTGGAAAACCTGGTGAAGTCCAAATAAAATCTGCAGTCTTTAGTTAATGGTAATGTACTAACATCAGTTTCTTAGCTTTGACAAATGTCCCATGGAAATGTAAGATGTCAACATGAGGAAAGACTGGGTGAAAGGCATATATGAACTCTCTGTAATAGCTTTGTACTGTTCTGTAAATTTAAAACATTTCAAAAGAAAAGTTTATTTTTTTACAAAAAAGATGAAGAGCAAGGGTTCTGGAGTCAGTCTGATTTGTTTCTGAGTCCTGGATCTGGCATTTGTTACAGCTGAGTGACCTTAGACAAATGACTTCTTTGAGCGAGGTTCACCTATTTTGTATGAAGAAAATTATTTACCACAGCGGGTTATAGGTCTTAACTAAAATAATGCAGATAAGGCACTTAGCTATTCCTGACACAAGGTGAGTGCTTGACAGATGTAAGCCATATGATTATTTTATTTAGTTTGAGGGCTTCTTTGTCCAATTCTTTGTTTCCTCTAAGGTAAGAAGGAATTTTTATGCACAGTTATGTTAAAAGTGGAATATTAAATAGCCTCGTTAAAATTGCAAACTCAACACAAAGGAGACAAACTGTTACATGAATCTGGAAATGGTAACTGGTGTGGGCTTTTGGGTCATTTTTGTTTTCTGTGTAGTTATTGGGTCGCTTCCTAAGGGTAGGTGAAGTGAGAAGATACAAGGTTATGAAAAGAGACTACATTCTAGCACTGATTGCCCAAAATAACCAACTTACAAATGCCCATTGTAAGACACAGGAATTCTTTCACTTGAAATGCTTAAGAAAACAGTCTTGTAGAGAATTGAAAATGGTCCATGCTTGGCCTCTACCCAAAGGCAAATTATTTTAGTACGAAAGTCTAAGGAAAATAATTTAACCACAAGCTATGTGAGTAGGAAAGGAAAAATAACCAAAGGATAAAGAAAAATGCACTCTGGCTCTATCATATACAAAACTTCTTTTTTGGGTGCTAAACTGCAGAACAGATGTGAAACTTGATCTACAAGTTAGGGTCCAAATGACAAAAGGAAAATAAATAATCCAAGATTTAAAAAATATTCTGAGATGATATTAGACTTCAGGAGAAGACTAAGGATGGGCATGGCTAAAAGCCAAGATTCAACACAATTGGACCTAATGTCCAGGACCTGAATTCAAATCCACTGACAAGATGTGGAATCATCAATTTCCTAACAAAAATCACCTACCTTCAGTTTCCTCACTCCCAAACGTGTGAGAATAATACCTATATCTCAAGGTTCTTTAAGAGACAGTATAAGAATTAAATGAGCTAACATGTGAAAAATGCCTTGCATAGAGCTCACATATAGGAGACAATGAATAAATACCAGCTAAATCATGCATGCATAGCACTAACATGCTAGCACTAACCTGGTCACACCTTTATGACCTTGTTTCTAATGTCAAGGAATCTGCAATCTGGTTGGTGAAAAAACTGCTCATATGAAAAAGTGTAGAATAATACTGAAACTGCATTAACAGAGTGTTAATTTGATTGTTAAAAATATGGTACTGGACTTCCCTGGTGGTGCAGCAGTTAAGAATCCACCTGCCAATGAAGGGGACATGGGTTCAATCCCTGGTCCAGGAAGATCCCACATGCCACAGAGCAACTAAGCCTATGCACCACAACTACTGAGCCTGCGCTCTAGAGTCCACGAGCCACAACTACTGAAGCTCACATGCATAGAGCCTGTGCTGCACAAGAGAAGTCACCGCAATGAGAAGCCCGCACACGGCAACGAGGAGTAGCCCCCGCTCATGGCAACTAGAGAAAGCCCACGCGCAGCAACAAAGACCCAACTCAGCAAAAAATAAATAAATAAATTTATATACTAAAAAAATAGTATTGCACCGTAAAAAAATATATATATGGTACTAACATCAGCTTCCTTTTCGCTGCTGAATTCAACCTTACTTGTTGAATGATACCTTTTGGAAGTGGAGAGAAGGAAGAGTTTGAATTAAATATCATACATTAATTAGGGCAGCATATTTAACCCTTTGGTGGAAGCCTAGTTAGCTGACTAACCCTCTTCTAACTTTGAGATTCACAGTAATTCATAGCAACAAATCATTTCTCCAGGGAATGAGCTCTTCCATGTAAGTAGATTTTCCAGTGTAATTAATTCTACCTTCTTAAGTGCTAAAAAATTCAATATTTTTGGACAAAAATTAAAAATAAAATTATTTACGTTTTCTGTTTCACACTCAAGACTACAAACACATATCTTCCCTTAAATCTCTAGCACTAAGCACAGTGCCTGGCATCTTCTAGAGGTTCAGGAAACGTATTGCTAAACTGCAGCGTATGACATGTATTCCTACCTTCTTAAGTATGTTTAATGAACATGATCCAACCTTATCTTAATGGCTACCATCATTATTCTAAACACAATAACTGTACATCATCTCATGTGAGTCAAGTCCTCTGAGGCTATCTGCCTTCATAAAATGGTTGCAGACATATGATCTTTAATGTTTCCAGCTTGTTTTAAAGTCTTCCATCTCCTGTCTCATCAAGGTGTACTCTAGCTGTTATCAGATTGTCACCTTTCAGGGTCTTCTCTTTTCCAATCTGTTGTGAGCTGGGAAATGACAGAGTCTATTTGTTAGGAATGACATCTAAAAATAAGAGTCGACAAGCTCTCTGCAAGGGACTCTAGGGCTGCCTTCAGAATAAACCACGCAAGTTGTGTTCCATGGGCCCTTCTGGTTGCTTAGAGGCTCAGCTTTCATTTAATCATTAAAAAATATGTATCAAGTGCCTTTTTATGTGCCAGTCAGTGTTCTAGGGGCAGCATTAAATTAAAAAACTGGCACAAAGGTCTTTACTCTGAACGATATTCCATTTGGGAGACATAAAAAGTAATAAACATTGTAAGTTCGCAAAGAGATATCTTAGCAAGAAATGCTAAGAAAAAAAATTCAAATGGGATATGAAAGATGTGGAGAGAGACGTGGCAGGGAGAGTAGGTCACAGTATTAAAAAGGTTGGTCAAGGCTGGCCTCTGAGAAGGTGAGACTTGAAAGAGGTAAGGGAGTTTGCCGAGCAGCTACTGGGAGGAACCAGGGTCCAGGCAGGGGGTAAAGCAGAGAAAAGCCCATCAAGCCAGAGAATAGCAAGGAGGTCAGTGTGACCAGAGTGGCATGGACAAGAAGAAGACCAGGAAGAGAAGAGACTGGCCTGTGGGGAGACAGAAGAAGTAGGGTCTTGTAGGCCATTGGATTTTCCTGGTGAGGCAGATGAGGCAGAGGCCATCACTCCATTTTACAATGAATCAACACAAGATCAGGGAATTTAAGCATCAATTTAAGGCATCGGTGATCACTGTTAGCCATTGTCACACTGCTTCCCTTTGGGGGTCTTCTCTTTTCTAATATGCTAGAATACAGGTCTTCTCTTTCCTAATATGTCAGGCTTTATGCAAGGGACTTCGGAGCTAGTGTCTGAAGTCAAAGCTTTGGATTAGAAATACACTCCTCTTCCCATCATGCCATACAGCTGCAGGAAGAATGTCGATCACATGTAAGTGAACAATCATTTAAGGAAATTGACACATGATTCATTTGTACATTAATGCTACTGATTACAAAGGAAGGGGTCACCTTATAGGCACCTCCACCAGGTAGTGCCCTTTGACGAGTTTAGATTCAGCTACTTGTGTACCTTAATATAATACATCTTTCTTCTGGTTAAGTGTTTTATAATTCAGACATTTTGCTAATTCAGCCAATCTCTGCTCTCCAGGGCCTTAGTCCAATTTCCTGAGGTTTTACAAAATGGGCTCCATCTGACCGAAGGCCACTTGTCTGAGTACATTTTCCCATCAGAGTGTGAGGTTTCTCAGGCCTTGTGATTGGTTAAATAACGCAACACAGTCCAAGCTCCTGACTAGGCCTCCTCGGAAGTAAGGTCTGGGTTAGGATCCAGGGCACAGTGGATGCCAAGGGAACTCTTCCAGACCTCACAGAGAAGTGTCCAGAACCAAAATGTTTCTGTTTTGAGTCCGGCTCAGGATATCAAAACCCCCCTATTTGTGCCAACTCCCAACTTCTCCATAATTGCTTTGGGAAGACTGTCTGCCTACTTGAAATACTCATTTCCCATCCTGACACAGTGTTCTCTGAGGTTAATAAAAGGAGCGAAAACACCATTTTCAACCATTTCAACCCAGTGCCAATGGAAAGAAAAACAATGGTTTTATTGGCCCAGAATTCATGGGACTTAAGAACAATAAAGGTCAACTGCATCATATTTTCAAACTTTATTTCTCCTCAGTCTTGGCTAACTTGTAAGCAAGATTCTCAGATTTCTTAAACAAAAATGCAGAACTTTGAATTATTTACAATTGGCCTGAGAATTTCTCTTGGGTAATCAATATGCCAGGTGTGGTTTTATCACTTCTGAAAGTTTTTACTGGTTTTTTTCCCTAAAGTACTTTAAAATTCAGGGCTTTCTTTCCCTATTTATTCATTTTTTAAAAAATAAAACAGCAAATTCCCAAACTTTAAACTTGTATTTGCGAATAGGGATGTATTCAAATTCAAGTTGACCTAAAACATGTTTAAGGTCAAGTTAGTCCAACCTCTTAGCGTAATTTAATAATGAAGATTTAGAGGGTTTCAGAACAAGCAACATTCAAATCATAATTACAATCTACATTGGAATAACTGGGAGAGGGAAGATCTGCATGAAACTTAAAAAAAAATCAAAATATTAAAATATTTGTTGAATGAATTTTTATACAAATGAAAATGAATACTTTAAAGCAAAAAAAAAATTACTTTTTTCCTTTAAGAAAGCTATGGATTTTAAGAATTTACAAGCTAAGGATTTTAAGAATTTACAAGGGCTTTGCAGATCATCTAGTCTAGAGGTAAGAAGTATGTTTTAACTGGAAGCCAATTTCAAGCAATGGTTAGTGGGTGCCTGGGGTGCTGAGATAAATATTGGGAAGTCCCATCTGAGTTCAGCCAGGAGTGTCATGACTGATTAACAATGTCTGCCACGGCCAGGGGAGGATGTGGAAGGTTGCAGGACATATGAAAGGACATGTGTGGAAGGACATATTCCAGATATCTTTCATTGATCCAGTCTAACCTACGACCTTGACAAAAGAGAAATCTGAGACTGCAGAGAAATTAAGTGTCTGCCAATGGTCACAACTGCGAGTTTGTGACAGAGCCAGAATTAAAGCTTAGCAGTTTGGGTTCTCATTTGAGATCTTCCTATCAATGGAAGTCATTAAAAATGTATTACACATTTTCCTGCCTTAGTCAATAATAGATTAAAGGAACACACTGCCATATCCACTGATGCCTACAGGGTGGCAGGGGTAAACAAGGCTGTGTGCCGCTCACTTGGTGCTCTCCTGAGCTGAGAATGCCTAACCGTGTTTGTTAAAACAAGTGGCTTTCTGGCAGACCTGGTAGATTTCTGATTCAGTCCAGAGTGGGGTCCAGGCAACTGCATTTTTATCAAGAGCTCAGAAGGTCTATACACCACAATCCGAAAAACAATGAGATGGTATGTTTTCCTTCTGCCGATTCTGTTCTACGGTTTTCCATTTCACACTGTCCTTCCCACCACCTCTTTGGTCTAGTCTATTTCTCCTTCCATCCACATTATTTGATGTTTTCTTGTCTCCTCACTTTTTGGTGCAGCTACTCTTGTTCCTGGCTCTAGCTGCCATCATCAGCCTCTTTTTTCCTTGGTAAATTGATCCATCCCAGGATGTCTTCCCAGCTTTGTCTGTGGAGCCCTTCAGTGACTCCCAACCCCACCCCCTGGAAGCACAGACTCTGAAGTAGACTCCTGGGATTCAAATACTGACTCTACCTCTTACTGACAGTGTGACTTTGGGTAAATGACTTCACCTCTCTGTGCCTCAGTTACTAGATCTATAAAATGGAACTAATAATAGTATCTACTTCATGGTATTGTTGTGAGGATTAATTTAAATGAATTAACAAAAAGTAATGCTTAGAACAGGGTCTGGTATATTAAAGTGCTATGTAAGTCTTTGCTATTATTATTAATTATTAATGTCATACTGTTTGAGGCTATCAGACAGTCAAGAGTCAAATAACCAAGACATTGTTATAGAAATAACAACTTAATCCGCAGCTCAATCAATAGATCATTTCACAGGTACCTCTGAGGGCTCTTCCAGTTCAACAGCAGGCAGTCATCAAGCATTCTGTGTATCCAGATGTATCACAGACATACGTTTCCCTCTGGGGGTTATACATACCTTTTTCTTAATACAGTAGATATCTTTGAAATGCTTGCCCAGCTCAAAATTACCCCCTGACCAACACATGCCTGTTCACTCCCCAGCAGCCCTGAAGCACAGTGTGATCCTTCCCTCCAGTCACTGACTGGACACCTGACTCAAGCTGGACCCATCCATTCTTTCTCTCATAACTTAGTATTGAGACTAAGAGATGGCTTTATGTCTTTGAGGCTGGAAGTTTAATATAAACTTGGGAGCTGTGGAGCAGTCATGTTTCCCACAATGAGAAACTGTGGAGTCAAAGAAGTTGGCTTATTAGCAATAAGAGAACAGAGAAGCTAGAGGATTCTGAGGACCTCCCAGCCTCTGGTTCCAGTATTCCCTCGGGCCTGCCTGAATTCCATCCACTGGCTCTGTCTGACACTCCCATAACCTTCGATTCTCTATTTTTCTTAATCTAGACCAAGTTTGTTTCTCTGCTTGTCTTAACTAGCAGAGATCTAGCATCACCTTTCACTAGCAGTGGCTGTAAGATCTGTAGATTCTCAGATGAATCCCTCCAACCCAATAAACATAGACTCAAGTATTGAATAAAAATAATATGCTTACCATACAAATAGCTTTGAGACCACTCCCCTATTTCCCCCCTCCCAATGCCCCATCCAACCAGATTACTGCCCTGGACCACATTTAATATGGAGCTGCTACTGCTCATGGGAATATCTGAAACGACCAGTACAGGAAACTAAGATTGCCCACGTAGACAACTAAGCTGATTATGTTGAGTGATTCCATTTTATTGATTGGTTAAAAGGTGAATTGGATAAATCAATGTTTGTGAAATCTACTGCCCTTCTGCCTTTCTCTGTTATTTCCCTCCAATTCCTCTGAGCTTCCATGCTGGCACCAGACAGAGAAAGGGCACATGGGCTGCTCTGAGGGCACACCACGGAGCGCTTCACATACTATTGTGGGGATGTTGGGTTTACTCCGAGTGGACGGTATTGCAAAGGTACAGAGAAAAGAGAAAATGCAGCCTGTGGAGCCTGGCAAGTATGTGAGCTATGTGGAGTAGAGAGAGTTAGAAGATGACATGTCCCCACACCCCACTAAAAGAGGGAGTTCCCTGGTCCAGTGGTTAGGATTCTCCGTGCTTTCACTGCCAAGGATGTGGGTTCAATTCCTGGTCAGGAGATTAAAAAAAAAAAAGAAGATGGCATGCTAAGGGGCAAGAATGTTGTCCTGAAGTCATGAACACCATTCAATTTTGTTCAAATTTCCTAAAAGAACCACTGTTTTTTCAGTATTTTAAATAAAAATATTTTCTTTATATGCTTGTTGTAAAAAAAAAATCCAAATCCTTGAACAGTATATGGAATAAAAAGTACAAGAATCCCCTACCCGCACTGCTAAATGTCTCACCAGACATAACTATAGTTAGTTAACGTGGTATGTATCTGAAAAAGCTTTACTAGAAGACCCAGTTCTCTGGGTTTGGGGACTGTATTTACACAGCACAGTGATTTGTCTCATGCAGCATGACCAGGGAATGGTGAGTTACACACACATAATTCACACATTCTGGATAACCCAAAGACCACAAGGAACACTATCATTTGTTCAAAACACAGAGAACAGTGATGAATTTATACTGCCTCTAGGCCATCATCGTGTATCACCCGCTGGCAAGCACTCATCCACCAGCTCATGACTGGGAAGAATATGGTCTGCAGAGTCAAACAGACCTGGGTTTGAATCCCAGCTCTGACAGTTACCAGTTGGCTTAACTTTTCTGGGACTCCAATTTCTCATCCATTTATTCATCCATTCAAGAAATATTTATTGAGAGCCTCCTGCGTGCCGGATCTTGTGACAGGCACAGGGGATGCAATGGTCATCAGGAAGAGACCCAACGCCTGCCCTCACGAAGCCAGTCTAATTCGGAAGACACGTTGAATCAAGATTCACAAACAAAGCTGAAACCGAGGAGAAGTACCGTGTAGTTTAGAACCCAGACCCTGGAACAAAACTGTCGAAGCTCAAAGTCTGGTTCTTCTACCTACTGGCTGAGTGTAACCTTGAGTAAGTTATTGCACTTCTCTATGCCTCAGCTTCATTAGCTGTAAAGGGGGAATAATATGAGTATCTATCTCTACAAGGTTGTTGTGAGGATTAAATCTTGAAACTGTGGTTAAATCTTAGAACTGTGCTGGCACACAGTAAGTGCTATCTAAGTGCTTGCTATTAGCATCATTAACTGTGTTAAGTGCTACAGAGAAAAGACACATAGCACAATAACGATATGATGAAGGGCACTGAGCACGTCATGGAGTTCGGGGAAGTCTTCCTGTGCCAGTTATTAAATTATTAAAAAGAATGTATATATGTATATGTATAACTGAATCACTTTGCTGTACACCTGAAACTAACACAACATTATAAATCAACTAGACTCCAGTAAAATTTAAAAAAAAATTATCGCCCTCCAAACCTCCTCCTCTACAGTGTGTGTTGTGATTTGGAGGACTGGCATCTGCAAACTGCATCTTTGCTTTGCAACTTGCCTTTATGTTGGGCTCTACCAAGAGGGTCCAATGGAGAGGACTGAAAGCCTGGAGGGGAGAGACAGAACCTGCCCCTTCCTGTCTACTCCTGAGTGATTTCTGTGGGCTTTCTGTACCCGTGGGTGGCACCCGTGCAAGGCCAAGGCTTCTTCACCTGGGCAGCAGTGGTTCCTTCCTGTGTGCAGTTTTGCTACCACTTGTGGAACCAGCTTCATCACAACACACCTCAGAGACAGCAGCACCAGCTGCTGGTGCCCCCTCCTCAGAGGTCTGGGCTGCAGGCCCTTGTGTCCCTTCTTTAAGCTTCTAAGTTTTAATCATTCCAACTCGTGTTCCCACACTCCCAGAGGTGGTAGTTGCGTCCCACAGTTGCTACCTCTGTGCTGCCAAGGAGCAGGGGCTGTCAAACTTCTTCTGTAAAGGCCAGATAGTAAATATTTCAAACTTTGTAGGCCACATGCTTTTTTTTTTCTTTAAACAACCTTTTACAAATGTAGAAACCATTCTTAGCTCACTGGTCACACAAAAACAGACCCTGAGCTGGATTTGGTCCATGCGCTGTAGTTTCCAACCTCTCTTCTGTTATCTAGTTCACCCTTTCTGTTAACTAGTTAATAACTCGGCACTTATTTTATAATATATTATATTATATCCCCTTGGTTCAAATAACTAGTATGGTTTCAGTCTCCTGCCTGGACCCTGACTGTTACACTTTCCTTGGGATCTGAAGGAAGAGGTAAAGGGTAACTGGAGTCTATGGAGTGGAGAGTGGGAGAACGCGTTCCAGGGGAGGGAAGCACGGGTATAAGTGCCCTGCAGTGGGAGGGAGCAGAGCTCACTCGAGAGCGGCCATGGTCGGAGCAGACAGACCACAGGCAGCGTGGGACCAGCCTATGCAAAGCCTTATGGGCCATGTCAAGGTTCCAGTTTTCTATTCCAAAAAGCTCTGGAAAGCCACTGAATGGCTTTAAGCAGATGGGTTACAGTCTCATATTTGTATTTTGAAAATATCTTCTTGGGTAACATAGAGTGTGGCAAGTAACAAATGATCTACCCTTTACAAAACAACTTGTACAAATCAAATAGATGCTCAGCAAATTTCAATTTCTAACTTCTATCCCCTTTCTGTATCATGGCTACAAGGCCTGTTGCTGCTTTTCTGACCAAACTGTGAGCAAACCTCCTTGCCCTTTGTGATCTTCAACTTTGGAAGGACAACTTTTTCAAACTGTGAAAGTTTCTCTGGGGACCTTCCTGGTCACCCAGTGGGTAAGACTCTGGGCTCCCAATGCAGGGGGCCCGGGTTTGATCCTGGTCAGGGAACTAGATCCCGCATGCAGGCGGCAACTGAGAGTCCACATGCTGCAACTAAAGACCTGGCGCAGCCTAAATAAATAAATACATACATACATACAAAAATATTTGAAAAACAAACAAAAAGAAAGTTTCTCTGCCCATATGCATACAAATATTAAGTGTATTATTTCTTTTTTTTTTTTTTCTTTTTTTGAGGTACGCGGGCCTCTCACTGTTGTGGCCTCTCCCGTTGCGGAGCACAGGCTCTGGACGTGCAGGCTCAGCAGCCATGGCTCACGGGCCCAGCCGCTCCGCGGCATGTGGGATCTTCCCGGACCGGGGCACGGACCCGTGTGCCCTGCATCGGCAGGCGGACTCTCAACCACCGCGCCACCAGGGAAGCCCAAGTGTATTATTTCTTTATTCTTGTCTTGCCCAAGACCACAAATACGAATTTTCAATCAGACACAGTGAAATTACCAAGCTTCTGAGAAGCATGTACACAGCCATTCGGCACACATATTCTTGGCAGGTTTTCCGCTGACTTGTGAAATCTGCCGTCCTCTCCTCACTCTGAAGGATTTAGTTACCACCCTCAAAATCACAACCCTCAGGACCCAGTCAATCTCCTTCACGCTTTTTGGCCAAGGCCAGTCTCACTGGCAGCAGAAGCCTGTTGACCTGCACCAAAGGGAAAGCACAGGAGGCCAAACCTTGTGGCAAGAGGTCGACGCACTTGCCAGGCAAGGGCAGCTTCAGTTACATGCTGCATAAGCACATCCCCAATTTCCGACATGAAAGCAGAACGGCTTCTGCAGTGAATCAATGTGAAAATATTACCGTTTCCAGGGATGACCGTGCCTCCAGCTAAAGTCCCCCCAACACCATCCTCTGTGCCCAGTCACCACGTGCTGTGCTCCGCAGCCTGGGAGACTGTCAAGAAGAATAACTATAGGTCCTGCCCTCCAGAGCATAGCATTTAATGGGGAAGATGGTAGACCTCTTTTGGGTACTGGCATCTGAAGCTCTAAGGGAGCTTACAATCTATTTGGAGAGTTCAGATTTAAGTACATAAAGTAATTACCAGCCAGTACACAAGAGTCAACCGCTTGGCTCCCACAATGATTACCACGGGCGCTCAGCTTGATGGGTTGGCTCCCAGCCTTGGCTGGGCACTACTGCCTGTCCCCATGTCCATCTCTCTTCCTAGTACTGCTGGGGTCACTAGAATGCCTTCTGGGTCCTGTCCCTGGTGCAGCAGACATTCGAGCAGCTCCAGCCTCACTTTCTAAGATACCATTTCTGTCTTTCCTAAGCAGTGGTTCTCAATTTTGGTTGCACATTAGAATCACCTGGGGAGGTTTAAAAAATTCTGATGCCTAGGCCATACCCTCAGAGAAATTTTTTTAGAATCTCTGGAGATGGGACCTGTCATTAGTATTTTTAAAAAATTCTCCAAATAATTATAAAATGTAGGCAAGGTTGAGAACCAGTGTCCTACAGTGGGTCTGCCCCTGCCCTTGTAGACTATTTGAAAATAGTGCTTATTCCTTGATCCAGAGACCAGTCCTGCCTGGAAGTTTTAATAATGTTTCTGTTCTGCTTGCCTGCCTAGGATTCCAACTCCTTTTCAGGTAATGTGTTAGGTAACCAAGACAGGAGCTGGAAAAACAGACTTTGTATTTATGTAGAACAGTGTTCCAACCCCTCCACTGTGTGGACTTGGACTAAAGTATGGGTTCCTGAGCCTCAGTTTCACAGTCTTACTTATAGAAAGCTCTCTATAATGACAGAGGAGAAACTTCACCCAAGAGAAACTTCTAGATCTTGTATTTCTCATTGGCAAGTATGGGATGAAAAATATCAGACAAAGTAGGTGACTGGTCATCATCTGATTAGCCCAAGCATGGAGTCAGTCCACTTTCCTTCCTTGATGTTCTGCATGGACACACCCAAGTAAAAAGTCTCTGTAGAGAGAAACCAGTAAGCCTCATGCATACCCCTTGCTCCTGTAAGAGAGAACTGGTGATATGGAGAATTCAATGGGCCTGAATGATGATCTGTCTTTGGGGGAAAGAAAACCCAAGCCTGGAAACTGGAGCCCTACTATCTTTCTCACAGGGGTCATGAGAAGGTCTAGCATCATGAGTTCATGTCCCTGAACTTGTATTCCTTTGCCATAACATTTAGAGCAGTTGGACTATTCCCAGAGGCATGGCTTTGTCTAATGCAGGGCTTATACTCATTTATTTGTTTTCTTAAAGAAGGCTTTCACTCTAGAAAATCATTTTTTAAAACTGAGGGAGATTCTCTAAAGCTGAAAAAAGAAGGTTGACCAAATGTCAAGCTTTGGATAAGACTCCTTTCCTCGCCCACCCCCTGCCCCATAGATAAAGGACACCCGATTTCCTGTTGCCTAGCAGAACTGGTATTCTTAGACGGAACTGGTATTCTTAGACGGGTTGCAACTTCATTCATCAACTGGAGCCTTAGGCACTGTATGAAGATAAACCATTTAAAGCTTTTCTGGGAGTCCTTCAAGATGGCAGAGGAGTAAGACGTGGAGATCACCTTCCTCCCCACAAATACATCAGAAATACATCTACATTAGGAACAGCTCCTACAGAACACCTATTGAATGCTGGTAGAAGAACTCAGACTTCCCAAAAGCCGTGAGGCTGAGAGGGTCTTCGTACTCCAGCCGGGTGTCAGGCCTGTGCCTCTGAGATGGGAGAGCCGAGTACAGGATATTGGGTCACCAGAAATCTCCCAGCTCCACGTAACATCAAATGACAAAAGCCATCCCAGAGATCTCCATCTCAATGCTAAGACACAGCTCCACTCAACGACCAGCAAGCTACAGTGCTGGACACCCTATGCAGAACAGCAGGCAAGACAGGAACACAACCCCACCCATTAGCAGAGAGTCTGCCTAAAATCATAATAAGGTCACAGACACCCCAAAACACACCACTGGACATGGTCTTGCCCACCAGAAAGACAAGATCCAGCCTCATCCACCAGAACACAGGCACTAGTCCGCGCCACCAGGAAGGCTACACAACCCACTGAACCAACCTTAGCTACTGGGAGAAGACACCAAAAACAACAGGAAGTACGAACCTGCAGCCTACAAAAAGGAGACCCCCAAACACAGTACGTTAAGCAAAATGAGAAGACAGAGAAACATACAGCAGATGAAGGAGCAAGGTAAAAATCCACCAGACCGAACAAATGAAGAGGAAATAAGCAGTCTACCTGAAAAAGAATTCAGAATAATGATAGTAAAGATGATCCAAAAATCTTGGAAATACAATGGAGAAAATAAAGAAACGTTTAACAAGGACCTAGAAGAACTAAAGAGCAAACAAACAATTATGAACAACACCATAAATGAAATTAAAACTTCCCTAGAAGGAATCAATAGCAGAATAACTGAGGCAGAAGAACTGATAAGTGACCTGGAAGATAAAATAGTGGAAATAACTACCGCAGAACAGAATAAAGAAAAAAGAATGAAAAGACTTGAGGACACTCTCAGAGACCTCTGGGACAACATTAAACGCACCAACCTTCAAATTATAGGGGTCCCAGAAGAAGAAGAAAAAAAGAAAGGGACTGAGAAAATATTTGAAGAGATTAGAGTTGAAAACTTCCCTAATATGGGAAAGGAAATAGTTAATCAAGTCCAGGAAGTGCAGAGAGTCCCATAGAGTATAAATCCAAGGAAAAACACGCCAAGACACATATTAATCAAACTATCAAAAATTAAATACAATGAAAAAATGTTAAAAGCAGCAAGGGAAAAACAACAAATAACATACAAGGGAATCCCCATAAGGTTAACAGCTGATCTTTCAGCAGAAACTCTGCAAGCCAGAAGGGAGTGGCAGGACATATTTAAAGTGATGAAAGGGAAAAACCTATAACCAAGATTACTGTACCCAGCAAGGATCATTCAGATTCAACGGAAAAATTAAAACCTTTACAAACAAGCAAAAATTAAGAGAATTCAGCACCACCAAACCAACTGTACAACAAATGCCAAAGGAACTTCTCTAGGCAGGAAACACAAGAGAATGAAAAGACCTACAATAACAAACTCTAAATAATTAAGAAAGTGGTAATAGGAACATACATATCGATAACTACCTTAAATGTAAATGGATTAAATGCTCCAACCAAAAGACATAGACTAGCTGAATGGATACAAAAACAAGACCCATATATACGCTGTCTACAAAAGACCCACTGCAGACTAGGGACACATACAGACTGAAAGTGAGGGGATGGAAAAAGATATTCCATGCAAATGGAAATCAAAAGAAAGCTGGAGTAGTAATTCTCATATCAGACAATATAGACTTTAAAATAAAGACTATTACAAGAGACAAAGAACGACACTACATAATGATCAATGGATCAATCCAAGCAGAAGATATAACAATTGTAAATATTTATGCACCCAACATAGGAGCACCTCAGTATATAAGGCAAATGCTAACAGCCATAAAAGGGGAAATTGACAGTAACACAATCATAGCAGGGGACTTCAACACCCCTCTTTAATCAATGGACAGAACATCCAAAATGAAAATAAATAAGGAAACAGAAGCTTTAAATGTTACATTAAACAAGAAGGACTTAATCGATATTTATAGAACATTCCATCCAAAAACAACAGAATACACTTTCTTCTCAAGTGCTCATGGAACATTCTCCAGGATAGATCATATCTTCGGTCAGAAATCAAGCCTTGGTATATTTAAGAAAACTGAAATTGTATCAAGTATCTTTTCAGACCACAACACTATGAGACTAGATATCAATTACAGGAAAAAATATGTAAAAAATACAAACACATGGAGGCTAAACAATACACTACTCAATAACCAAGAGATTACTGAAGAAATCAAAGAGGAAATCAAAAATACCTAGAAACAAATGACAATGAAAACACAATCACCCAACACCTATGGGATGCAGCAAGAGCAGTTCTAAGAGGGAAGTTTACATCAATACAATCCTACCTCAAGAAACAAGAAACATCTCACACAAACAACCTAACCTTACACCTAAAGCAATTAGAGAAAGAAGAACAAAAAACCCCCGAAGTTAGCAAAAGGAAAGAAATCATAAAGATCAGAGCAGAAATAAATGAAATAGAAACAAAGAAAACAATAGCAAAGATCAATAAAATTAAAAGCTGGTTCTTTGAGAAGACAAACAAAATTGATAAACCATTAGCCAGACTCATGAAGAAAAACAGGGAGAGGAATCAAATCAATAGAATTAGAAATGAAAAAGGAGAAGCAACAACTGACACTGCAGAAATACAAAGGATCATGAAAGATTACTACAAGCAACTATATGCCAATAAAATGGACAACCTAGAAGAAATGGACAAATTCTTACAAAAGCACAACTTTCTAAGACTGAACCAGGAGGAAATAGAAAATATGAACAGACCAATCACAAGCACTGAAATTTAGACTGTGATGAAACATCTTCCAACAAACAGAAACCCAGGGCCAGATGGCTTCACAGGTGAATTCTATCAAATATTTAGAGAAGAGCTAACGCCTATCCTTCTCAAACTCATCCAAAATATTAGCAGAGGAGGGAACACTCCCAAACTCATTCTACGAGGCCACCATCACCCTGATACCAAAACCAGACAAAGATGTCACAAAGAAAGAAAACAACAGGCCAATGTCACTGATGAACATACATGCAAAATCCTCAACAAAATACAAGCAAACAGAATCCAACAGTACATTAAAAGGATCATACACCGTGATAAAGTAAGGTTTATCTCAGGAAAGCAAGGATTCTTCAATATATGTAAATCATTCAGTGTGATACACCATATTAACAAATTGAAGGATAAAAACCATATGATCATCTCAATAGATGCAGAAAAAGCTTTGGACAAAATTTAACACCCATTTATGATAAAAACCCTCCAGAAAGTAGGCATAGAGGGAACTTACCTCAACATAATAAGGGCTATATATGACAAACCCACAGCCAACATCGTTCTCAGTGGTGATAAACTGGAACCATTTCCTCTAAGATCAGGAGCAAGACAAGGTTGTTCACTCTCACCACTATTATTCAACAGAGTATTGGAAGTTTTAGCCACAGTAATCAGAGGAAAAAAAGAAATAAAAGGAATCCAAATCAGAAAAGAAGAAGTAAAGCGGTCACTGTTTGCAGATGACATGATACTATACATAGAGAATCCTAAAGACTCTACCAGAAAACTACTAGAGCTAATCAATGAATTTGGTAAAGTTGCAGGATACAAAATTAATGCACAGAAATCTCTTGTATTCCTATACATTAATGATGAAAAATCTGAAAGAGAAATTAAGGAAACTCTCCCATTTACCACTGCAACAAAAATAATAAAATACCTAGGAATAAACCTACCTAAGGAGACAAAAGACCTGCATGCAGAAAACTATAAGACACTGATGAAAGAAATTAAAGATGATACAAACAGATGGAGAGATATACCATGTTCTTGGATTGCAAGAATCAACATTGTGAAAATGACTCTACTACCCAAAGGAATCTACACAGTCAATGCAATCACTGTCAAACTACCACTGGCATTTTTCACAGAACTAGAACAAAAAATTTCACAATTTGTACGGAAACACAAAAGACCTCGAACAGCCAAAGCAATCTTGAGGCTGCTGGTGCTGGAGGAATCAGGCTCCCAGACTTCAGACTACACTACAAAGCTACAGTAATCAAGACAGTATGGTACTGGCACAAACAGAGAAATACAGATCAACGGAACAGGATAGAAAGCCCAGAGATCATCCCACGCACATACGGTCACCTTATCTTTGATAAAGGAGGCAAGAATATACAATGGAGAAAAGACAGCCTCTTCAATAAGTGGTGCTAAGAAAATTTGACAGCTACATATAAAAGAATGAAGTTAGAACACTCCTTAACACCATACACAAAAATAAACTCAAAATGGATTAAAGACCTAAATGTAAGGCCAGACACTATAAAACTCTTGAAGGAAAACATAGGCAGAACACTCTATAACATAAATCACAGCAAGATCCTTTTTGACCCACCTCCTAGAGAAATGGAAATAAAAGCACAAATAAACCAATGGGACCTCATGAAACTTAAAAGCTTTTGCACAGCAAAGGAAAACATAAACAAGACGAAAAGACAACCCTCAGAATGGGAGAAAATATTTGCAAATGAAGCAACTGACAAAGGATTAACCTCCAAAATTTACAAGCAGCTCATGCAACTCAATATGAAAAAAACAAACAATCTAATCCAAAAATGGGCAGAGGACCTAAATAGACATTTCTCCAAAGAAGATATACAGATTTCCAACAAACACAAGAAAAGATGTTCAACATCACTAATCATTAGAGAAATTCAAATCAAAACTACAATGAGGTATCACCTCACACCAGTCAGAATGGTCATCATTAAAATGTCTACAACAATGAATGCTGGAGAGGATGTGGAGAAAAGGGAACCCTCTTGGTGGGAATGTAAATCGATACAGCTACTATGGAGAACAGTATGGAGGTTCCTTAAAAAACTAAAAATAGCGCTTCCCTGATGGCGCAGTGGTTGAGAGTCCACCTGCCGATGCAGGGGACGCGGGTTCGTGCCCCAGTCCGGGAAGATCCCACATGCCGCGGAGCGGCTGGGCCCGTGAGCCATGGCCGCTAAACCTGTGCATCTGGAGCCTGTGCTCTGCAATGGGAGAGGCCACAACAGTGAGAGGCCCGCGTACAGCCAAAAAAAAAAAAACAGAACTACCATGTGACCTAGCAATCCCACTACTGGGCATATACCCTGAGAAAATCATAATTCAAAAAGAGTCATGTACCACAATGTTCACTGCAGCCTTATTTACAATAGCCAGGACATGGAAGCAACCTAAGTGTCCATCGACAGATGAATGGATAAAGACAATGTGGCACATATATACAATGGAATATTACTCAGCCATAAAAAGAAAGAAAATTGAGTTATTTGTAGTGAAGTGGATGGACCTAGAGTCTGTCATACAGAGTGAAGTAAATCAGAAAGAGAAAAACAAATACCATATGCTAACACATATATATGGAATCTAAAAGATAAAAAATGGTTCTGAAGAACCTAGGGGCAGGACAGGAATAAAGACACAGACATAGAGAATGGACTTGAGGACACAGGGAGGGGGCAAGGTAAGCTGGGACGAAGTGAGAGAGTGGCATGGACTTCTATATACTACCAAGTGTAAAACAGACAGCTAGTGCGAAGCAGCCGCATAATACAGGGTGATCTGCTCGGTGTTTTGTGACCACCTAGAGGGGTGGGATAGGGAGGGTGGGAGGGAGACGCAAGAGGGAGGAGATATGGGGATGTATGTATACGTATAATTGATTCACTTTGTTATAAAGCAGAAACTGACACACCATTGTAAAGCAATTATACTCCAACAAAGATGTTAAAATAAATAAATAAATAAAGCTTTTGTTTTCCTCTCTGTTAGAAAAAATATTGGCTACAATCTACACTGTCCTCCAATCCTAAAGTCAATTCTTACTCCCCTTAGTATCTGCTGTGCCCTGGGTTGTCGGACCTGTCGGACCCAGGGCAGGGGTGTCTGAGGTTCTGAGCAAAGCAATCATTCTTACCTAAGAAGGCAGCTTACAGAAATTACCCTGCTGGTTGGGCTTCTCACCCACCCACCCAGCACTGTCAGGACCCTCCCTAGCCAGCTTTGATGCGTGAGGGATTGTGATTGAAGCTGGATGTGAATAACAATCTAAATTGGAACTGCTGAGGTTTAATTCTGCTAAACCTGCAGCACGACAATGAGACAGTATGAAGCACGCAGAAGAGGAAATCGCGTCTGAACGACGCCCACACAGGTGCTTGCCTCAGAGCTGCAGAACCCGGGGAACTTCACGGGGTCCACAAACCATGGCTTTGCAATAAAGATCTAAATCCCCTGATGAACCTTTCATTGCTTTGATCTGTTTTCTGTACAGGGTTTCCCCAAAGAGTTCTTTGACAAAGAGAGTTCAAGGCCATGCAAAGAGCATATGAACAAAAGGTTTGAGCCGCATGGATTCACCTCTGTTATTAATAAAGGAAAAAGAACACAGCAGCAGAAGTATGGATGTCTGTCACGAGGCCCTGATGGAGAACATTTGCTTGAAGTGCTTTACAAATGCAGCCAGATTTTGCATTTGTAAATGCCTCCCACCCCAGGGGCCTGAGCTGGACACCTGAGTGGGTTTGTCCCCACTGACTCCCCTGTGTCCCCCATAATGCCATGGATTCTGCTCTCCTTGGGTTTCTGTGAAACAGGCCACTGGGACTGTGTTTCTGGCCTTTTCTTTGTTACAGAGCTTACAGACTGACTTGGTGCTTTACACACAAGATTCTAAGCCCAAAAGCAACACTACAATTTTAGGTAAAAAACCAAACCTCCTGCAGTATTTACCTCAGACAAGTCCAAATGTAAAGAAAAATCAACAGGATGAAACAGAATTAATCAAATCAGGCCTTTGGCCTGAATTAAACACACTTGTTGGCATCGTCTCAGAATACCAACCTCCAGCATTTCTCCTCAGAAACTGTTGTTATTTTGTGAATAATCTTGTTAATACGTATGAGGAATCTGTTGGAGACCTGAGTCAGGATTTTCAAAGGATTGTTCAGGCCCAGGTTGCTGTCCGTCCAGCGCTGCACAAGTTTGCAGGCAAAGGGTTTGAGAGGAACTGACAGTTGATCAGGAGTCCCCGAGGGGCAATGATCTGGGGTCACCCAGAACTTGGAAGGGGGCGGGGCGACGGACTGCAGGCTGTTAGAAGGTGCTGGTGGGTGCTCCCATTCCAAAAGAGAATGGACAAGACGCAGGAGACGACGGACTGACCGAGTCACGGATGAGCCCAGGTCACTGTGGCCCCGGGAAACAGGATGCCCAAGAACTGATGGTTTGGGGGAAAGATAACTACATACTGAATTACAGGTGCTGGGCAGCCCAAAACGCTTAACAGGCAGTTTGCAAATGGTGGTCCTGGGGCTTGGTTTGGGGGGATAAAGCAACTTGCCAAAGGTCACACAGTCCGTAAAAGACAGACCTGGGATTTGAACACTGGGATTTCCAATTCCGAAGCCCAGTGTTTTCAATCCCTGTGCTCTCCTTCCTGCCTCCGGAGAGAACAGAGCCCCACGTCAATGTCTTGGTGGGATGTAGCTCATTAAGAAGGACAGACAAATTAGAGACTGAGTCAGAACTTTCCAAAACGAAGGGCAGCCCACATACAAAACTGGCTTTAATTTGTAGGGAATGAAAAAATGTGAGAGAACTAGAGCAAGACTCAGAATAGGAAAACTGGGGGCAATGTTCCCAAATCCAAGCGCACATCAGAATCCTCTCCGTAAACTTTAAAAAGGTCCCCAGCCCCATCCCAAACCTACTAAATCAGGCTGTAGCATCTACAGAGCTCCTTAGGTGATCCTGAGGCATCTGGAACCACTGGCATAATAAAGACGATCTGAGAGAAGATCTCACAGATAAAAGGCAGTAACAAATAACAGGCTCTGCACGTTAGATGCCTACTCCACGCCAGATGCTGTTCTGAGGGCTGGCTCGCATGAATTCATTTAACTTAGTGCAGAAGATTTCAGAAGGAGAAACGGAGGCTCCAAGGGGCTAAGCACCTTGTCCACGGACCCCCCCAGGGGCCTGCCTGAGGCCGAGGTCATGGTGTGAACGGGGGTACCTCCAACAGGGACATGTTTGAGAGACGCTGGGGCCATGAGTGGGCAGCCTGGGCAGAGCCTCTTTCCCAGGAGGGCTGCTGCACCAACCTCACAGCTCGCTGAGGAGAGAGTAAACAGAGGAGCTGGGTAGTGAAAGCAGACAGCTGGCTGGAGCCTTGCAGAGCAGCCTCTGCTAAGCTGTGCTCCTGGGACGCGCTCGCCTGTACCTGATTCTGCCCACTCCTCCCACCAAGGCCAAGCAGATTCATCCTTTCACTTGAACAAGGATTCCTGAAAAGAACACAGACTTGGGAATCAGTCCTTAGGGTTCCAGTCCTGACTGTACTGCTAACTCTCCTCCGACAGCAGTGTCCATATCTGCACAGTGAAAGGCTTCCGGTCCCCAAGGTTCTTTCTGGCATCAATTCCCTGTGACAAACAGCTGTCCCACTGCGAAAGGGGTACAGAGGAGATCGGGGGCAGAGCTGCTCTCCGGGGCCTTGGGCCGGCACAGGAAGTATGAGTGATGGTGGAGGCAGGTGGTTTCCTTCAGGGCACCCAGGTGCTGGGCAGTCACGGGAAGCCCCCTTAGGCATCACTCCTCCATGGAAGCCCCAGGCCCCAGAGCAGGGCTGTACTGACAGGAAACCCACGAGGAGGTGTGGGCTTTCCAAGTCTCCATCCCTCAACCCTCTCATGCGTGAGTCAGTCACCACAGCTGAACAGCAGCACTTAGTCACTCTCCTCCCAAGCGCCACACGAGCCCAGTGCCCAGGGACGCAGAGTCAGGATGTCGAGGGTTCCCACAGAAGAATGCTGTGGGTCCCAGCTACGCATTCCAGCGATGACCACTGAGTAACCACCGAGCGTTGTGTGGTCTGGCTGAGGGTTTGGTTTCTTATTCTTTGGCCAGAGAAACTCGCCTCTGCAAAGTAGGAGGTGGCTTCATGGTCCCCAGTCAGCTTGTTGACGCACAGGACAGATGTGACCCAGGACAACTTGACATTTAGTCACTTAGCGTGCGCCAGGCACTGTTCTGAGAGCTTCACGGCACTAACGCGTTTTGTTCTCATAACAACCACAGGAGAGGCGCTCAACCCTATTTTATCGATTAGGAAACTGAGCACAACATGCTTAGACAATCTGCCCAAAGTCACATAGTTAGGGGAGGCAAAGCCAGAATTTAAACCCACATAATGCTAGTTCTAAAGCCCCTATTGTTAAATGGCACATTTCACTTCCTACATTAAAATAACTAGAAAATAAGGGCATGAAGGAGAAATGTAATAAGAGAAATAAAAGGGGACCAGACAGGACACTGAGACTCCATTGCTCTGGGAGAGGTGGATGTGAGGGAGAGGAAGGTATTTGCACAGGTATCTGGGACACAGATCCAGGTTGATCTGAAACCAAGTGCATGCTCTTCCCTAGGCCAGAGGGCAACAGAGAACAGTGCTAGAGGGGCCCAGAGGAGGAAGATAGCATGTCCGTCAGATGCATCACGAAAGGTTTCTCAAGAAGACGCATCTACCACAGGCCTCAGGGTTTCCTACGCAGAAATGAAGATGGAGGCTGGTGCAGAGAGGTCCTTTCAGGAGGTGGGACAGCTTGAGCAAAGGCAAAGAGGCAGGAATGCCAAGGCACTTTCAGGAAGAGTGGGGAGTTGTTTTCCTGGGTCACAGCATGTGTGAAGGGAAGTAATGGGGGGGGGGAGCCAGGCTGGAGAGGTCTGATCACAGGAGACCTTAAACGACAGGCTGAGGAGGTTGAGTTGTCAGGCAATGGGTAGCTGAATCTTTCCAAATAGGACAGCGCACGACAGAGCAAAGCCTTCAGAAGCTGTCTTGGTGCAGGGTGTGTGGCCGACAGAAGCAAGCAGTCAGGACGGCGCCATGACACACAGCAGCACACAATGGGACCTGGACAGGGACAGTGGCACCAGGAATCCAAAGTGAGAGACACACTGGAAAGGAAGAATCAACAGGACTTCAGGACAGGAAACATTTGTATGTGTGGCAGCGGGCGGAGGGTTAGGGGGTAGAGATGGAAGAAATCAACAGTGCAGAGGCGCCTACGCTGAGTTTCTGGCAGAACAGGAAGGAGGTGAATTTTCACTTGACACAGTCTAGAATCCTGGAGATGGAGCAAATCCCAGCAGTGCGGCATATAAGCTGGGCTGCACGGAGGATGGGTGGCTCCCAGTAGAGAGGAATGAGGCCACTGCCCAAAGGGAAGCCAAGGGACAGTGCAGACAGGAGTGGGGCATTGTCTACTCTACCAGGACCCGTGCATCTTTCTCCTTGTAAGACTGTGGCTAATGTTTATAGAAGAGTGATTAAGAGCATAGACCCTGGAGCTAGAGAGCTCTGATTTGAATCCCAGCTCCACCATCTGTGTGATCTTGAGCAAGTTACTTAATTCTGTGTCTCGGTTTCAAATTCTGTAAAATGGGGTTAATAATAGTACCTACCTCCAAAAGTTATTACGAGATATAAAAGAGTCAGTATACGTAAAAGGCTTTGATCAGTACTTGGCACACAGCAAGTGCTATGACTCTTGATGTTATAATTAATGTAAGTGTTATCATAAATAGCACTTTCAAGCCATATTCACATTGGCTATCTCACCGGCTTGTCACAGCGATGCTGTGAGGTTACACCTAGATGGGGAACTGGGACTCAGAGCAGTTACACGACTGGCCACCCACAGTGACAGAGCTGAGATGGGAGCAGCTAACTCTGCCGTCATGTTGCCTTTGGAGTCCAGAAGAGAAGAACCAAAAGGGGCCAGCATTTCCCGCTTTCACCTATTCTCCTTTGACTGATATGTTCCACTAATTCAGTCTCCAAATCCCATCCAAAATACACCCACCCCTCTCCTTCCATGCCAACACACAACCATCCTGGGCATGAAGAAGGGAAGGAAAAGAAAAGCAGGAGGAGTTAGAGAGGGAGGAGACACATGGAGGATCAGAGAGAGGGGGGTCAGGGGAGTCTCTACCTGTCAGTCAGAGGTGGAGGCCCTGATGTAAATCCCCCAAATGAACCAAGGAATATGGGGCCAGAGCCTAGGGCACAGGCCTCTACATGCAAGTCACCTGCACCAGTGCCAGGGCTGGCTTCTCACTACTCTTAACCCCCAGCAGCCTGGGCAGCCATGAGCCTCCACACTTGCCTCCTGATGAGTCGTGTCAGTTAATTGGCAGCAGGACCTCTGGGAGTGCAGACTTACCAGTTTTCTCAACTCAGTCAGATCCTGTGCTGACCTGTCTCTCGGCAGAGCCATGGCTTTGGATTTGAAATAAATGGTCGTGCCTCCAAAAGACAATTATCCAGACGATAAAGGGTGACTAGTAGCATTTTAGTCCCATATCCGAGGCATTGTCTACTGTGAGTGAAAGCTCAAGAAAGAGAGAAGATCACGTTTATGGGCTGGAAAATGGTTCTGGGTTCTGTGTGGTTTTTTATTTGTTGTTTTTTTTTGTTATTGTTGTTGTTCTTGAAAAAAAGGGGGCATAGATAGCAGCTGATTTGTCCATCGTCATGTTTCTGGGAAACCTTTCGGCAAGTTTCTTTAAATACTATCTGTTGCTTGCTCCCTTAGAACACACTGAAACTGTGATGGATGATAAGGGACAAAAAAAGTTAATTTAGACAGATTCTCCGTGGCAATTGTTGAGAGGTGAGATTCTATCTTTGCTCCACTCTGGATGTCCCCAGGCACTGTTAGAAAATTAGGAACTGCCCATGGACTTGAGGCGTGAGAGTGTTGCAGGTGACCTTAATATGTCCCCCAAACTCAGAGGTCTCAGTGGCTGGTCCTACAATCATCTTCCTCTTCCTCATTAACATCACGATGACGACTACTGCAGGTTGCGGGCTGTCAAAGGATGGAATGTTTGTATCCCCCCCAAATTCACATATTGAAGCTCTAACCTCCAGTATGACGGTATTTGGAGGTGGAACCTTTGGGAGGTAATTAGGTTAAGATGAGATCATGAGGGCAGAGTTTTCTCTCTCCACGGGAGCACGCTCCCAGGAAAGGCCATGGGAACACACAGCGAGAAGGCAGCAGGCGGCAAGCCAGGAAGAGGGTTCTCAGCAGAGCCTGACCATGCTGGCACCCTGATCTTGGACCCACAGCCTCCAGAACTGTGAAAAATAAATGTCTGTTGTTTAAGCCGCCCAGGCTACGGTATTTTGTTCTGGCAGCCCAAGCTCACTGAGACAAGGGTTTATTGATTACCTGTGTCATTTCCCAGAACAACTCAGGGATGTTGCTACCTCATTTTACAGGTAAAGGAAACTGACTTAGAGGTGGAGGGACCAGCACAACCTGGTTAACTGGTGGAGCCACTATCGGAACTCTAGTCTTTCAACTGGATTACTTCCCTCCCTGGTTCTTCGGGGGCTGTTTTGTTCAACCTAGTCCCCATGTCCTGGGAAGGCTCAGGGGTAAAGTTCCCACAGTGTCAGGCAGAGGTGGCAGAGACCACTTACCAGCCTACCAGGGTCACAGGGAAGAAACCTGGGTCCTTGCAGAAGCCTGAAGCTTCTGAGGGTTGAAGGAACAGGAGGCAGTTCTGCCTGGGGGTTAAGAGCGCTGGAGGACAGGGTGAGGGAGGTTTGGCCTGAGATTTCGTGGGTTTAATTCCCTGTAAGACCTTAGGGATGACAATTACATCCTGTGTGCCTCAGTTTTACTTACCTATAAAATGGGGCTAATTATGGTATTTACCTTGAGAGATTTACCTAAAGGATTTTTATGAAGCATAAATTGAGATAATGACTATGAAGCGCTTTTAGGAGGCTGCCTGGCAATAGACTAAACACTCATAAAGAGAGAGATCAAGGTCATGGCCTGGACTGAAGAGCAGGGGCTGAGCACTGCCCAACCACTGCAGCCAGCCCTGGTTCAGGGGGAGCATCACCCAGATGACAGGCCAGAGCAACAACTCTCCCCACATCAGGAGACCCGGGACGACCTGCAGAGCACTGTACAGCCTCCTTTCTTCCTCACTCACCCAACAGTCCTGGGAGGCTGCAGATGGGGAAACTGAGACTCGAAGGGGATAAAGCTGTCAAGCGCAACACACACAGCTTCGGGAACCAGAGCTGCATGCGTACTCTGGCTTTCCTGTGTGCTGTGAATGGGATCTTGGGCAAGTTACTTAACTTCTCCAATCCCAGTTTCACCGTCCTAAACAAAATGAATAGATAAATGAGTACCTCCAAGGGTGTTGTGGGGAATTAAATGAGAAAGGTATGTGAAGGTGTCCCTAAAAATGTTAATTTCTGTTTTTACATTAAGTGCTTTGCTTGTAATTACACAGAGGCTGGTAAGCAGCAGAGCAGGGTCTAAAATCTAGGCTTTCTGATGCCATGAGGCCATAGGAGTGTATCTATGCAGGAAATGAGAAGCTCAAGATGCTCTATGTCAAGGATCTGCTGTTTGCTTACCACTGTTCTTGCATCTACATAAGGACTAAAAGAAGTATAAAATGGAGTCCCAAATGAGCACTGATGGTATCTGTATCCAGTATCCTTAAGGGGTGTCAAGACTAATAATAGCTGGGTCTTATCCACAACTAATATCTAGGCATGCACATTCAGTGCATGAACCCATGAACTCCTAAAATCAGTAAATATTAGGAAGCACCTGCTATGTGTGTGAAGCCCTAAGCCAGGCTCTTGAGACTACAAAAACTGACAGAACGACATTCACAGAAAGACAGACAAGATGAAAAGGCAGAGGGCTATGTACCAGATGAAGGAACAACATAAAACCCCAGAAAAACAACTAAATGAAACAGAGATAGGCAATCTTCCAGAAAAAGAATTCATAATAATAATAGTGAAGATGATCCAGGACCTCGGAAGAAGAATGGAGGCAAACATCGAGAAGATGTAAGAAATGTTCAACAAAGATCTAGAAGAATTAAAGAACAAACAAACAGAGATGAACAATACAATAACTGAAATGAAAAATACACTAGAAGGAATCAATAGCAGAATAACTGAGGCAGAAGAATGGATAAGTGACCCAGAAGACGGAATGGTGGAATTTACTGCTGCAGAAGAGAATAAAGAAAAAAGAATGCAAAGAAATGAAGACAGTCTAAGAGACCTCTGGGACAACATTAAATGCAACAACATTCGCATTATAGGGGCCCCAGAAGGAAAAGAGAAAGAGAAAGGACCCGAGAAAATATTTGAAGAGATAATAGTCGAAAACTTCCCTAACATGAGAAAGGAAATAGCCATCCAAGTCTAGGAAGTGCAGAGAGTCCAATACAGGATAAACCCAAGGAACAACACACGGAGACACATAGTAATCAAATTGGCGAAACTTTAAGACAAAGAAAAATTATTGAAAGCAGCTAGAGAAAAACGACAAATAACATAAAAGGGAATCCCCATAAGGTTAACAGCTGATTTCTCAGTGGAAACTCTACAAGCCAGAAGGGAGTGGCATGATATACTTAAAGTGATGAAAGGGAAGAAACTACAACCAAGATTACTCTACCCAGCAAGGATCTCATCCAGATTTGATGGAGAAATTAAATCCTTTACAGACAAGCAAAAGCTAAGAGAATTCACCACCACCAAACCAGCTCTACAATACATGCTAAAGGAACTTCACTAAGTAGGAAACACAAGAGAAGAAAAGAACCCACAAAACCAAACCCAAAACAATTAAGAAAATGGTAATAGGAACATACATATCAATAATTACCTTAAACGTGAATGGATTAAATGCTCCAACCAAAAGACACAGACTCGGTGAATGGATACAAAAACAAGACCCATATATATGCTGTCTACAAGACACCCACTTCAGACCTAGGGACACATACAGACTGAAAGTGAGGGGATAGAAAAAGATATTCCATGCAAATGGAAATCAAAAGAAAGCTGGAGTAGCAATTCTCATATCAGATAAAATAGACTTTAAAATAAAGAATGTTACAAGAGACAAGGAAGGACACTATGTAATGATCAAGGGATCAATCCGAGAAGAAGACATAACAATTATAAATATATATGCACCCAACATAGGAGCACCTCAATACATAAAGCAACTGCTAACAGCTCTAAAAGAGGAAATCGACAGTAACACATTAATAGTGGGGGACTTTAATACCTCACTGACACCAATGGACAGATCATCCAGACAGAAAAGTAATAAGGAAACACAAGCTTTAAATGACATAATAGAGCAGAGAGATTTAATTGATATTTATAGGACATTCCATCCAAAAACAGCAGATTACACTTTCTTCTGAAGTGTGCACGGAACATTCTCCAGGATAGATCACATCTTGTGTCACAAATCAAGCCTCAGTAAATTTAAGAAAATTGAACTCATATCAAGCATCTTTTCTGACCACAACACTATGAGATTAGATATCAATTACAGGGAAAAAACCGTAAAAAACACAAACAATGGAGGCTAAACAATACATTACTAAATAATCAAGAGATCACTGAAGAAATTTCAAAGAGGAAATCAAAAAATACCTAGAGAGAAATGACAATGAAAACACAACGATCCAAAACCTATGGGATGCAGCAAAAGCAGTTCTAAGAGGGAAGTTTATAGCTATACAAGGCTACCTCAGGAAACAAGAAAAATCTCAAATAAAGAACCTAACCTTACACCTAAAGGAACTAGAGAAAGAAGAACAAACAAAACCCAAAGTTAGCAGAAGGAAAGAAATCATAAAGATCAGAGCAGAAATAAATGAAATAGAAACAAAGAAAACTATAGCAAATATCAATAAAACTAAAAGCTGGTTCTTTGAGAAGATAAACAAAATTGATAAACCATTCACCAGACTCATGAAGAAAAACAGGGAGAGGACTCAAATCAATAAAATTAGAAATGAAAAAGGAGAAGTTACAACAGACACCGCAGAAGTACAAAGCATCATAAGAGACTACTACAAGCAGCTCTATGCCAATGAAATGGACAACCTGGAAGAAATGGACAAATTCTTAGAAAGGCACAACCTTCCAAGCCTGAACCAGGAAGAAATAGAAAATATGAACAGACCAATCACAAGTAATTAAATTGAAACTGTGATTAAAAATCTTACAACAAACAAAAGTCCAGGACCAGATGGCTTCACAGGTGAATTTTATCGAACATTTAGAGAAGAGCTAACACCTATCCTTCTCAAGCTCTTCCAAAAAATTTCAGAGGAAGGAACACTCCCAAACTCATTCTATGAGGCCACAATCACCCTGATAACAAAATCAGACAGTTACTACAAAAAAAGAAAATTACAGACCAATATCACTGATGAATATAGATGCAAAAATCCTCAACAAAACACTAGCAAACAGAATCCAACAACACATTAAAAGGATCATACACCATGATCAAATGGGATTTATCCCAGGGATGCAAAGATTCTTCAATATACGCAAATCAATCAATGTGATACACCATATTAACAAATTGAAGAAAAACCATATGATCATCTCAATAGATGCAGGAAAAGCTTTTGGCAAAATTCAACACCCATTTAGGATAAAAACTCTCCAGAAAGTGGGCATAGAGGGGACCTACTTCAACATAATAAAGGCCAGATACGACAAACCCACAGCAAACATCATTCTCAATGGTGAAAAACTGAAAGCATTTCCACTAAGATCAGGAACAAGACAAGGATGTCCACTCTCACCACTATTATTCTACATAGTCTTGGAAGTCCTAGCCACGGCAATCAGGGAAGAAAAAGAAATAAAAGGAATACAAAGTGGAAAAGAAGAAGTAAAACTGTCACTGTTTGCAGATGATATGACACCATACATAGAGAATCCTAAAGATGCCACCAGAAAACTACTAGAGCTCATCAATGAATTTGGTAAAGTTACAGGATACAAAATTAACGCAGAGAAATCTCTTGCATTCCTATACACTAATGATGAAAAATCTGAAAGAGAAATTAAGGAAACACTCCCATTTACCATTGCAACAAAAAGAATAAAATACCTAGGAATAAACCTACCCAAGGAGACAAAAGACCTGTATGCAGAAAACTATACAACACTGATGAAAGAAATTAAAGATGATAGAAACAGATGGAGAGATATACCATGTTCTCAGATTGGAAGAATCAATATTGTGAAAATGACTATACTACCCAAAGCAACCTACAGATTCAATGAAATCCCTATCAAATTACCAATGGCATTTTTTACAGAATTAGAACAAAAAATCTTAAAATTTGTATGGAGACACAAAAGACCCTGAATAGCCAAAGCAGTCTTGAGGGAAAAAAATGGAGCTGGAGGAATCAGACTCCCTGACTTCAGACTATACTACAAAGCTACAGTAATCAAGACAATATGGTACTGGCAGAAAAACAGAAATATAGATCAATGGAACAGGATGGAAAGCCCAGAGATAAACCCACACACCTATGGTCAACTAATCTAGGAGAAAGGAGGCAAAGATATACAATGGAGAAAAGACAGTCTCTTCAAGAAGTGGTGCTGGGAAAACTGGACAGCTACATGTAAAAGAATGAAAGTAAGACACTCCATAACACCATACACAAAAATAAAGTCAAAATGGATTAGAGACCTAAATGTAAGACTCAACACTGTAAAACTCTTAGAGGAAAACATAGGAAGAGCATTCTTTGACGTAAATCACAGCAAGATCTTTTTTGATCGAACTCCTAGAGTAATAGAAATAAAAACAAAAATAAACAAATGAGACCTAATGAAACTTAAAAGTTTTTGCACAGCAAAGGAAACCATAAACAAGACGAAAAGACAACCCTCAGAATGGGAGAAAATATTTGCAAATGAATCATCAGACAAAGGATTAACCTCCAAAATATATAAACAGCTCATGCGGCTCAATATTAAAAAAACAAACAACCCAATCCAAAGATGGGCAGCAGACCTAAATAGACATTTCTCCAAAGAAGACATACAGACGGCCAAGAAGCACATGAAAAGCTGCTCAACATCATTAATTATTAGAGAAAATGCAAATCAAAACTACAATGAGGTATCACCTCACACCAGTTAGAATGGGCATCATGAGAAAATCTACAAACAGCAAAAGCTGGAGAGGGCGTGGAGAAAAGGGAACCCTCTTGCACTGTTGGTGGGAATGTAAATTGATACAGCCACTATGGAGATCAGTATGGAGGTTCCTTAAAGAACTAAAAATAGAATTACCATATGACTCAGCAATCCCACTACTGGGCATATACCCAGAGAAAACCATAATTCAAAAAGACACATGCACCCCAATGTTCACTGCAGCACTATTTACAATAGCCAGGTTATGGAAGCAACCTAAATGCCCACCGGCAGATGAATGGATAAAGAAGATGTGGTACATATATACAATGGAATATTACTCAGCCATGAAAAGGAACGACATTGGGTCATTTGTAGTGACGTGGATGGATTTTGAGACTATCATAAAGAGTGAAGTAAGTCAGAAAGAAAAACAAATATTGTATATCAACGCATATATGCGGAACCTAGAAAATGGTACAGATGAACCGGTTTGCAGGGCAGAAGTTGAGACACAGATGTAGAGAACAAATGTATGCACACCAAGGGGGGAAAACGGCGGGGGGTGGGACGGTGGTGTGATGAATTGGGAGATCAGGATTGACATGTGTACACTGATTTGTATAAAATGGATGACTAATAAGAAAATAAATAAAAATAAGTTAAAAAAACAAGCTGTTTTAAGGTGACAAAAAAACACAGAAAAACAAAAAACTGACAGAATAGTTACTGTCTGTGGGGGATCCTATTAGAGTGGGTAAGGTAAAAGTAAAAGCCAAAAAAAAACCTCATCAGGAGTGTGATAAGAGCCATGGCAGTGGAATAATCATGGGGATACAATGGAAAAAGCCTATATTTGGTCTGAAGCTGTCAGGAAGGCTTTTCAGAGAAGTGACACTGGCGCTGTCAGAATTAAGAGGAGCAAGGGACCAGCAGGCACAAAGATCTGGGCTGAGAGACAGCCTGGTGTGCCCTGGAGATCTGTAACGCGTTTGGGGTAGGCAGGCACAGAGCACATGGTGGAGGAGAGATGAGGCTGCTAGGCTGAGAGGCCCCTTCACAGGGGCCATGGACATTGAACGAAGGAGTGTGCCGTTTGTAGTACAGGTGAGAGGAAGCCACAGAAAGCGTTTTAAGAAGCAGAGTGTCCATGTTTTAAAAATTTCATCTGGTGGAGGCTGAAATAGAAGTTGGACTGGGGGGTAGGAGAAAATGGAAAGAAGGCAATAAATAAACATCCAGGGCTTCCCTGGTGGCGCAGTGGTTAAGAATCCACCTGCCAATGCAGGGGACACGGGTTCGAGCCCTGCTCCGGGAAGATCCCACATGCCGCAGAGAAACTAAGCCCGTGTGCCACAACTACTGAGCCTGCGCTCTAGAGCCTGTGAGCCACAACTACTGAGCCCACATGCCACAACTACTGAAGCCCGCACGCCTAGAGCCTGTGCTCCTTGACAAGAGAAGCCACCGCAATGAGAAACCTGTGAACCGCAACGAAGAGTAGCGCCTGCTCACCACAACTAGAGAAAGTCCATGCGCAGCAACAAAGACCCAACACAGCCAAAAATAAATAAAGTAAATAAATTCATTTAAAAAAAAATGTCCAGATGAGAAAGACAAGATCGTGAACTTCGCACACACGCATGCATGCACACACACACACACACATACACACAGCTGGTTCTGCCTGGACTGAAACACCCTGGCATGAATCACACCTGGTTTCCAGCTCCCAAAGAAGCCAGGTCTGGCTCTGCCAGGTTACCTTAGATATGCCCCATCCTCTTACTTCTCAGCTGTGGGAAACCCAAATAGCTTTTCATTTCCAGACTAACCTCAAACCCAGAGTTTGAGGTTATTAAACACTGTCTGTGAGGTTGTGGTCCTGGAAACTTCCTCCCAAATGATGTGAAGTACAGGGAGTACTACATGCCTGGACCCACACACAGCACAGCCAGGGCCATGCGGATGGAGGGCATCAGGGCTGCTCCCGGTTCCGCAATCAGAACTTTAAATTAACACGGCAATTACAGCCCCCAGGGGAAAGGGAAACTGGCATTGACTACTGACTTTATCTACAAATGCAAAAAAAATCACAACCCACAGCATGCACAAAAGGAAATAAGTAGTGTTTAATGTGCCTTTGTTAAAATAAAAGCTCTTAGGAGGAAAAAGACAGAAGCTCTTGTGGAGGGCAGGGTGAAGGGAGAGGAGATATTGTCTTTCAAATTTCTGGAACTCTTATGAATAGGATGTCAATGTCAGTAAAAGGGTAAGAAGCTCACTAGCATTTACTGGGTGCCTACTGTGTCAGATACTGGGTTAAGCAAGCACTTTAGATATATTTCGTCTCTTTTAATCCTCAAAATGACCTCAGGAGGTTGGAATTGTTATCCTCCTTCCATAGACTTTGGGAGGGGAAGATCACCTAGCCTTCCCGAGATCACACAGCTAGTAAGCAGCAGCGGCAAGATACAAACTCACGTCCCTCAAATTCCATTCCAAAGCCTGAGCTCCTCCCACTGTACCCCCTGTTTATCTCTGTATGGAAGTGTGAACAGCTGTACCTCCACAGCTGGCTGGGAAGTCCCTGAGGAAGTCACTCCCCTAGTATCCTGTCCATATCTCTAGGGAACGTTAGACGGGAAGGAGCCTTGGAAGCAATCAACTCCGATCCCCCAAGATGGGGATCAGAGATGAATGGGGATCACTTCCCCACGACCCGCAGCTTGAGAGGAGGGCCATCAGTCTATAAGTAAGGTCTCCTCTCTTCCTGGCCAGTGTTCTCTTTGCTATATCAGGCTGAGGTCTCCTGTCTCAGGAGTCAATGATTTCCTGCAAAAGTTTGCTGTTCTTGTTGTTTTGTTAGTAATGAGATTTCTATTCTTGCCTGTGTCTAAAAAGGAGGTAGGGAAGTAAGTAATAACGCCTTTTCCCCTAGCAGATTTACTCAATGGAAAAGCATGATCTGTGTCTCCCTAATGTACATAATCTGCTTCCACAATATCCTACAAGAGAATGAGTAAGAAGTGATTAAATCACAGCGAAATGGTTTCATTTACAATTAGCGCTCAGTGTCTTGAAACACAAACCTCCCACCTAAATATTTATCCCAAGATAAACATATCCCCCACACGTTGCCATGACCAGCTCCTGCTGCCACAAAAGCATACATCTAAACACACCCGTATCCAGAATATAAAAGCTTTCTATTGGGTCTGGATTCAAATCTAATTTTCTCCCAAAGGAAAAAAGAATTCATAAACTCAGTTACGCTGATCTCAGTAATGTCCAGAAATCTCTCTTTTCTACGAGTTCATAGAAAAATGTTAAAGGGAATAAAAGTGGAAAAGCAGAAAACTTTAAGGTGAGGGAAGCCTGAATATTCTTTCAAATTAAGTGATAAACAGGTTTGTTCTAAGAGTCACATGATTCGAAGTCTCTAAGATGGGCAGATAACTGGGACACAGTCCACCAATTATGCTTGGCATTGGTGGGTGACTGGAGACTGGGTGCGGTTAGCTGGAAGGGGGAGAGAACAGAATGAGCAGAGCTGATAGGAATCAGAACCCACCTCTGGGCATGTGATCTGACCATCTACTATCAGACAGAGAGAGTGGACGTGAGGCCAGAACCGACCTTTGGCCTCAGGTCCAACCTTAGCCACATACAGGTTTCTGCCCCAGCCCCCTCTATTCCCCCACCAGTAAGAACCATGGTTAAATGAGAACCATTTGAGAGGTCCTCGACACAGGAAGAAGAGACAACAAAATCAAGACTGCATGACAATCTTTGGTGCTTAGGCCAGACTCCTGCAAGGAAGTCTCCTGGTACATTGGATCCTGCCACGGAGGAGATCAGGCTTGGTGGAGTTCCACAGAGCATATTAGCTTCTGGCACTAAAGGCCACCCCAGTTTGGAAAGTAAGAGAGTATGGGGTTTCCTAAGCTAGAAGGCTTCTGAGTCTGATTTCCTTGAACCCCAGGGGTCCTGGTGTCCTTCAAGCTGCAGATGTATAGAGTGACTGCCATGTATGCAGAGGTCTTACCTCTCATACTCACTGGCTGTGTTCCCAGTGTTTGGGTCAACAGTTTTCGCATGTAACTACCATATGCTCAAATGACACTACTGGGATCACAGGCTTCTCACACTGACTGGGCAGGTGGCAGCCATCCAGCCCAGCCTGGTTTTCTTAAGGTACTGCCTTACCTCTGCAGAGGTGTCAAAACCCATCAAAACAGTAGTGTTCCACAGGTACCTGGAAGTCATGCATTCCGATCCTGAACTATCTCGCCCCACCTACTGCAGACCTTGATCCTCACTCTTCTCTCTTTTCACCTCTTTTCCGAGCTGTCATGTTACACCTTCAGTCATGCTCTCCAACACGGTACACAATCCAATTCTTCTTGGTCTCCACCACTGGCCCACCTCCCTGTCAGGTTCTCCTCTCTCCTTCTTGGTTTGGGGTTTCCACCACTGATACTTCAGGATGCATCTCTCCCTCTCGATTCAGCCGCAGGATCTCACCTCCAGGATTAGAGCCCCCAGACTTGAACACTTACTGCTGATGGCAAGAAATGGGGGAGAAAGTGTTTCTGACTCCCCGGAGGCTTAACATCATCATGTTCGACAACCGGGAATCCAATTACGTGAACACAATATACTCTGTTTCACTGGGGTAAACGAAAGGCACCTGTTAGTACATCCTAGAAAAACGAATGCATAGTATATATTCAAATTTAGTATAATTTTCAATAACCCTTATGCGACTCTAATGGACTGTATACCATGTCCTGACACCATGTAGAAAAGAAGAGAGCTGGAGGAAAGTGTTCTCACTCACTTAGTAAGGAAGATAAGAAAGCAATAGCAAAATTAACAAGACAGTTTAAGGCAGACCAAAACCAAAATAAAACACAAAAACCAAATAAAAATTCCTCAGAAAAGGTTATTTGACCAAAGATGCTAATGAAGCCCTTGCTCTCTGAGAGAGCGAGTGGGAACTACACTGCAGAGGCAAAGCCAATGGAATACATGCTCTCCATGGAAAACAGAGACCTAAGGGTCCCTCAGGTCTACAAACCACCAGCTAAATGGATGCAAATGTGTTTACAACCTTCCTTCTTTGAAGCTACAGTATTATGAAATGTTTACAGTGTTAAGCCCCCCTTATAAAAATTCACTTTTGAAGAGGAAGTGAATTAAAGATGACCACTGCAGTTACATTACACAGGGTAAGTTACACAAGATCAAAGACTTGGGACACCCACTGCGTAAAACCAAAGATTTCTTACAATTTTGCAAGAACTGTAAGACGACTAGCCTCCCAAGAATTTTCATTCTGGGAACCTTGTTTTCATCACTGAACTCTCTATGTTGTCCATGGCTTCATGGTTAGAGTCATATCACGTGACTGATCATCTTGCCCAGATGACACCAAAAAATGCACAGAAAACAAGAGTTGGCTTACTACGGTATTCTTGTTGCTGATTCTATTAAAGCTTTACCTCTTCTTAAAAATCTTTCCATAGTTGTTTACCTAGACAAGTGACTGATACTGGGTCGAATTAGCCGAGAAAATCATTCCTGTAAGCTTCTGACTTCCTATTTTCCTTCTCCAGGAATCATGGTTCATAAAGACAAACCAGGACTCAGCAAAGAGAAAGGCAAGCAAAAACCCAATCCAACAGAGAACGTGACAGCACTTGTCTATGGAGGCCAAATTTGTGAAAGGTTCACATCGCATGAACTTCAAATTCTTGTTTCTATTCCACCTAAGTCTTCTCAGAAAAAAAAAATAGAGGAAGGAAGGGGAAAAAATACCTAAAGGAAGGAAATTCTCATCTAGAAAATATACTTCCAAACCATGAACATTCTTTCCATTTTCAGTGTAAGGAATTATTGTTTTTCCAGGGAACTGAGAGAAAGCACAGATGAAGGAAGTCCCATAAACTCCTACAGGTGTTAAAATAGCGTCTCACCCACGTCTTTGTGATGGGGGGCAGTGATGTTAATTACTGCCTGGGAGGCTGAGCAATGTCCCCATCATGATAAAAACACCAGCTAACTTGAGCAGGAGTCAGTGCATTCTCTCCACTTTCGGAGATAAAATTATAATCAGAGTGTTGCTTTGTGAGAGTAGAGCCAGAACAAGAATGGTTAGTTAGATAAAGGTCAGTGACACCAATATTCACAATAAAACACTTCAGAAAAACAGAGCCCAAGTGAGTAATTCATCACGTTTTCACCAGTCCCAAAGTACTCCTTTGGGAAACTCCTTTGGAATTTCATGTTTTGAAACATCTTGCATTTATAATAAATTTATTTTCCAATGTTTAAGATACACATAACTGGCAGACAGAACTTCTGCTACTGGCATGAGATCATCAGTATTAGTAGTTTTATCTGGTTTAATTCTAGGCGAAGACAGAGGAATGTGACACAGTGATTAAGCTGTATAAATTTATGGTAGAAACATATAAGGTTTCCATTAGGGTTTTTTTAGAATATTGGCAATAAACCTTGGATTCCTTTTGCTGCTACCATGGAGCTCAAGGAATTCTGGAAGGGACACAGTCTTCCACTTCCTAAGCACCTCTCACATCTGGGTCCACAGCACCACTGGCCACCTCAGGTCCTCCTCATATCCCTCATGGGAGCTGAATTCCTTGTTCTCTAGTCTCCTCGACTCTGCTCTTGTCTCCTTCCTTGGGCCAGAGTGATCTGTCTGTAGCTTGAATCCCACTGTGTCCCTTTCTAGTCACCTTCAGGACTAACGTCCAAGTCTTCCCCCAGGCAAAGAGCAGCCCCAGACCCCTAGGCAGGTCTGGCCCCTGCCTGCTCTCCAGCGCCATCCCTCCACACACCCTGCCCTCCTTCAGAATCACCGCAGGTCCTCACAATACCATGCCGCTCTGCTATATTTGCTTGGAACATCTTGCCCCACTTCGTCCACCCAGGGAATCCCTATATATCTTTTAGGTCTTAGCACCAAGAAAAAACAAGTAGTTACCTCAGAAAAGAGGTCAGAGCAAATATTTTTTACTTTATGCAACACATTATCTGTGTAATTTAATATAAGGACCAAAGGTCACCCACTTAAAGAAATGTCACCTTGTTTCTCCCCACCAAGACAAAAATTACTTGGACGTTATTAATAACACACTTTTAATACAATATAAAACCTATTATACTGCATTACACTGTGAGCTTGCAAATCTTTCTCTTCCTCTGAACTCTAGGTTCCTTGACAGCAAGGACCATGACTGATTCACCTCTTCATTTTTTGAACCCAGCACAGTGCCTGGAACACAGTAGGTGCTCAATAGATGTTTCTGAATAAACCACTGGATGGTCTCAGGAAACCTGGACTGAGTCTTGTTGCTGTCCCTTACTATCCAGGAGACCATGGGCAACTCATGTAGGCTCTCTGGGTCCCGGTGTCTCCCCTACAAAACAAAGGTAGTAACGTCTGCCTTGTGAGCATCAAATGAGATGACCAGTCAGGAAGTCCCAAAGGTAAAACACAAACATTCCATTTCCTTGTTATTATGAAGGGTGCCCAGGAAAGACAGGAAGTAACTGAAATAAACAGTGGTGATTAACTATGGCTGGGGGCGGGGCGGTGACACGGCAGGGAAAATATATGCTGAGTCCGGGTGAATCTGAAGGTGAAGGACGCAGGGGACACATCCTGTTCATTCTACACTCAAACCTGATTCCCAGTCCAACCACCCTCCTCCTCTCCCTGCTCCCTCCCTCAGCCCAGCCGCTGCCCTCTCACGCTCCCACTGCTGCAGGGCCTCTAACTGGGCTTCCCAATTCCACTCCTGCCCCCTCCAGTCTGCTCTCCACATGGCAGCCAGAGAGATCTTTCATGAATGTAAAGCTGATCACATTCCTTCCTTGCTTCCTTCCTTCCTTCCATTTAATAGTGTCCCGCTTTCTGGAGGACGGAACCCAGCCCATATCCCACAAATGCCAAGGTCCTGCACAAAATTGAGATCCCCGAGCCATCTCCACCCTGATTTTAGGCAATTCCCCCCGCTCACCACACTCCTACTGGACTGCCTGCTGTCAGTTCCCAGAACCTGCCATGCCAAGGAGTTTGCGGCCTCCGGCTGTTGTCTCTGCCCAGAGCACTCTTACCTTGGCTTCTCCGCTCGCTGGCTCCTCTTTCCCTAGGTCTTTTCTCAAATATCACCTCTTAAGAGGTCTTCTCTCACCACTGAAGTAGACCCTCTATTATTCCCTCATGCCATACACCGTTTGTTTCTTCTCTACCACTAATAACCCATCTGTACACTTTTGTTTACTTACTGTCTTTCTCACTAGGTTACATATTTGATAAGAAGAAGGATCGTAGCTGTCATATCCACTATGTTATTCCCAACACCTAACAATGCCTGGTAGATGGTAGGTGCTCAATAAACATCTGATAGTTGGATGGATGGACAGATGGATGAACACATGAACAGATGGACGGACGGATGGATGGATGGATGGATGGATGGATGGATGGATGGTTGGATGGGGAGGCAGAGAAGGAAGGAAAGAAAGAGATGAGATCCGGGTCAGGAAGCAGGATTCTGTGCGATATAAAGGTCTGTTAGGTTGGCAGCCCTAGACATCCTAGCGATACCATGAAGACCCTCAGGATGTCTTGGATAGAGATCTGTAAAGGAGAGGAAGCCATGGAAACAGGAGGTGAGGGAGCTATAGGCAAAGTTTACCTTCTTCATACTTTTTTTCTCTGCTTGGGAATAATAAGTATAAAGCACCTATAAGAGGACCTGACATGCAAGGCATTAGGTAAGTGTTTATTATAATAATAATTAATTATAATTTATTATTTCTAATATTAGTATTCTAGCAATTATGAGTCCCAGAGGAGGCAGCTGACTCTGTGTGCCTTTGACTAGTAGAAGGTCACAGAACACTGAACAGCTCAGTCAACAAAAAAGCAGCTGAGGGTGCTCAAGACCCTGCAGCCCCACAGCCAAGGCTGGTTACTGGAGGCTGCACTGTCCCCCTGCTTGGCTTGTCCGCCTCCTGGCACCACCTAGCCAGCTGCCCCACTGGCACCCATGCCATCCTCTCCCACAGGCATGGCCAGGCAGCTTCCGAGGCTCCTCAGACACGAGGGGAAGCTGCTGCCAGCTCTTAAAGTGTGAGAACAGGGGAAATCTTTCAGCTCTGACAGGCGGATTTCGAAGCCTGTTTCTAAAAATGGCTGTTAATAGGCTTTTCTTCACACCATCTCCCTCTGCACCTGCTTTATCAGGAGACAACTGCATTGCTATTCACTGTCCTGTGACCAAAGTGATTTCACCAGTCAAAACAAATAATTATGGGCTAGAAGAGCCCAAAAATAAAAGATAAGGGAGGGTCTGACAGGAGGGCTGAGCTTGCTGTCAAATGGTTGGTGGACTGTCTTCAAGATCATGTTACTGCAGAGAAAAACAGAAATCCCAAGATGCACGTGGGCGTCATGAACATGTCCCTTCATCGGAAATGGACACACAGGAGTGATAGCACGAGCTGGGTCAGCAGATGTTTAGGTTTGCAATATACATTGTTTAACATGAACACGTGGGCTTCCCTGGTGGTGCAGTGGTTAAGAATCCGCCTGCCAATGCAGGGGACACGGGTTCAAGCCCTGGTCAAGGAAGATCCCATGTGCCACGGAGCAACTAAGCCCGTGAGCCACAACTACTGAGACTGTGCTATACAGCCCGCGAGCCACAACTACTGAAGCCCGCGCTCCCAGAGCCCATGCTCTGCAACAAGAGAAGCCACTGCAATGAGAAGCCCACGCACCGCAATAAAGAGTAGCCCCCGCTCGCCACAACTAGAGAAAGCCCGCTTGCAGCAATGAAGACCCAACACAGCCAAAAATAAAATAAATAAACAAACAAACATGAACAGGTCTCCTTTCTACAAGAGACTCAAAAGCACTCTGCTTAAGTCGATGGAGGCTGACTCAGGCGCTATTTCAAGAGAGGAGGCACAGTGCTACCTGTCAAAGGCAGCGGGGCTAAGAGACAGACACCACCCAAGGAGGGCCAGAGTCACCCTCCACAATTCACTTCCTGGGAGGGACATTCAACACCTCTGGGCCTCTGAAACCTCATCTGTAAAATGGTGGTAACACATTAGGACATTTTTTTTTAATTGAAATACAGTTGATTTACAGTGCTGTGCCAATCTCTGCTGTACAACAAAGTGATTCAGTTATACACATACAGACATTCTTTTTTTAAATATTCTTTTCCATTATGGTTTATCACAGGATATTGAATATATAGTTCCCTGTGCTATACAGTTGTTTGTTTATCCATCCTATATATAATAGTTTGTATCTGCTAATCCCAAACTCCCAGTCCATCCCTCCCCCACACGCCCTTCCCCCTTGGCAACCACAAGTCTGTCCTGTCTGTGAGTCTGTTTCTGTTCTGTAGATAGGCTCATTTGTGTCATATTTTAGATTCCACATAAAAGTGATATCATATGGTATTTGTCTTTCTGTTTCTGACTTACTTCACTTAGTATGATAATCTCGAGTTGCATCCACATTGCTGCAAATGGCATTATTTCTTTTTTATGGCTGAGTAGTATTCCATTATATATATGTACCACATCTTCTTTATCCATTCATCTGTCAGTGAACATTTAGGTTGTTTCCATGTTTTGGTTATTGTGAATACTGCTGCTATGAATATAGGGGTGCATGTATCTTTTTGAATTATAGTTTTGTCCGGGTATATGCCCAGGATTGGTGGATCATAAAGTAATTCTATTTTCAGTTTTCTGAGGAACCTCCACACTGTTCTCCATAGTGGCTGTATCAATTTACATTCCCACCAACAGTGCAAGAGGGTTCCCTTTTCTCCACACCCTCTCCAGCATTTGTTATTTGTAGACATTTTAATGATGGCCATTCTGACTGGTATGAGGTGGTACCTCACTGTAGTTTTGATTTGCATTTCTCTAATAATTAGTGATGTTGAGCATCTTTTCATGTGCTTTTTAGCCATCTGTATGTCTTCTTTGGAGAAATGTCTATTAAGGTCTTCTGCCCATTTTTCTTTTTTTCTGCCCATTTTTCCGATTGGGATGTTTGTTTTTTCGGTATTGAGTTGTATGAGCTGTTTGTATATTTTGGAGATCAAGCCCTTGTCTGTAGCCTCACTTGCAAATATTTTATCCCATTCCATAGTTTGTCTTTCCATTTTTTTATGGTTTCCTTTGATGTGCAAAGGCTTGTAAGTTTGATTAGATCCCATTTGTTTATTTTTGGTTTTATTTCTATTGCCTTGGGAGACTGACCTAAGAAAACATTGGTACAATTTATGTCAGAGAATGTTTTGCCTACGCTCTCTTCTAGGAGTTTTATGGTGTCATGTCTCACGTTTAAGTCTTTAAGCCATTTTGAGTTTATTTTTGTGCATGGTGTGAGGGTGTGTTGTAACTTTATTAATTTACATGCAGCTATCCAACTTTCCCAGCACCACTTGCTAATGATACTGTCTTTTTCCCATTTTATATTCTTGCCTCCTTTGAAGAAGATGAATTGACTGTAGGTGTATGGGTTCATTTCTGGGCTCTCTATTCTGTTCCATTGAAACAGATTGGAAGGGAAGAGGTAAAACTGTCACTATATGCAGATGACATGATACTATATATAGAAAATGCTGGGCTTCCCTGGTGGTGCAGTGGTTGAGAATTTGCCTGACAATGCAGGGGATATGGGTTTGAGCCCTGGTCTGGGAAGATTCCACATGCCGCGGAGCAACTGGGCCCGTGAGCCACAGCTACTGAGCCTGCGCATCTGGAGCCTGTGCTCTGCAACAACAGAGGCCGCGACAGTGAGAGGCCTGCGCACGGCGATGAAGAGTGGCTCCCGCTTGCCACAACTAAAGAAAGCCCTTGCACAGAAACGAAGCCTGCGCACATACAGTGGGATGGCTGAGCTGGAACCGGAACCTTGGGCTTTTCTGACTCCAAATCCCTAGATCATAGCCAGTGTGCGCTGTTGCCTACTATCTGGTCACAGGCTGTGCCCTGGTGATGGGGGGAGGGGGAGGGGGCACACACAGCTGATTCTAGCTGACAGCTTTCCTTCACCACCAGAATCCTTTAACCTGTTACTAGTTACAGAGGTCTAAATCTAGGGTCTTAAAGCAGCCTCAAGGATGAGAATAAATCATCTGATCATAAAGGTGCTGTTCTTTAGATGAAATGCACCTGGTACAGCATCAGGGCAGAAAACTCTCTTAAAGAAATGGGTTCCTGGGCTTCCCTGGTGCAGTGGTTGAGAGTCCGCCTGCCGATGCAGGGGACACGGGTTCGTGGCCTGGTCCAGAAAGATCCCACATGCCGCAGGGTGGCTGGGCCCGTGAGCCATGGCTGCTGAGCCTGCGCGTCCGGAGCCTGTGCTCCGCAACGGGAGAGGCCACAACAGTGAGAGGCCCGCGTACCGCAAAAAAAAAAAGGAATGGGTTCCTGAAATTTTTATGACCAAAATAAAATATTTCTCTTGGCTTTCAAAATCCTCCAAGCCCCATGGAGAGATCTAAGCATAATTATATTGTCACCAACTTTTTAGAAGAGATGGCAGACGGGGTTGTGTACTGTCAGTGTTCACCAGAGCGGTTTCTGATGTGTCCAGGAGGCAATGTGAAAGTAATTCACATCACTAACTTTTATTGAGAGTATACTACGAAGAAGCCATCGTGCGAGCCATGCAGTGCCTAAGAGGGGGTCCTGGCTCTGAAGATGACATCCAGATGGAGACAGACACATGCGTTATGAGTATATACTGAAACCAAATGTAGAAAAGGGCCATGACTACACAGGCTACATGCCCGAGGAGCGCAGAGGGTGAACGAGCCACTTGCATGGGGCATTATCAAGGAAGGTGGCATGGCAGAGGTGGCCCTGGAGAGCTGAGCCCTGAAGATTTTGATAAGTGAACCCACTGTGAATGGTACCCCCAGGAGCTGGGAAACACAAAAGGAAGGAAAAGAACAAAATAAAAGGGCATGTCACAGTCCTAGAGATCTGTCATTAACTCTGCTTGTAGATTAGAGGTTTTGTAAAATTATTTAGCTCTCTGAAAATGGGGCCCCTTACAAGGTATGGGCCTACTGCTCAATTTCTGCACATTCAACCACAAAAGGTGGCTGTTCTCAGAGAGAAAGCCATTCTCTCTCATGCTTTGACCTAGACGACTTCTCCTCCATCACCTTCATCGCTGACTGCTCTTCCACAGAGTCAGTGATGACAGAACTGCCAGAGAGAAGAGTGTTTTCGCACCCCTCTCCCAAGCTCCCATAGCACTAGTGCATGTTCTCTGCATCACACTGCCCTTCTGAATTGAAACCGTCTGCTTACTAACTGGTCCCCACCTCCACCCCCTCACACATAAGCTCCTGAAGGCAGAAGAAGTGTTGTATCCACCACTGAGGTTCCACTGCCTAAAATATATAATAGACACTCAGCAAATGTCTAATGAATAAATTTAATAAATAAACAAATGAGTCTTGGGAGAATTACACAAATTTAGAGGGCAAAGAGAAGGTATCCAGTGATTTTCAAAGTTCCCTCCGAGTCCCAGATTCTGATTCTAACAGAGCCAGCGGGTTTGGTCATAGCCCATCAGAGGGCCACAGCAGGGACTGTCCCCCATATAACTGGCAAGGCCCCAGAGCATCAGACTTTATATACCAGTGTAAGTGAGAGGGCACCTGCACACTGGAAGTGGCAGTACAGCAGAAGGGGTGAGGATGTGGGCCCTAAAACAAGATGGCCCAGGTTCAAGACCCAGCTCTGCCACTATGAACTGCTAGACCTCCAGCAAGTTAGCTAACCTCCTTGAACCTCAGCGTTCTCATCTGTAATACGACAGTGTATGTCAAAGCGTCGTGATATTGTATTAAATGAGTTAATGTGTAGAAACTGCTTGGAGCAATCCATGGCACATCGTATGTCCAAAAAGATGCCAGCTCTTATCGTTATGACTTGGATTCCTTCCATAAGGCGTTCTGCTACTGAAGGAAATTCAGTATAATATGAATCTAGGTTGGAATCCTCAACACCTCCTTCAGAAACTGGACAAAGTGGGGATGGGAACCGTCTACTGTGAATGGAGACCCAGCTCCACTGAAGTCATGAGGGAACATGACAGCCTTTGTCTCATGGGGAAAGTCCCTGCACAGATCAACAACTCAGAAGAGATGCCACCTTGTGCAGATGCTGCCTCCCTCCTGCTCTTTTCTAAAAGAACAAGGCAAAACAAAACAAAGGAACAAATAGGGTCTGCCTTCTCCAGAGTTCCACACCACAGGGGAGTGTGTTTCAGGACCATTATGCTACGGGCTTCATGGAGATTACTACCAAACAACGATACAGAATCCAGACGAAATGCTTTAAAAAGAATAATATTCTCAAGTTGCTAATCATTCAACTCTATCCCCTATGGTCCCTCTAGCTTTTCATATCACTTTTGAAAGCAAAGCAGCTTTAATTTTCTCTTATTCAAGTTCCTCAAAAGCTGATGATCTTTCTACCCCAAAACCCTCTCCTCAAATGACTGAGTACTTTTTACTCTTTACTTTGTCCTTTGGGTAGGAGCTGTGTTTTCACCAGGCTGCCAAGCAACCATCTGGGTACAGAATGAATGCATGCTTTTAACTGCTGACCCTGGCACCCCCAATCATGGGCTAGCCCTCAGATTTTCATCACACAGTCATAGAGCATCTTTTGTGCTCTGTGTCACAGAGGCAGTGAGACACCACCCCAAGGATTTCCCAATGTATTATACTTTCTACACATCAAAGTGAAGATCTGGAAGCTGACTATAACCTCGTCTTTGCAAACAAAAGTGCCTCACACCATTGACCCCTTTGCAATGGCCACATGAATCAAAACTCCTTCTCCCCCTGCCCTTCACTATAAGACTGGCATTGGAAAGGAGAGAGTAGATGATAAAAGAACCTTTGGTAGAAATGACACAAATGCAAAGTAAAATAAAGCCGTAACCCCCAGAGCCTACAGAGGCCCAAGAGGATCAAGAGAAATTGGAAACAGAGGCTGGAGATGAGGCTGAAAAAGCGTCCACAGAAACTCCATATAGAGAGTCCAGATTTAGATTGACTTTGACACCACTTGGCCCGTCTGAGCCAGACAACATGAATTTCTGTGTGGGATTTGCCCTCCAGTGCTGCTGTTACAGACTCTAGATACTGCTGTTTACCACTGTTTTCAGGACAGGTGGAGGGTTCCCATGTTGACATTTTATTACGTGAATCTAAACACATTGCCTCTAGAAGATCAGAAAATATATGCAAGCAAATCTTGAAATAAGACTATTTTAGAGGGATTTCCACAAGATCAGAGTGTCACCCTTGCGTTACAGATGGGTCAACTTCTAAAAGTTGATCTGTTATTTACTTGGCTCTAGAAACTCAATTTCCAACAGAAACTGTAACCTAAAATTGAAAAGACAATGGACCATTAAAGAAAATTACATAAAGAGGAAATAAATCTCCCATAATTCCACTGCCCTAACATGATCATTTTCACACATTTAGTTCCAAGTCTTTTTATAGAGCTACATCTTTCTACAGTAATGCTCATGGATCTAGATTCCACTTAGTATTTTGCATTTTGAATTAAGCATTCATAAACATAAGCCAACATTTCTGAAATCTTCATAATGATCACACAAATGCTAATCTAACACATAATATACTTTCTTTGGAGAACAATTCAACTGTTTATAACAACATGTTTATGAGAAAACACTTTCTGAGCATCTGTTTTGGGTTCTAGGAGTAGCAGATCTTCCTCCTGTGCTCCTGCATCCCATCCCACACTTCCTTGATTTCCTGACCCCGAGATATGAGGCAGTTCCTGTTATGATGTCTTAGCCCAGTTGGGCTGCTATAACAAAATACCATAGACTGGGTGGCTTACACAACAGAAATTTACTTCTCATGGTTCTGGAGACTGAAAGTCCAAGACCAAGGCATGGCCGATTCAGTTCCTGGTGAGAACCATCTTCCTGGCTCGCAGATGGCCATTTTTCTTGCTCTACTTTCACATGGCAGAGAGGGAGAGGATTAGTGTCCTTTCTCTTTTTATAAGGACACTAATCCCATCATGAGGGCTCTACCTCCCAAAGGCCCCCCCCCTCCAAAATACCATCACATTAGGGAGATAGGCCTTCAACATATGAACAGGGGTGGGGGTCACTGAATCTATAACATGGTTTCCTGTATCTTCAGCAGGGGTGCTGCAGCACGGGGGAATCAGAGAAGTTCAGAGCAGGGATGGGGGCTACCAAGACTCAAAGTAGAGGGTGGGAGTTCTAGGAAGTTGGAGATGCTGACAGAAGCCGGGGTTTCCTATCTCTGGCCCACAGCCTGGACACCCCCCACCCTTTGTTTTTTTCTGTGAGCCTCAAGAATGTCTCCATCCATCTCTGCTTTCAAGGTACCATCTGTGTCTCCAGAATCGGGTCTCCCTTTCCCCAGGCTTGGCTGGTAAAACTGGAAATAACAAAGGGTGAACATCTGTGTTGTGCTTCTCCAGTCTTCACAGTAAGTGGGCCTCTGGGCACACAAAGGTCTGATGTGAGATTTATCCACATTCCAGATACAAGTGATCTTGGGCATATAAACCCCATAGAGGGGGATACCGGGGAAGGAAAAGCACCAGAGGAAAAGAAGGGGGGCTTTGGTGAAGGAGGGGGGGGAAGGGAAAGGATGAGAGGAAGAAGCCTCAGCAGATGTCTCTCTGAATGATTCACTCATCCAATGACTGTTTACTGGGTACCAAACTATGGACCAGGCACTGTTCTAAGTACCCTGGATACATCAATGAACAAATAAAACAAAAATCCCTGCCTAAATGGAGCTTACATTATAGTGGGGAAATGCACATAATAACCAAGAGGTATGGTAAGTAGGAAAATTAAACAGTATGTTAGGAAGTATCAAATACTATGGAGGAAAAGTAGACCAAGAAGGTTAAAAGGGCTGTTTACAACTTCCCATGGCTGGTCTGATAGGTCTCACTGAGAAAGTGAGGAGCCTTGAAGAAGGTGAGAGAGTTAACCACATGGTTATGTAGGGGCTGTGTGCTCTACAAGAGGGATTAGCCAGTGCAAAGACTCCAGGTAGGAGCATGCTTGGAGTGTTTGAGGCCAGCATGTTTGGGCAGCATGTGAGGCTGAGGAGTAGCAAAAAATGAGGTCAGGGAGGGTCAAATCATGCAGGGCATGGTAAGAACTTTGACTCTGCAGGGTTTCCAGCGGAAGAGTGACGTGATCAAATTTCGTTTTAAAAGGCTCACACTGGCTGTTGTGTGGAGAACAAATAAGAGGAACACAAGGAGAGCAGCTAGGGGGACACTGCAGTCATCCAGCAGAGAAATAGTGGTGCCTTAGGTCAGGGTGGGACCCCTGGTGAGAGCGGAGGGTGGATTCCAGATCTAGTCTGAAGACAGAGCAACAGGACTCTCCGGTGAATTGGACATGGGGTCTGAAAGAAAGAGAGTGGTTAAGGATGTGTGCAAGGTGTTAGCCTCTCAGGTGTGGTCAACAGACATAGAGAAGCAGATTGAAAGAAACAGGACTGCAAGTTGGAGAGCCACTGGAAGGCTCCTACCTAATCTAGACACAAGACGATGAAGGAGTGAACAAGGCTGGTGGTAGAGGGGATGTAGAGAAACTGATGGATTTTAAAGGTTGGGATAAAATTGACAGTAAATCAAATTAAAATTTCAGATAAGCATTTTGTAGCAGTTTCCCCAATAGCCATTCTTTCTTTCCTTAGTGGTACAGAATTTTTAAGTGGATATATGGGTGCCTGGCTAAAGATTACATTTCCGAGATTCTCTTGCAGCTAGGTGTGGTGTATGACCAAGCTCTGGACAACCGGATGTGAATGGAAGTGATATTTGCAACATCCAAATTGTGTATTTTCCCTTCTCACTGGCTTCTGTATGGAATTATGGCAGAGCCTAGAAGCAACCATCTTGGACCACGAAATGTAAGATGCACACTGAGGATGGCAGAGTAACAAAATCAAGCCACATACCAACCTGCGATTGCCTACACAGACTTGTTTATGTGAAAAGTACACTTCCAGGCTTCCCTGGTGGCGCAGTGGTTGAGAGTCCGCCTGCCGATGCAGGGGACACGGGTTCGTGCCCCGGTCCGGGAAGATCCCACATGCAGCGGAGCGGCTGGGCCCGTGAGCCATGACCGCTGAGCCTGCGTGTCCGGAGCCTGTGCTCCGCAACGGGAGAGGCCACAACAGTGAGAGGCCCGCGTACCACCAAAAAAAAAAAAAAAAAAATACACTTCTATCTTGTTTAAGCCTCTGAGTCTGGGGTTTACCTTGTTAAAGTTGCCTAACCTTTAGCCTAACTAATACAAGTTCTTTTAGCTGTTCCAAGCACAAAGCCCTAACACCAAGTGTTATCAATCCCATGAAGCCAGGACAGTATTTGACAGGGAAGGATTTTTTTTTTTCTTTCTTTGTGGTACACGGGCCTCTCACTGCTGTGGCCTCTCCCGTTGCGGAGCACAGGCTCCGGACGCGCAGGCTCAGTGGCCACGGCTCACGGGCCCAGCCGCTCCGTGGCATGTGGGATCCTCCCAGACCGGGGCACGAACCCACGTCCCCTGCATCGGCAGGCGGACTCCCAACCACTGCGCCACCAGGGAAGCACCGACAGGGAAGGATTTAATTCCAACCTGCCTCTGCTTGTTTGTTCTTAAAATATCTGAACAGTATTTGAGCTTCGATGCCCTGAGTCACTGCACAAGAGGCTTAGACCTAGAGCAAACTGCTGCTTATGGAAATAATGTTCACTTAATAATGCATTGCTTCTTTATCAGTCAAGGAGGCCCAACCCAACGTCACATCTGAAGCAGAGGTCTCAGGAAGACACATTATGTTATCGGCCTTTGGGACACAAAACAGCATCTGCAACAGACTTCTAATTCGGTGTACAACCCAGCTATCACCTCCTGATTGATCAGTAAGCCAAGTGTGTGACGACAGACTCCCCCCAACCCAAAGGAGGCATGATCAAGTTCTACACTGGCACCGAACAAAAACATACTTTAGTCAAAGGCAAATCCCAGCTGTGTGGGAGTCTAATAAATTACCACTGCATGTAGAAGGACTGAGCTAAAACCTGCGTGGCCTCACATGTGCAGCCAGCACTGTAGTGCAGGCCCCCAGGCCTTAACACGTTTACTAATCTACATGCATCTAGTCCACATGTGAAGGCGGTCACCACGCCTTGCAGTTTAAGAAGGCCCCGCTGCATGAAATGCGCTGGTCCATAATCACAGCGACTGGACCAAGCACGCTTCATTCATTCTTTCCCTGACCATCAAGCTGATGGTCTTTCCCAATCATCAGGCTGATGATTAAGGTCAAGTAGGCGTATTTCCTCCCAATAGGCTATTCGTAGACATTTCTCTAGACAACAAGAGCATGAGGCTAACTGTAAAGCAGTGACATTAAGATCCATAAAATTGAGAGGAAAGGGGTTGGGACTCGATTGAGATCATTCAAAGAGCAAATATTTATTGAGCATCTCAAGTCAGGCGTAGAGAATATTGTGTGACAAGACAGTCTCTGTCCTCAAGGTGCTCAGGATCTAGTGTGGAAGACAAATCAACCAGCCATGACAACAGGGTGCTCAGTGCCGAAAGGAAAGAAACATGGAGTGAGAAGACAAATGGGAGGGGACTCAAGTCTAGTTTGGGGAGTGGGAACAGAACATCCCTTCCCAAAAGAGGCCAGAAATAAGCTGGGGCCAGCAACGTTTTGATGGCTCACTTGCTACTATATGAATAGGATGGGGATGATTCGTCCTATGAAGATACCCTATAAAATGGGGTTGATAATTGCCTGTTTAATGTAAGTAAAATATGTCTGATGTCTCGTAATATGTAATCAGATTTACTCTGTTGCCACAATCTACATGGATAACAGAAGAGGTCATTATGTAAATTTTAGAAGAAAGGCACAATATTAGTTTTGTTTGTTTTTTTTTTTTAAAGGGAAGTTGAAATTGATGTATTGCTGAATGTGCATCAATCAGAAAATCTAGACTCCTGTAGGGAACTTGGAATCATCCAGTTCCAGTTCTGTCATCGTTCTGAATGTGCCTGAATCAGTCAAAGCACATGTGCATGAGAATTCTCATTGTGATTCAGTGGACTGAAAATCTGGAGGTGGGCTTCCTCTGCCTACTTCTGCAACAAATGACAATCTCTGTGGCATCACCTGACTTTCTCTGCCTGTCTCTGAAAATCAGATGCTGGATGAGAACAATGGTTTTCAAAAGCTTTTTTTTTAAATGACAATCCACAGCAAAAACTGGCATTTCACGTGGTGACTTGCTATAATACTTATGTTTATTAAGTTTAATACATTTACTATTTTTTCATTCTATTCTAACTCATTTCTTTAACATAAAAATGCTGGTTAGACCCAAGCTAATTTCACGTCCAACAATTCCAGACTAGGCCATATCTAAGGGAGCTTCCAACCCTGATTCTGGAACTTGTCAACACGATCATCTGATACTTAGTGCCGTACAGTTTTTAAAATGATTTCACCCCTGCGATCCTCATAGCAGTGGTGTGACATGGGCAGAGAGGCTAATGAGATTCAGCACAGACCGCATGGCGAGGTTATGGCAGAGCAGGGACCAGACCCTGACTGCACAAGAGCAGTGATGCTTGGCCTGTGCAGCAGCTCTTCTTCTCTCAGAGAATTCCATCTCCTGACGACCCTCTGCCCTCAAGCTTCAACTGAAATGCCTCTCCTGATCTGTCAAAAGCGGGAGGCAAACCCAGAGAACATGTTCGAAGGATGTAATGTTAGCTTTCATGTTCATGCCCTTGTGACACCCTTCAGGAACTACCCAGTCCCTGCCCTGGAGGAGCTCGGAGTCCAGCAGAAAAAAAGCCACCCACAGACCCACCCACTAAGTACTGGTCCCTTTCAAAGCTGCCCTTCTCTTGTTTCCTCAGTGATAACCTCAGTCGTTCTGTTTAACTCAGCAAGTCTCCCCATCTGGCTGATGGAAAGTGCCAAGCGCCAAGCCTTCCCCGGAAACTCTCTGAGTGCTGGAGGTCGGCAGGACAGCAAGAGGGTGGCACCTCAGTGGGAAGAGAGGGGCGGCTCCTAGGCAGTGATGCTCCCTCCATTGTCTCCCCTCCCTCCCCAAGGGCGAGTGCGGGAGGCCAAGAGCCTCTCTCAGCATCACTGCAGATACCCTCCTCACCCCAGACCAGCATCAGCTGACTTCAGGGATACACAAAAAAATCTTTAACATCATGAAAAGTTCGGGCCCCTAGATTTATGGATAATGACCCATTTATATTATTTAGGAGGAAAAAAATTACATCAAGAACAAGGGCAAGGGGCAAGAGTGCTTTTAGGGAACCATAAACTTAGGGCTAAAAACAAAAAAAGAGACATTCAAGTCCTTCTTTTATTTTTTTTAACTATTCATAAAGCATTAAGTGCTAACTGTAATATGCCAGTATTTCTAAAGCAATGATCGTTCAAACAATCACAGTCAGTAGTGGGAATTTATTATTTTGCTTTCCAGCATCTATCCCTCCTCCCTCTGATGACAATACACAGATTTACTGGGGGCAGGGTGGGGAGCCATATCCCCTTTATTCTAAGCCAGTTGGTATGGGTGTCCCTAACCTAAACTCTCTCTTTAAATCCAGGGGTGAGCCCTGACTTACTTAAATTATGGTGACCGGTTTGGGGATGGAAGGGAATCCAATCAGAGTCCATGAGACAGAGACACTCTTTTTCTGAGGCTCCAGAGAAAGTGTCCTTTCTCTTCCACAGGAGCTACCAGAAGAAAATGTCTTTCTATCCCTGGATGGTGTGGTATGAAAAAAGGAGACGGGGGACTGTGGCAGAATCCGGGTGAAAGACTCTACTGGATGGAGTCTGAGGATGCAGCTGACCTTGCAAAAGCAGAGCAGAGACCCAGAGAGAACCTGCATCCTTAAGGATGCCATCTGGACTGCTGGGTCAAACCCTTCCTTCCTCTAGATATTTAGCTGAAGAAATCTCTTATTTGCTAAGCCAGTTTGAGCTGAGTTTTCTAACACTTGCTACCAAAGTAAATTTAAATTCATAAAACACCTTACCTATCCCAAAGTAGTAATATACAAAGGATTTAGGGTTTCTCTGGGGGGGAAGCAGGGATTGTAGTGTGACAGATGGAGGTTGAGAGAAAATTTTCTTTCTTAGCTTCTATTAATTCTGCAGGAAATAATCACAATACTTAGTATCTATATAATTGTTCCTATTTCTCAAAAACACCTTTTTCACAAGTAATTCCTCACTTGAATTTCACAATCCTGATTCAAAGAAATTATTCAAACTTTTATTTTGTAGTAATTACTTATTTACCAAGCACTTCATATAGTTTAAAATTTGATTTCAAGTTCAGTAATTCATTTGATTGTCACAATAACAGAATGTGGTAGGAATGGTGGGTCTGTCATAATATCCACTTTAAGCAGGAGAAAGTTGAACCTCAGAGAAATTAAATGAGATGCCCAAGTTAAATCAAGGAGGTGTTGGGAGACAGGCCTCAAATCCAGTCTCTTGGTTTTAACAACCAATGATACTAAACTCTACTCCCAGAAACAAGTGTGTGTGCTCCTAAACACTGGGTTAGCAGTGGGCTGAACTTGACCCAAGCACCTGAGATCCAGACCCAGATTCCAGTGGCAGAGCCAGAACTAACTAGCTGGTGACCTTGGGCAAGTTCCCTTTGTCTTGTTTTCTCATTTGTAAAAGGAGAGGTTTGAATTAGGATCTGTGATGCCCTTTCAAGGTCTAAACGTTCCATAATTCTAGACTTTCTTGCCCTCGCTCAAATTAAAAATCTTTTCCTCAGAATAATTATAACCTTAGCTGACATTTGTTCTCACTGGATGTCAGGTACTGTGCGAAGAACGCTACCTCCATTTTCTCTTTAAATCTCACAACGCTCCCGAGACAACTGCTTCGCTTTTACAGACAGGTAAACTTGGATGGACAGAGGTTAAATGAACTGCCCAAGATCAACAGAATCAGCAAGCATCAAGGGGAGATCGGACCTCAAGTCAGACTGGCCATGAGGACCGTAACCCGGTCCATATTTGTTCTTACGAAAGAAATTAGGCTTCCTGCATTACTGATTACCACTTTCCACGCATTAGAGGTGTGGTAAAAAAGCCAAACCGAGTTACCCCAAGCCTCCCCAAGGCAAAAATGTAAAGCCGCTGGAAGGGCCTCTGGAAGGATCCTCCCCTGGCCCAGGGGGCGGGGCGCCCATCCCGCGGGCCGCAGAATAGTGGCTTGGGCCGTCCTACCCTTCCGGACCTTTACCTTGTTGAGATGCGGGTTCCTGGTGACATCGTATCCGCGCTTCTTCAGGGGCACCGGGCGCGCCGGGCCGGCCTTGGAGTGGCAGCCTCGGGCGGGCGCGGGGGGCTCCCAGTGCCGGACAGCGCTGCAGGCCCGGCCGGGTAGGAGAGCCAGCCGCGCGCCCGTGCCCAGCGCGGCGCCCATGGCCCTTGCGCAGACCTGGCACGGGGAGACACCAAGGTCAGGGGCGCCTTCCGGCCAGCCAGGACCCACGCGCGCCGCGGGGCACCGAGCCGGTGCCAGGGACGCGTGCTCCGGGAGGGGGCAGGGGTCTCGCAGGGTTTAAGGCGCCAGCCCCCCGCCCCTCCCGCGCGGCCACCTGCGCGGCTCTCTCTGCTCGCTTGCGGTGCACAGGCCTCGCCAAGCCCCCGGCAAAGCGAAAGCAAGCTCAGGAAGCCGATCCGGTGCGGGCCACAGCCCACGCCACCCACGCCCCCATCCGCGAAGAGGAGAAAAGGCGACTGCGCGCCGAGGGGTCCCCGAACCTCCAACCCCGCTCGGTAGCTCGCCTAGGTCCCCTGCTTCCCCAGTCCACCTGTGCTGCGCCCGGAGCTGATGTCTACGCGGCCGGGCTGCGGGGCAGGCGGGGCGAGACGCTGCGGGGCCGTTATACCTCTCCTGCCAATGGCTGGACCGCGCCGGCGGCCGCGAGAGCGCAAGGCTGGTGCGTCCTGGATAAAGCGGTCCAGAAACCTTTGTTCGCAGTGCGGGGCCTCCCCTGAGTGCGCGCGAGGAGCGCCTCACAGCCGTGTGCACTTACCTCCCCGGTGACAAAATGAAGCGTAGGATACTCCCTGAGCCTGTCCGTCTTGACAAGCCATACGCACAGAGGGGGCTTAGCATTTAGGGATCAATGTACCCTCTTACAGTCCCACCATTTGGAGAAGGCCCTGGCTTCTGGATAACGAGTAGAAACCCTCAGGCACCCAGCGCTGTGTTGTGTTGCGTTGTGCTGCCGAGTACAACAGCCATTAGCCACACGTGGCTCCATACCTTTAAACAAATTACTTTGAATGGAATAGTATTTAAATTCTAGTTCCTCAGTCACACTAGCCACATATCACGTGCTCAAGAGCCACTTGCACATAGTGGCTTTGGGACTGGATAGCCCAAGTACGGAACATTTCCATCTTGGCAGAAAGTCCTATCAGACATCGCTGATATAGGGTCCCCAGTTACTAAGCAGGCTCCTGGGGACCCCACGGAGCCTGCCATACATTGTTGGGACCAGGCAAGAACCTTGGCATCCATCTAGCCCTGAATTTAATTTTACCCTTTTTCCACACAGTAGCCAGGAAATTCCTTTTAACACGAACATGTCATTGTATGTGGAATAAAATCCTGACTCTTTTTGGTGCCCACAGGTTATCCTGTAGTCTGGCTGCTGCCAGCTTCTTCAGCCTCATCCCACTCCAGTCTCCCTCTCACTGAGCTCTGGCCACACTTGCTCCTTCCTGTGTTTCCACCCCATCTAATTCCCTCTCACCTCAGGGCCTTTGCACTTGCTATTGCCTCTGTTTAGAATGCTCATGCTCTCAAGTCTCCACTAAGTTATCAACTCGAAGGCCTCTCCTCCACTCCATCCAATGTCAGCCTCCACTAGGGACTAAGTAGTAAAGGATTTTTTTCCATTCTTAAAACTTAACACAGCCAGTAGTTAGCTCGTTTTTCTAATTGTTTATTGTCTGTCTTCCCCTAGAATGTAAGCTTCATGAGGAAAGGCTCTTTGCCTATAAACCTGTATCCTCACTTCTAGCTCGGTGCTTGGTACATAGTTGCACAATAAATAGTAGTTGGGTGAAGGAACGGAAGTGACAGCCACTTTCATAAGGATTGTGAACCCTCAGACTGCTGGACAAATGACATGGTCCTCTACTCATTCCCCTTCAAACCTCCCGTGCAAGCAGCCTTCAGAATGTGCACTCTGGCTTTGTTCTAAGTACAAAGCAGGTATTGTGGCACTCGGGGCTGCCCCTGCCTGGATTCAGGATTCTCTCCTCTCCCTCAGAAACAATCATCTCCTCCTTCATCTCTCCCCTTTCCAGTCCAATCTCCAATACGCAGCTCAATTATCTATATAAAACATTACTTTCCAAAACAGAATTGAAATTACCTGGTGGGGGGATGGGATGGGGACCAAGATTCAGATTTCCAGGCCCCTGCCACAAAGATTCCAGTTCAGTAGGGTTTAAATGCCTGAAGTCAGGTTTACTCTTGGACTGTACACTTATATAAACACATTAATGATCCTTTTTTTTCTTAAACCAGTTTGAGTCAGATTTTTGGTTGCTTACAGCCAAGAGTATTAACTTATACTTTTCCTCTCAACACTGTTTTTATATCTGCCAAACTTCCCACCAGTCGACAAACATCTTGAGGGTAGACTGTGTGTGTGTGTGTGTGTGTGTGTGTGCGCGCGCGTGCGCGCACGCCTGTGTGTATGTATGTGTGTGCTTCCATCTTTGGTACCTGACACATAACAAATCGTCCAGAACTTTTGAATAGTCTGCCTTTCCTCGACACAATGACCGTTGTCTCACCTGGAGCACATTTAATAGGTAACCTCAGTCATTTGAAACTTAACTAGAAACCAGGATGTAATCAAAGGTTCCCAAATAAGCCAATATAATTTTTATACAATCTATTCACTAGAGCGCGTACAGCTTACGTCTAAGATTCTCTCACCTGTGGCCTATATTCTCTTAACCCAGATGTAAATCTAACAATATTGTTTCTCTTTCGCATGTGTTTGATCTTTGGCCAAGTTAAGGAAAGCTTCTAAAGGCAGGTTCACCAGGTGGGGCAGCAGAAGGCAGTGACAAGGAGAGGGCTGCTCTGTTCTACAGACCCAGGTTCTTTCTCCAGGGTGTTGGTCTCCTCTCCACGGAAGCACGAATACCACCACAGCAGCATCCCAGCCAGTGGAAAGGGAAAAGAGGAAGTGGAGGGCACTCCTTTAGGGAAATGATGCGGAAATGGCACACATTACACCTACTCACGTTCTGCTGGTGAAACCTGTCACACAGTCACAGCAGCTACAAGGAAGCCTGGAAGTATTTTCTCTAGCAGGAAAGGCATATATCCCCTCTGCTAAAGCTCAGTAGGGGAGTCTACTACTACAAGGAGGAAGGGGAGAATGATTCCTGGGGACTAGTAACGACCAGTCTGGATATAATACTCATTTTATATGAAAGTGCTTGGCGTGGAGTGGATGCTCAGAAATGGTTAACTATTATTATTGGCATGTGTGGTTTCCACCTCTGGTTTCCCTGGCACATTCCTTACTTTTAGACCTCAACACAGGATTACAGAGGCCAGGTTCAGAGCCACGGAACTATTTCAGAACTTCTTCAGCTCCATGCTACTCTGACTTCCTTAGCAAGCCAGCCCTGTGGTCTGGTCCAGCGCTAGATAGACCTGATGGGTCTCCATAATTTGTCTTGGTCTCTCTGCCTTCACATCTCATCTACTGACTTCTGCTATGGTTGTAATGCTGCTTCCTGGGGTGGCAGGAAAGGAATCCCATTCCCATCCTCCCTGGTCAGAGTTCCCATATTCCCCTTGCATTTAGTACAAATTTGGTACATTGGTAAAAGGGCAGGAAAGCAGCTTCAAATTAGGGTTTTGGCTCGTTTGACTGCCTTGAAACAAGACCACTGGTCTCTCGTAAGGAGATTTTAATGAGCCTCCCTATGCGTTTTTAAAAATGGAGGTGCATTAAAATAATTATTTTCCAGCTAATCCCATTGCTTCACAAATGTATAATATTCTACACAATGTGTTATGAATGTGGCGAGCTCTTTAATTCACATCGCTGCTAGGAATATTTGGAGACACTTCAACTCTGTTGTTTACACAGAAAGCGGACGGTGAGGAACATTTACTTCCCCCCGGTCCTCATACTCGCCACTCCGCATACATGCCCTGCATTCTGGGTCTTTGCTCAAGCAGTTTCTTCTGCTCCCAACACCTGCCAGTTGAAGCCCTGCCCTTCAGCTTCAGTCAAACACCACATCCTCCGGCAAGTCTTCTCAGATTCCTCAACCTGCAGCGGCTCGCCTCTCTCCCACGTGCTCCCCAAACTTTATCTGTACGCGTCTCCTCTTGCACTTTTATAGTCCGTCTCACTGGGAAGTGATTTATTTATGTGCCCTTTTTCTCTGAGCCTCACAGGAGGCTCACAGAAGTCAAAGCAACAGCTTTTCATTCAGATGGTCCTGAGTTCACCAGTGACCAGCTTGTGTGACCTTGGGCATTTTATGTGACCTCCTTAAACCATATCATTTTCCTGGATTAAAAACTGGTCTAATATTAGTTCCCACATTGGTTTTTGGTGGAGCAACATAGTCATCTGTTTTTTTTAAAGCTCATTGTAATGCACTTACCACATGCCAGGCGCGGTTCTAGGAGTTTATAAACATTAACTCACTTAATAGTTAATAGTTAATAGTATGAGTAAGACTCTTTTCGTGTGTCTATGACATACTGAGCTGGTTAGTAAGCTATCTACCTCGGCTCCGGATCTACCTTTCCACACGCTGGTTTATGGCTGGAGTTGGTACTCTGCAAACCAGTTCTTTGGGAGCAGAGGGTTTTCTATTAATTCCTGTCAATAGAGGGCAGTAGGGGGAGACTGAGGCTGGAGAGGGGAGATGTCCTCCTTTCTGTTTGCTTGCCATTATTTCCTTGCAGTATCCCCTCCAGCCACAGCCTTTCACCCACCATCAACCATTGGTCCCAGCCTCTTCCACGCTCTAGAACCAGCCTCACGAGGCTGCTGAAAACTCAGCAGTAGGTCACTTCCTCCAGGTGTCCAGCTTCTGATGGTCCCAGCCTCTTCCCTTTTCTCCAGCCTTAGAAATGGGAGCTGCTTCCTACAGTTACTCTCTGTGGTTGCCCTTCCCTCTCATTCAGCCCTCTAACACCTGTGAAACCAGTTCTTTCTATTAAATTCTTTCTGTTGAGCTACACCTACTACAGTTTTCTTGACTGGTACAATTATTATCTCCATTTTACAGATAAGGACATAAGACCTGGAGAGGTCAAATAACTCACTGAAGTGGGCCAGGATTTAAACCCATATTCCAGAGGCCATGGTGGTGACTGGGACACGAAGGGCTTACATTTGGGAAATGCTTAGCCTGGCCTGGTGTGGGCAAACACTAAAGGGACAGTGATAATCTGACCTCCAATCATCATCCTCATCGTTACTCTCACCGTTGCATCCTACATGACAACTAGCACAAGGGCGTGTACAATAAATGCCCATGGAACTGAATTTGATACACCTGAATAGGGAAGGACAACGTGGCATAGAGGGACCACAGAGCCTCTGCATCTGATCCCTCTGACTCCCTCCTTTGGAGGTGTTTCCAGGGTAACTAATTCTCCTTCTCTTCTTATCCCTCTCTCCACCTCCCTGCCACCCTCTCCCTGTCCCTTAAGTGGGAATAAACAGTCCTCTGACATTCTGAAAAAGTCACAAGGAGAAATGAAAGACTAATTTTGTCGGGTAGCAGAAGAAAAGATGTTTCTTATTTTTCTATTACATTGCATTCTACTTCTCTAGTCCTCTTTTGCAGTGCCATAATTTTGTGATAGCTAATTTTAACAAGAGAAGAGTATCTTTGAACTAACCACATTTCTAATAGAGGTGGCTGTCAGATCCAGTCACAGCTGCATACTGTTATCACAAAACACTTTGAAATCATTATTTATGAACTCATTCAGCCTTCTGTTCAAGCAATTGTTGTACCAAACATAATTGCTTCCAGATAGAAGGATATAACATACTGCATTTTTTTTTCTCATTTAGTTTTGCATTGCCTGATTCTCATCTAGTTTTGCACTAATCCTGAACAGGCTCGCTTCCCTTCCTGGCCTGACCTACAGGCCAGTCTTTATTTTCATGGCTGGTTTAGGCACAAACAATTTATAATCCATTTCATACATGCCCCCGCTTCCGTCCCGCAGCAAGAATGCCAAAAGGAAAATGTTCTTGATCAGGGTGACCAGGGAGAGAACGAATAACCAGCACTTCCTGTGTATTCTCTAGGCCTCTGGGTTTCCCAGAGGTGGTTTTTAAAAATCTATTTTCTGCCCCTCTTGAAACACTCTATTCAATCACTCAGTCCTCTGACAGCCACCAGGCCATCCTTCCCTTCTGCTCCCAGCCCCTTGACCTCACACAAAAGTTAGACAAAGATGCAAGAGGGAGGAGATATGGGAATATATGTATATGTATAGCTGATTCACTTTGTTATAAAGCAGACACTAACACACCATTGTAAAGCAATTATACTCCAATAAAGATGTAAAAAAAAAAGACAAAAAGGCAACTGCTTGAAAAAGGCAAGATACGGAAACAGAAATTCATGGCAGCAGCTGCTAGGCTAAGCAGATGATAAAGGGGAACAAATTTGTGCCCTGGGTGTTTGTTCGGAGGTCAGGGCGGTGGCTCAGCGGGGTGAGGGGCGGGCTCTTTGTCCACGGTGTGATTCGCCCATCTGGCCCATTCAGCATCCCCTGCACCCGCTGACCCCCGATTCACCAGCTCAGCTCCTTCCCATCTTCGGCTCTGAGCTTGTTAAACTGTAATGAGCATAGCCTCCTGCTTCCTCGTTGACTTTGCAACAGTCCGGACATACTTCCATAATGGGGGGGGGATGGTTTTCCCTGTTGACAGTCTTATTTCTCAGTGGGACAAAAATCGTCAGCTTTATGGAGGAATCAAGGATCTCACTAGAGTTTGGGTTATTTTTGCTTTCAGTGTTTTTCAAGTAGGTTTTCTTTATGTATATAATTAGTGAGATTGACAAGCCTAGTCAATTCCTAGTGAACAGTGATAAGGTTCTCTTCAGCTCCTTATCGCTTCAGTTGGCTTTTGTTTTCCCTTCTCACAAGATGTAACCACTCGACCCCTCCCCTCAGCTCTTATTCAGCCTTAAATCCCCCTGCCCAATTCACTGAGCCTTTCCCCGAAGAGATGTACTTTGTTTCCTTTGTGGATTCACAGGTTAGAGCTTCAACTTGCATGGTTTATTATTGCTCTGGATGTTATCTGTGTCATCAGGCAGCCCACAGAGTAGGCATTCACTGGGCTGTGAAACCAAATGTGGATTCTGACCAAAAGGTCAGTGTTTCTCCCTCCAGGTCATACCAATTATTCCCTGCAGGCCACTCATTATCAGGAAAATGCGCTTCTCAGAACAGGCGGATTCAGTTCTCCTCAGCTTGGATTTGGGGCTTGGTTTCAAATCTAAAAGACTGGCTTACAAAGGGTACAAGTGGAGACTGATCCAGCAGCATCCAAGTGATATGGACGGGAGAGACACCTTTTTGCTTTTCAGGCATCAGAATTAGCTCCACTTCGTTTTATGTTTTTGCAGGCTTGACCCTGCTGTTTCAAAGCAGGTTTTGAGATTTGAGCTCCATCAACATGTTATTTAACACTTTAATTTGCACAGTAAAATAAGGGATAGAAACCATGGTCACCATTTCAGGCTGTTGTCTCAGATTTTTGCCAATATAAATTTCAACTTCTTTGTATAGTAGCTGAGAGCTTTCTCTTTGGAGGCAGATATGTCTGCGTTTGGATACTCGCTAGCTGTGTGATCTTGGGAGATTTACTAGATCTTTCTGAACCTCAATTTTCTTATCTATAAAACAAGGATGATAGTAATAGTATTTAACTCATAAAATGGTTGTGAGGATTAAATACCTGGTACACAGTAAATCTGCAATAAATAGTAATTATTGCTATTTCAATGCTTCCTCTGTATTCCCACAGAACAATTCTGGGTATATCATAATTGCTAACTAAACATTGGTTAAATTGCACTTGACTAAATTTTCAAAGTTCCAGCTTTCAAAGAATCAGTGTGAAATATTGGTATATCTCCAAGGTGGGTAATACCCAGAGTACAGGCTGAATGTTCAGTGAGTTTTAGCTGTATTTTAATTATCATAGAAAATACACACAAACGCGCACACGCACACACACACACGCACACACACACACAGTATAAACTTTTCAGATACCATTTAAATGGATGTTGAATGTCCCCTGGGCTCCCCCATCTTACGGTGCAGGTAAGGTCACTTGCACCACTAGCCTTTAGTTTGCTAGATCTATGTCCCTCCACCTATCAAATGCCAAGGCCTCAGCTCACTCCAACTTTGTGCATATCTAGGATTCTGCCCAGCAGAGAGGCAGGTTTTATAATCTGAATTACACCCGTGGCTCTGCTGCTTCCCTTCTGCTCACTGGGCTGTGGCCATCTGTTCCAGTCCCCAGCGCTGCTGCAACTCTGCTCAGATCCCTGGCGAGTGACACTGACCACTGTAACTTCTGAAGCTGCTTTCTTGGCTGGTACTGCTTGAAACTGCTATTTCTACCTGTCTCTGCATTTCTGTGGTTCCCCACTTTTTCTCTTCTGCTGGAGAGTCTTCTAGAGTCTAGCTCTCTTGGTGGTGGCAGGGGAAGGTTGAGATGAAGGTCTAGGACACCTCTCAACATGATTCTTTCAGATTTACCACTCCCTTGGAAGAGTGCAGATCCCTGGACCTCAACAGATTTGGTCATTACATCTCTCCCCTTCTCAGAGCGCACAGATGGTCCCTGGGGGGGGGGGGATGGGACAAAGTGGATTCCAGGACGACCTCATATGTACTCTGAACCTCTGCTTCCTCCTGGCCAGCCTATCCTGGAAACTGTTCAAGTTTTTCTGGAGGAAAGGCATTTTCCCTATCTATATTCAAGCTTCGGTAGGTCCACCTGGTTTAATACACACGTATATCAATCAGTTGTAGTCAGGCTCAAGTTTTTCTTCATGAGACTCCAAGGCCACATGCAAGTCAGCAATGTGCCCAGACAGTGATTTAAATGTCCCGAGCATCCTGTCACATTTAAGACATTTGTCTGCCTGGAGCATACAAAGGACTGGCCTCCAATAGGAGCTGTGTAAATTCAACAGAACTGCCCCCAAATCCAAGCTCTTATCCAGTCGAGATGCCCTGCCACATGTCCTTAAAAATATTTGCTTTAACAAGATGTGGGACAGAAATGAAGGGAGGAATTGGAATTTCTCTACAAGTCAGGAGAATTATCAAAGTGGAGCTGCGAGCTTTCTAAAACTCCTGGTAATTACAGAGTACATGAAATTACACAATTCTCACATTGGAAGGGACCTTAGAGATCATCTAGGTTTTATAATAAATCAGTGATGGTGCCACGAATAGAAACTTTGCTCTCTGCGAAGAGCTTTCTGGATGCGAGAAGACACTTAGCATCCATGCAGAGGGATTCCTAATGAAACGGAGAAAACCCTCTCCTTTGAGGAAGAAGACCATTCCTTATGATGAAAAAGAATAGTCACATTCAGCAGCCTTAGTTTTCAGCTTTTATCAAAGCCTCATGTTTCAGAAAGAAAATTTCTCCTTTATAAGAAGAAAGTGAGAGACTGGATACATAATCCACTTGCTGAGCACTGGAGCCATCACAGAGAGAAAATTCATGGCAATTAACAGACGCTAAGTCAGGGATGTTTGATCTAATCACAAGTTCCAACTAGCTCTAACCAAGCCAAAAAAATGAAAATCCTGGACAGAATAACGATTGAGAATTAGTAGAGAAGATATCAAATTGGAACAATATGTTTACATTTCTTAAATCTTGCTTACTGTCCTATATATTGTACAACAGGATATTGAATGGGATTTTTCTTATTATGTCAGGATTTCAGCTAAAGCCCCAACCTAAGGGCAATAGGTGGTACCCCTCATTCTGTAAAGAAACCAAGGAACCATTAGACATGGCCTCCAGGAGGGCTCTGAGGATCCAGAAGGATCCTCCAGCCATCATCCCCGTTGGCAGAAGATGAGAGCCCAGGGCTCCTTTCTTGTTGTTGGTAGACAAAGGAAGAAGCCTCCCAGGGGACCACACCTGGAGATGAGTGCTGCTCTAAGAGGGCGGGCTAGCACCTCAGTCTCTGGCTAGAGGCTTACTGAGCAGCCCGCCTCGGTGGCTCATGAGAGAGCCTGAGCTGTGGCCCCGGGAGGTGGGAAATTCTGTAGCCAGAGGCTGACCAAAGCAGTCAGTGATGGTGGGACAGGAGAGAGACCAGTTGCATGGTGCAGTGATCTCCACTCTTCACACTGACCAGGATGAGGGGAGATTCTTGAAGGCCAAAGAGATACAACAAAAAGTAGCTGGGCCTGAGTCATTTGAGGGTATAACACCCCTGAGGGTGACCTGTTTAAGGGAGGGGACTGTAGCTGTAAGAGGCTGTAAGGTTTACCACCCTGGTCAGGAACTGGGCAGAAAGTCGTGGGAGGTCAGCCAGGGAGCTCTTCACCTAAGTCAGGTTCCCGTAAGGGCATCCAAGAAAACTTGCTCTTGTGTCTAATGACACAGCCAGCTTTGGGACACTTGCCACACAGAGGGCTTCAGCAACCATGAGAGAACTACAGAGAATACACTCAATGTAAAGGCTTTCGCTCCTTGTATTAGTTTCACAGGGCTGCCATAATACATTACTATAAACGTGGTGGCTTAAAACAATAGGAGTGTGTTCTCTCACAATTCCGGGGGTCTGAAATCAAGGTGTCAGCAGGGCTGGGGTCCCTCCAAAGGTTCTAAGGGGACAATCTATTCCTTGACCCTTCCAGCTTCAGATGGCCCCAGGTGTTCCTTGGCTTGTGGCTACATCACTCTTATCTGACTTTATGGTCACACTGCCTCTTCCTCTTCTCTCTCTGTGTTTCTGTTAAGGACATGTCATTGGATTTAGAACCCACCTGGATAACCCAGGATAATCTCATCTTAAGATCCTTAACTTAATTATATCTGCAAAGATCCCTTTTCCAAATAAGTTCATAATCACAGGATCTGGGGATCAGGACATGGACATGTCACCTTTGAGGTAACAATTCAACTCACTACATTCCTTGTCCCCCTTTCCTCCTCCAACCAGGTAGAGACCAGAAATTTCAAGGGGAGGGGGAGGAGGAGGGAAGAATAGACTAGATATGCCTTTTTCTTCTCCAAAGATTTCCCACTGCACGTGAAACAGGCCCAAGCTGGGAGAAGAATCTTTGAAGTGAACATGAGGTTGAAATTTTAAATTGTACCTTACTAAACTTTCATTACTTCAAGGTAACTTTGAAGTTTTGAGATCTGTTTGAGACTTTCTCAAGGGTCATGAAAAGGAGACCTGACCAAATAGAACCAAAGGCCCTGATGGGAAGGGATAAAATGGGCGTTTCCTGTTGTACTTCATTGAAATCAGCATATTCAATAAAGTGGTTACACTAATATTAGTTAATAGTTTATGCTTTTCTAACTCAAATGTCCATTGACAGAGGAATGGATAAAAAAGATGTGGTACATATATGCAATGGAATATTACTCATCTATACAAAGGAACAAAACAGTGCCATTTGCAGAGGCATGGATGGACCTAAAGATTGTCATACAGAGTGAAGTTAAGTCAGAAAAACAAATATCATAAAATATCACTTATATGTGGAATCTAGAAAAATGGTAAAGAACTTTTTAGCAAAGCAAAAATAGAGTCACAGATGTAGAGAACAAATTTATGGTTACGAAGCGGGGAAGGGGAGGTGGGATGAATTGGGAGATTGGGATTGACAATATATACACTACTATGTATAAAACAGATGACTAATGAGAACCTACTGTATAGCACAGGGAACTCTACTCAGTGCTCTGTGGTGACCTAGATGGGAGGGAAATCTGGAAGGGAGTGGATATATACATGTGGCTGGTTCACTTTGCTGCACGACAGGGGCTAGCACAGCACTGTTAAGCAACTATACTCCAATAAAAATTAATTAAAATAGTTTATGCTTTTCTACTATAAGGTCTCTGAGTGTTTTTTTAAATAAGAAAAGTAAGATTTAGAGGTGGAGTGTGCTAATATATGTTCTCAGTAACCATCCTATTAAGAAGAGACTATTTGTTTGGGACAAATGTCCATGGAAACCCAAACTATAACATTGTACTAAACATCAATCACTGAAACAGGAAGAAGGAGAACAAGCGGTTCTCTTATTAGCAGATTTCTTACCCACCTACCTGACCACCAACTCCAGATACGGACTGATCAGGAAAGTACCTACCCCATCCATCAAAATTCTAATAACGTAGCCTCATATCACTTGAAATTTGTAAGAGCTTTGCCACAATGCTGGCTAGACTGAGTTGTGATTAATGGAAACCTCAAGGTCAAATGAACAGCTAAAAAGGCAATTGTTTATTTGAACAATTGGTTTTTTTGAGATTACAGAAAATGTCTAACCTAAATACCTCTCTGTCCTTTCATGGCTTTTAACTGTAATTTTATTTAGTTCAGCTGTTTTCAGCTCGTTGCAATCTTTGTGATGCTGACTTTGTTACTCATGTGTTAGGTTTCACTCATCGTTTTGCATCATGCACACATTGGCAAACTGGCGTTCTGGGATTGCATTAACAGGAACTTTGGGACAGGGTAGAGCTCTGCGGTAAGCCAGTGGAGACCACTGTTCTAGTATTCAGTCAGCTATAAGGTCAACACTCAGAAGCTTTCATTTAGTTATTTTTGCAGTCCTGGACTTCTTAGAGAAAGAGAAACACCAACAAAATAAGAAAATATCAAGGTCAGTAAGGAAAAAATTACATGGTAAGCCTGGACTCAATCACATTCTGCCCAATATCCTCCTACTTCCACCTCAATAGTTACTGGTCTGCAAAGTTAGAATTCATGTTCAGTTTAATGACTTTCAAAAATGTTAAGGCAAAAACAAAAAAGGTGGTAGAATTCATTTCAATAAAATGTGAAAACCCACAAGGATCCATTTAATCCTGAGTTAACTGGAAATATCAGTTGTCCAGTTACCACTATTGTCTGAGTTTGGGTATAACAACCTAGTCTCCTTGTCTCTACCTTAAGTGATAGTTGAAGTTGAGGATGGGAAAGCGGTTGGAGGGCAGACAGAATTTAGTAAGAGAAAGAGCTGACAAGAGAAGAGGGTAAGACAGAGTTCAGAGATGAAGCAACTCTGGAGCACAGGCATCTAGCATGTAGCTCATGGACCAAATACCATCACTCTGATAGAGAATTTTAGCCAAAACAAAGAATGCTCCCTAATTAGATGACACACCTGAACTAGAAAGCCGGAGTTCTGTAACTACCCTGTCTGGGTCTCTATTGTATAGAGATGTCACCCTAGCGGGTTTTAATTTATTAATAATTAGGAAGAAAGTGGATGCTATTACCTAACTTGGGTTTCATTAATTAATACTAGATCATGATACCAGGGCAATAAAATGGATTATTCAGTATAGGAAATAATGACTTGGAATAAGCTTTCCTAGGCATATGACTCACTGCGATTTCATGCAATAACCCGTGCCAAGCGTGGATCATCTTGACTCATTTTTGTCAGTAGTGAAACATCACACAGACATATGAAAATTCCCGGTTGCCTCTGCCCTGGACGTCCTGACAGTGCCTGGGATCCTGTCCCGCAGAGCCTTTTCCAGACAGTCTCGGTTCCTTGGGGAGCCTGAAGCAGATTTGCTCATGATCCTGTCTGACTCTTAGGGCCAGTATGTGGCGAGTCCCAACAAGCCAAAACCACCCAAATGCCCAAATCAGTAAAACAGGAAAGATGAGCATAAAGTGACTCAACTTCCTTGGTTGCCACAATGCAATGCAGTGCGTGTTTTCTGTGCTTAAAAATCATAGGAAACGGTGCCCTCTTTACAAGATTAAAACAGTTACTTGGTTTTTAGAATATTATAAAAGCTTAGGAAGAAACTAAAGCTTAGGACTAAAACCAAATCTTAACACTGGATATATTTAACGCCAGTTTATCAATCACAGTGGGAGTACAGCTTGTTTTATTTCTTGGAGCAAATATACACATCAGTGCTTTGGTGACAGAGTGTTTAAAAGCTAACAAATGTGTGTGATGTAGAAAAAGAAATGATATATAAACAAGCTGTCTATTATTTTTGTTTCTTTTCATTGGTTTTGTTGTAGGTATAGCTTACATTATTAATAGCCCAAAGTATTGATAGTAGCTGTCATACACATAGGCATAAGATGCAGAATAGGAAACAGATATACTCTTTTACTTGCTTTGGCATTCATAATTAGCAATTTAGATTCGTCAGAACAGTGTATACTGGAAAATGTTGTGGAGTTCCTCCTCTGAGGCAGGAATATCAGGGATGCATTGATGCTGGCCTCTCTTACTGGCTGACTGAGATTACGGCTCTGGATTGCTCTAGAAGCGCTCTCTCTCTCACCTTGCGCTTTGAAGGGCCTTCTTGCTTTTATTCAAGCAGTTCCCTCCTCCTGGAACACTTTTTACTCATCAATGTCTAAATCACAGATATTTTGAAAGGCCTGGTCCATAAGTCTGCAAGCCATGCTTAGTACATTCTTTCCTCTCTGAACTCCCACCACTCAAGGTCACAGTCTGCACTTTAAGCGGGTGATTTCCCAAATCTTGATCCCCAAAGACCTCCTTTCTCCCTTCTATGAATGCCACCTTTTGAAAAGGTGCATCTCCCAAGTAAACAATATTTATTAAGAAAAAATCCATCTATTCAATCAGTGCTTTTTGCTTCGGCAGTTATTGTGTAACTGTCAATAGTGTCATTTCAATTTAGTATTACGAATTGCATAATCACATGAGTCACTGTCATGGTTGTGGCACTAATTATAATAATGAGGGAAAAGTTAACTCAGCAGTTAGTGGCCTAACTCCAGCTGTTGCACTATACTTGTGTCCAAGGTCAAGCCTGTACTGGATGTGTTCCGTTGGACTACTGAAATCACCAAATATGTGGCTGTAAAGACATGTCACCCACCGATTGATTGCATGCTAGAAATTCCAATGATGTCATCAACAAGCGATCAAAGCTACTGGTGAGCATGAGCTAAGCAGTATTAATGCAGGGGTGGTAATACTGCAGCCTGAAGAAACTTGACCTTTTATTTTAACAGGTGTGGCAAGCTTGCTCTTTCTGCAAAGCTTTATTTAATTCTGAAAATAGCTCTTAAAACTTCAGCTTACTATCTAAAAGCCCTAAGGTTCCAGGGAGGCTAAAGTGAGAATGAGGAACTCTTATTCTAAGCCTCTCTGATTCTTTTACCAAATTTCAGTTGTATTCAACATTGCTGTAACTTCAAAGGTTCTGGTTCCAGAAAAACATTGATCATAGCTGACTAGCCAAAATGTCAAATAGGAACTGTTAAAGGGAAAAGCTTAGAGTCAATTATAGTGTCCTGTGTATCCAAACACACACTCGGCTGAGCTTGGAAGGAACACTTCTTAACTTTAGTCTCATAGAAATAACCTTTGAAGAAGAAATTATAAGGGTCTAACGTATTGCAGCCCTACTGTGTGCTAGGCAAGTCATATTCATTATCTCTAGTCTACCAACAGCTTTGCATAGTAGGTTTTATTGTCTCAATATAATTTATATTGAGATTTATATTTTTATAAATTTACATATAAAAATTTATATTTTTGTGCAATCAATTTTTCTTCTTTAAACCCGGTGCCCTTCTGTTCAAACTTGCCTTTGACACTGGTTATCCACAGGGTAAAGTCATTACAACAGAAATGAAAAGAGAATCAAACGAATATGGTTCTTGTCTATACAGTCTAAATAATAGACTTACAAGAACGCTTTCAAGGTGAATTTTGACCACAACAGAAAAAACATACAAATTCTTGGGCGAAGGGTCTAAAAGAAAGAAAAACAACAAATTCCTAATTTCATCTTTTATAAAGAGCTGTGCTGTTTCTAGTTCACCCCTGTGTCTAGAGTATAGCCCTTTGGAGCCCCAACTGAAGATCTGGAGTATCTGTTTGTGTCCCTCTTCCTTAGAGAGCCTTGAACTTTAATTTTTGTCTTTCACGTAGTCAGCCACTAGGGCAAGCTCATCTAGGCTTCTCAGCCTCCTATCAACTGCTTTCTGCTTGGGACCACTCAGGACTTGGCAAATGCCTCAAGGACTCACTTCTCTGCACTTTCCTTCCTGAGAGGTTCTTGGCCTCTCAAGTGCTGCATGCTTTGGTGTCTTGGTCAGTTCGGGCTGCTATAACAAATGTACCATAGACTGGGTGGCTTAAACAACAAACATTTGTTTCTCACAGTTCTGGAGGCTGGAAGTCCAAGGTCAGGGTGCCAGAAGGGTGAAGGCCCTCTTCCTGGTTTACAGATGGCCATCTTCTCATTGAAACCTCTCATGGCAGAGAGAGAGAGCAAACTCTCTCATGTCTCTTCTTATAAGGGCACTGATCCCATCACGAAACCTCCACCTTCATGTCCTAATTACTGCCCCAAAGCACCAGCTCCAAACACCATCACATAGGGGATTAGGGTATCAACATACGAATTTGGGGGGGATACAAACATTCAGTCTATAGCACATGATAAACTTAAACGCTAATTTTTGAATGCTGTCTCCCTAAGACTGTAAAGGCTCTGCTCAGCTGCTGCTTCCTGCTTGTTTTCTGCTCATATCTTTTCACATGTCACTGCTTTGGAATGAGTAAATGCCTCAAAGGGAAAGCAATGTAGCACAGGACTGTGGCACATGCACAGAGTCTGTATGCCCCTCCATGTTCCTTTGAGAGCAGCAGAATGTTTTCCCTTGTGCTGCAATCAGTGTGGAAGTGGCACTAGTTGCTGGCAGACCCAAGGGACCTGGTAGTCTAGAGGGAAGGACCCAGTAGCAGATAATGACCAAGGACCATTGTCCTGTGCCTGCCCCAATCACATACTTTAAGGCATGGATCTCCTTAAACCCACAGGGAAAAAAAAAGAAGAGGAGAGGGGTAGAAATCCTACATTCAGTGTGATTCAGTTTTCATCATCTCATCAGGTAGAATAGAGACTTAAGATAGAACTAAAGCTCAGTCACAGAAAAATAAAGACAATTATATATTTTTTGCATATCTGAGTTTGTAGTCCATGCAGGTCATTCCTGTTAATGGGATCACACCATAAATATTGCTCTGTGACTTGCTTAACTATATATCATATAAAATTCCCGAGACAACATATATAGACCTATATTTTTCCTTTCATAGTTGCATAGTAGTCCCTAGTAAGGTTGTATATAATTTATTACTCCATTCTATACCATTGATGAGTGACTAGGAGATTTTTCATTATTTATATTAGAAACTGCATTATCATATTCTCATGCTTTTATCATTGAATGACAAAAACTCTAGAAGTGGAAATGCCAGTCTAAAATATATCTACATTAAAAATTTTAATAGATGCTGCCCAATTAATCTCCTCAGTTATAGCAATTTATATTCTCATCACTGGTATACAAACATGTCCTTTTTTGCACACTCACAAAACACTGATGCTATCAGTTTCACTATTTTTGTTAATCAAATGGGAAACAATAATACTTCATTATTGTGTTAATTTTTACTTTCCTGACCAACAGTGAGGGTGAGAATCTTTTATATTTCTATTGTCTAGTTATAATTCCTTTTCTGTAAACTATTTGTTTCATTGATTCATAGTTTTCTGATCCTTTTCTTAATAATTTATAGTCATTCTTTTTATTGTATGCCTATTAATCCCTTTTCTGCTACATGATACTTTTTAAAAATTAATTAATTAATTAATGTATTTATTTATTTTTGGCTGCATTGGGTCTTCGTTGCTGCACGTGGGCTTTCTCTAGTTGCAGTGAGCGCGGGCTACTCTTTATTGCAGTGTGCCGGCTTCTCATTGTGGTGGCTTCTCTTGTTGTGGAGCACAGGCTCTAGGTGTGCGGGCTTCAGTAGTTGTGGCATGCAGGCTCAGTAGTTGTGGCTCATGGGCTTAGTTGCTCTGTGGCATGTGGGATCTTCCCAGACCAGGGCTCGAACCCGTGTCCCCTGCATTGGCAGGCGGATTCTTAACCACTGTGCCACCAGGGAAGTCCCCTACATGATACTTTTAATAGTTAATATTTATTGAGTGCTTATTTTGCCAGATACAGGATTAAATGCTTTAGGATATTATCTTAATCTTTATAAAAACCTCATGTTATTACTACACTCACTAGAATGGCTAAAATAAAAACCACTGACAATACAAAGTGTTGGTGAAGAAGAGGAACAAAGGAGTTCATACATTGCTGGTGGAAATACAAAATGTACAACCACTGTGGGAAACAGTTGGACAGTTTCTTATAAAGTTAAACATATGCTTACTATATGACCAAGCGATCCCACTCTGTATTTATCCATGATAAATAAAAACATATGTCCACAAATATATTTACTTGCATGTTCATAGACTATTCATAGTAATCAAATAGTTCCATACTGAAAAGAACCCAAACATGGTTTTAACTGTGGTTTTATCAAATTCTTCCAATTATGAAAGTTTTTATCTTATGCAGTTCACTCTTATTTTGTTTGGCACATAAGAATTTGTAGCAGAGATATATTCCTTTTACCATTCAAAATATCCTTTTCTGTCTTATTGAATATTTTACTCTGAATTCCACTTTATTTAGTATTAATTTTGTCTCCTTGTTGTTGTTTAGTTTTTTTATGTCTTGTACATTTTTCAGTGTTTCTCTGACAGGGCTAATAGGAAGTTGGTATTCACAGATGCTCAATTATCAATTGCTGATAACAAATATCTGTTCTGATTGGTTAGTTCCCATGCCATATTAGCTAACTATTTTAAAAATCACTTTGAGGGCATTTTTGTTTTCTTTGGTTTCTTATAAACAGCTGGATGGACAGATTTTAACTTTTCTCCCCATTTGTGACCCTTTGTCAGTTGATGGGATAATTCATTTATTAAATTTATTATAATAATTTATGTTTAGTTTTATTTTTTCCATTATATTTTACACATGCTATTTACTACATTTTGCTGCCACTTCTTTATTTTCTTCTTTCTGCTAGTTTAAGTTTTAAAACTTTCCTCTTTTCTCTGTTATTTAATATGGGAGCTTCACTGTGTTTTTTTCTGATAATGGCTACCTTTCTATTTTTAGTCATATTAAACCTATATTACTTTATTGATAAAAATATATACTGTTGTCCCAACCAAAAGTAGAGTATTTATATGCTTTAACTTCCCTACTCTTATTCCCCCTACTCTAACTAAAATGGAACCTGGAATATGCTTTTTATTTCCCCATTTCATTAGCTCTCCATCCAAAAATAGCTTAAAATTTCTTGAAATAAATTACAATTTATTTCAAGGCTACAAATAAGTTTTTCCTTATGGATGTCTCTCTGTATCAAGGATCAGTTCCCAATTATATTTTACCAAAAACTACTTAGAATTAACTGCCATAAAGTTTTAATAGATGAATTATTTCTTTTTGCTTATTCTTTCCTCATTTTTGGTGTTATTTGATATTCCGCTGCCTTGAATATTTCTAGAGTAATTTCCTCAGTAATTGTACATGAGTTGTACATAATTGTACATGGTGGACCACTGTGGTTTTTGTTTACCCAGCATCCCTTTTCCCTTCTTATAGTTTCAGAGCCCTGCTTCCCTGTGACAAATCCATTTCATTTACTTGGGTAAGGCCTTACCCAACTCTACCTAACTCTTCAACTTCCCAGGAAACGGCATATGACCCAAATCCTGGGCTCTTTCCTCAAGATGCATCAGAGAGCATCACTTTCTCTTTGAGGATTTCTAAACTTATAGAATGGGAGTCAAGGTGCTGGTGGCCTCCTGCTGCTATGTCTAGAGAGATGGTAAAACCAAGAGGTGGTGAAACAGAGCCCAGATGACATCACTGATCCATGACTGAAGTCTGCCAATAGACATGGAAATAGTTTAGTTGAGCTTCTGTTAGTTCCAACCAAGATTTAGATTAATACAGGTGATATACCTTTTTAATCACTGCATGGCTAAGAAATTTTGTACTCTTGTACTAAACAATCACATCTGTAGGATTCCTAGATTATAATCATTTTGCCTAAATTGCCTGTGAACTTTGTTCTACTAGCTACTAGATGCTGCAAATGAGAAATCCAACACCAATCTAACGTTCGTTTGCAATTCACCTTTAGAAGTTGTGGTCCAAAGTCTTATTGACTTGTACCCCCCAACAAAATATACCAAGATTTTGTTATTGGCATGAAGAATTTTACTGAAATACCAACCTACCAATGAATGTAGAGTGAAATTTAAATTTTTACAATAAGTTTTTAGTTTCAATATTTTAATAGTTTAAGAACTGATACAAATAACTGATTTGCCACAGTGTGCATTGAGTGTCTGGACAGGTGAGGAGAGGAATTACTACCTGAAGAGATTATGGAAAGTCTTGTGGAGAGGTTGAGGCTTGAGTTGAGATGGATGAAACTTCAATAAACAGAGAATCTGTAGGTAGAATATTCCAGTGAGAAGTTAGGCATGAACAGAACAATCAGGTCCGAACATTGAAGAGTGTTTAGAAAATGGAAAGGAGGCTATTGGAATTGAGTGAAAAGTGATGAGAAATTTTATAAGAAAATATTCTGGGATCAGATTGTACAGGTCCAGGAATGACCAGCTGAGGAGTTTCAAGGTTATTCTTTCTGTAGAGGGCAGCCTGGGAAGGGTTGTGGCAGTGGAATGGAAAGAGGATAAGAGATGAGAGCCATTTCTTTGACCCTGGAGAAATACAGTGAAGTCTGTGTGTGACAGTGGCAGTGAGATAGAAACCTAGGCCCTCCACAGTGTTAGCCAAATTAGGTTCAGCATAGGATCTGGAAGAGTTTCCCTGCTAACTCTGTTTTGATTTCATGGAAGATCAGAGTAATAAAGTTGGTGGTAAAGACAGCCCCTGGGCATGAACTTGCAACTAAGTGAGAGGTTGGAAGCATGGGAATGAATTGTTTTTATAAAACTTCCATCTGCTTGATCATTGCACAGTAAATCATGTAGGTTAGCAATAATAGTTTCCTATTGTGACAGGCCTATTTGCACTTCCATAAATTCTTGTTTAAAAGCTTAAATGTGGGGAGACCTTCAAGATGGTGGAAGAGTAAGACGTGGAGATCACCTTCCTCCCCACAAACATCAGAAATACACCTACATGTGGAACAACTCCTACAGAACACCTTCTGAACGCTGGCAGAAGACCTCAGACCTCCCCAAAGGCAAGAAACTCCCCCACATACCTGGGTAGGGCAAAAGAAACAAGAAAAAACAGAGACAAAAGAATAGGGATGGGACCTGCGTCAGTGGCAGGGAGCTGTGAAGGAGGAAAGGTTTCCACACACTAGGAAGCCCCTTCGCGGGCAGAGACTGTGGGTGGCGGACGGGGGAAGCTTTGGAGCCACAGAGGAGAGCACAGCAACAGGGGTGCGGAGGGCAAAGCGGAGAGATTGCCGCACAGAGCATCGGTGCCGACCGGCACTCACCAGCCCGAGAGGCTTCTCTGCTCACCTGCCGGGGCGGGCGGAGGCTGGGAGCTGAGGCTCGAGCTTCGGTCGGAGCCCAGGGAGAGGACTGGGGATGGCTGCATGAACACAGCCTGAAGGGGGCTAATGTGCCACAGCTAGCCGGGAGGGAGTCCGAGAAAAAGTGTGGACTGCCTAAGAGGCAAGAGACCATCGTTTCAGGTGCGCGAGGAGAGGGGATTCAGAGCACCGCCGAAACGAGCTCCAGAGACGGGCGCTAGCCACGGCTATCAGTGCGGACCCCAGAAATGGGCATGAGACGCTAAGGTTGCTGCTGCTGCCACCAAGAAGCCTGTGTGCGAGCACAGGTCACTCTCCACACCTCCCCTCCAGGGAGCCTGTGCAGCCCGCCACTGCCAGGGTGCTGAGATCCACGGACAACGTCCCCGGGAGAACGTACGGCGCGCCTCAGGCTGGTGCAATGTCATGCCGGCCTCTGCCGCCGGAGGCTCGCCCGGCATCGGTACCCATCCCTCCCCCCGGCCTGAGTGAGCCAGAGCTGCCAAATCAGCTGATCCTTTAACCCCGTCCTGTCTGAGCGAACAACAGATGCCCTCCAGCGACCTACACGCAGAGGCGGGGCCAAATCCAAAGCTGAGCCCCTGGGAGCTGTGAGAACAAAGAAGAGAAAGGGAAATCTCTCCCAGCAGCCTCAGGAGCAGCGGATTAAATCTCCACAATCAACTTGATGTATCCTGCATCTGTGGAATACCTGAATAGACAACGAATCATCCCAAATTGAGGAGGTGGACTTTGGGAGCAATGATATATATATGTTTTTTCCCTTTTTCTCTTTTTTGTGAGTGTGTATGTGTATGCTTCCGTGTGTGATTTTATCTGTATAGCTTTGCTTTTACCATTTGTCCTAGGGTTCTGTCTGTCCGTTGTTTTTTTTTTTTTCAGTATAGTTTTTAGTGCTTGTTATCATTGGTGGATTAGTTTTTTGGTTTGGTTGCTGTATTCTTTCTTTCTTTTTTTTTCTTTTTTATTACTTTTTAATTTTTTAATCTTAATAATTATTTTCTATTTTAATAACTTTATTCTATTCTGTTTTATTTCTTTCTTTTTTCTTTTTATCTCCCGCTTCTTCTGAGCTGTGTGGCTGACAGGGTCTTGGTGCTCCGGCCGGGTGTCAGGCCTGTGCCTCTGAGGTAGGAGAGCTGAGTTCAGGACATTGGTACACCAGAGACCTCCCAGCTCCATGTAATAATCAAATGGAAAAAGTTCTCCCAGAAATCTCCACCTCAACACTAAGACCCAGCTCCACTCAATGACCAGCAAGCTACAGTGCTGGACACCCTATGCCAAACAACTAGCAAGACAGGAACACAACCCCACCCATTAGCAGAGAGGCTGCCTAAAATCATAATAAGGTCACAGACACCCCAAAACACACCACCAAACGCAGAACTGCCCACCAGAAAGACAAGATCCAACCTCATCCCTCAGCACACTGAGGGAGGAGTAGTCCCTTCCACCAGGAAGCCTACACAACCTTAGCCACTGGGGGTAGACACCAAAAACAATGGGAACTACAAACCTGCAGCCTGTGAAAAGAAGACGCCAAACACAGTAAGTTAAGCAAAAGAGAAGATGGAGAAACACACAGCACATGAAGGAGCAAGGTAAAAATCTACCAGACCAAACAAAGGAAGAGGAAGTAGGCAGTCTATCTGAAAAAGAATTCAGAGAAATGATAGTAAAGATGATTCAAAATCTTGGAAATAGAATGGAGAAAATAAAAGAAACATTTAACAAGGACCTAGAAGAACTAAAGAGCAAACAAACAATGATGAACAACACAATAAATGAAATTAAAAATTCTCTAAAAGGAATCAATAGGAGAATAACTGACGTAGAAAAATGGATAAGTGACCTGGAAGATAAATTAGTGGAAATAACTACAGAGCAGAGTAAAGAAAAAAGAATGAAAAGAATTGAGGACAGTCCCAGAGACCTCTGGGACAACATTAAATGCACCAACGTTCAAATTATAGGGGTCCCAGAAGAAGAAAAAAAAAAGAAAGGGACTGAGAAAATATTTGAAGAGATTAGAGTTGAAAACTTCCCTAATATGGGAAAGGAAACAGTTAATCAAGTCCAGGAAGCACAGAGAGTCCCATAGAGTATAAATCCAAGGAAAAACACACCAAGACACATATTAATCAAACTATCAAAAATTAAATACAATGAAAAAATGTTAAAAGCAGCAAGGGAAAAACAACAAATAACACACAAGGGAATCCCCATAAGGTTAACAGCTGATCTTTCAGCAGAAACTCTGCAAGCCAGAAGGGAGTGGCAGGACACATTTAAAGTGATGAAAGGGTAAAACCTACAACCAAGATTACTCTACCCAGCAAGGATCTCATTCATATTTGAGAAGTTAAAACCTTTACAGACAAGCAAAACCTAAGAGAATTCAGAACCACCAAACCAGCTTTACAACAAATGCTAAAGGAACTTCTCTAGGCAGGAAACAAAAGAGAAGGAAAAGACCTACAATAACAAACCCAAAACAATTAAGAAAATGGTAATAGGAACATACATATCAATAATTACTTTAAATGTAAATGGATTAAATGCCCCAACCAAAAGACATAGACTAGCTGAATGGACACAAAAACAAGACCCATATATATGCTGTCTACAAGAGACCCACTGCAGACCTAGGGACACATACAGACTGAAAGTAAGGGGATGGAAAAAGATATTCCATGCAAATGGAAATCAAAAGAAAGCTGGAGTAGCAATTCTCACACCAGAAAATATGGACTTTAAAAGAAAGACTATTACAAGAGACAAAGAAGGACACTACATAATGATCAAGGGATCAATCGAAGAAGAAGATATAACAATTATAAATATTTATGCACCCAACATAGGAGAACCTCAGTACATAAGGCAAATGCTACAGCCATAAAAGGAGAAATCGACAGTAACACAATCATAGTAGGGGACTTTAACACCCCACTTTCACCAATGGACAGATCATCCAAAATGAAAATAAATAAGGAAACACAAGCTTTAAATGATACATTAAACAAGATGGACTTAATTGATATTTAAAGGACATTCCATCCAAAAACAACAGAATACACATTTTTCTCAAGTGCTCATGGAACATTCTCCAGGATAGATCATATCTTGGGTCACAAATTAAGCCTTGGTAAATTTAAGAAAATTGAAATTGTATCAAGTATCTTTTCTGACCACAACGCTATGAGACTAGATATCAATTACAGGAAAAGATCTGTAAAAAATACAAACACATGGAGGCTAAACAATACACTACTTAATAACCCAGAGATCACTGAGGAAAACAGAGAGGAAATCAAAAAATACCTATAAACAAATGACAATGACCCCAAACATATGGGATGCAGCAAAAGCAGTTCTAAGAGGGAAGTTTATAGCAATACAATCCTACCTTAAGAAACAGGAAACACCTCAAATAAACAACCTAACCTTACACCTAAAGCAATTAGAGAAAGAAGAACAAAAAAACCCCAAAGTTAGCACAAGGAAAGAAATCATAAAGATCAGATCAGAAATAAATGAAAAAGAAATGAAGGACACAATAGCAAAGATCAATAAAATTAAAAGCTGGTTCTTTGAGAAGATAAACAAAATTGATAAACCATTAGCCAGACTCATCAAGAAAGAAAGGGAGAAGACTCAAATCAATAGAATTAGAAATGAAAAAGGAGAAGTAACAACTGACACTGCAGAAATACAAAGGATCATGAGAGATTACTGCAAGCAACTATATGCCAATAAAATGGACAACCTGGAAGAAATGGACAAATTAAAAGCACACCTTCCGGGACTGAACCGGGAAGAAATAGAAAATATAAACAGACCAATCTCAAGCACTGAAATTGAAACTATGATTAAAAATCTTCCAACAAACAAAACCCTAGGGCCAGACAGCTTCACAGGCAAACTCTATCAAACATTTAGAGAACAGCTAACACCTATCCTTCTCAAGCTCTTCCAAAATATAGCAGAGGGAGGAACACTCCCAAACTCATTCTACGAGGCCACCATCACCCTGATACCAAAACCAGACAAAGATGTCACAAAGAAGGACAACTACAAGTCAATATCACTGATGAACATAGATGCAAAAATCCTCAACAAAATGCTAGCAAACAGAATCCAACAGTACCTTAAAAGGATCATAAACCATGATCAAGTGGGGTTTATCCCAGGAATGCAAGGATTCTTCAATATACGTAAATCACTCAGTGTGATACACCATATTAACAAATTGAAGGATAAAAACCATGATCATCTGAATAGATGCAGTAAAAGCTTTCGACACAATTCAACACCCATTTATGAAAAACCGTCCAGAAAGTAGGCATAGAGGGAGCTTACCTCAACATAATAAAGGCCATATATGACAAACCCACAGCCAACATCGTTCTCAGTGGTGAAAAACTGAAACCATTTCCACTAACTTCAGGAAAAAGACAAGGTCGCCCACTCTCACCGCTATTATTCAACATAGTTTTGGAAGTTTTAGCCACAGCAATCAGAGAAGAAAAAGAAATAAAAGGAATCCAAATAGGAAAAGAAGAAGTAAAGTGGTCACTGTTTGCAGATGACATGATACTATACAGAGAGAATCCTAAAGACTCTATCAGAAGACTACTAGAGCTAATCAATGAATTTGGTAAAGTAGCAGGATACAAAATTAATGCACAGAATTCTCTTGCATTCCTATACACTAATGATGAAAAATCTGAAAGAGAAATTAAGGAAACACTCCCATTTACCATTGCAACAAAAAGAATAAAATACCTAGGAATAAACCTACCTAAGGAGACAAAAGACCTGTATGCAGAAAACTATAAGACACTGATGAAAGAAATTAAAGGTGATACAAACAGATGGAGAGATATACCATGTTCTTGGATTGGAAGAATCAACATTGTGAAAATGACTCTACTACCCAAAGGAATCTACACAGTCAATGCAATCCCTATCAAACTACCACTGGCATTTTTCACAGAACTAGAACAAAAAATTTCACAATTTGTATGGAAACACAAAAGACTGCGAAGAGCCAAAGCAATCTTGAGAAAGAAAAATGGAGCTGGCGTAATCAGGCTCCCTGACTTCAGACTATACTACAAAGCTATAGGAATCAAGACCGTATGGTACTGGCACAAAAACAGAAATATAGATCAATGGAACAGGATAGAAAGCCCAGAGATAAACCCACACACATATGGTCACCTTATCTTTGATAAAGGAGGCCAGAATATACAATGGAGAAAAGACAGCCTCTTCAGTAAGTGGTGCTAGGAAAACTGGACAGCTACATGTAAAAGAAAGAAATTAGAACACTCCCTAACACCATACACAAAGTAAACTCAAAATGGATTATAGACCTAAATATAAGGCCAGACACTATAAAACTCTTGAAGGAAAACATAGGCAGAACACTCTATGACATAAGTCACAGCAAGATCCTTTTTGACCCACTTCCTAGAGAAATGGAAATCAAAACAAAAATCAACAAATGAGACCTAGTGAAACTTCAAAGCTTTTGCACAGCAAAGGAAACCATAAACAAGATGAAAAGACAACACTCTTAATGGGAGAAAATATTTGCAAAGGAAGCAACTGACAAAGTATTAATCTCCAAAATTTACAAGCAGCCCATGCAGCTCAATATCAAAAAAACAAACAACCCAATCCAAAAATGGGCAGAAGACCCAAAATGACATTTCTCCAAAGAAGATATACAGATTGCCAACAAACACATGAAAGAATGCTCAGCATCACTGATCAGGAGAGAAATGCAAATCAAAACTACATTGAGGGGCTTCCCTGGTGGCGCAGTGGTTGAGAATCTGCCTGCTAATGCGGGGGACACGGGTTCGAGCCCTGGTCTGAGAGGATCCCACATGGGGCGGAGCAACTAGGCCCGTGAGCCACAACTACTGAGCCTGCGCGTCTGGAGCCTGTGCTCCGCAACAAGAGAGACTGCGACGGTGAGAGGCCCGCGCACCGCGATGAAGAGTGGCCCCCGCTTGCCACAGCTAGAGAAAGCCCTCGCACAGAAACTAAGACCCAACACAGCAAAAATAAATAAATCAATTAATAAACTCTAAAAAAAAAAAAAAAAACTACATTGAGATATCATCTCACACCAGTCAGAATGGCCATCATCAAAAAATCTACAGGGGCTTCCCTGGTGGCGCAGTGGTTAAGAATTCGCCTGCCAATGTGGGGGACATGGGTTCGAGCCCTGGTCCAGGAGGATCCCACATGCTGTGGAGCAACTAAGCTTGTGCGCCACAACTACTGAGCCTGTGTGCCACAACTACTAAAGTCTGCATGCCCTAGAACCCATGCTCCACAACAAGAGAAACCACCATAATGAGAAGCCCGCGCACCACAACGAAGAGTAGCCCCCGCTCCCTGCAACTAGAGAAAGTCTGCGTGCAGCAACAAAGACCCAATGCAGCCAAAAATAAATAAATTTTTTTTAAAAAAGATGATTCTTTAAAAAAAAATCTACAAACAATAAATGCTGGAGAGGGTGTGGAGAAAAGGGAACCCTCTTGCACTGTTGGTGGGAATGTAAATTGATACAGCCACTATGGAGAACAGTACGGCGGTTCCTTAAAAAACTAAAAATAGAACTACCATACGACCTAGCAATCCCACTACTGGGCATTTACCCTGGGAAACCATAATTCAAAAAGCGTCAGGTACCACAATGTTCACTGCAGCTCTGTTTACAATAGCTAGGACATGGAAGCAATCTATGTGTCCATCAACAGATGAACGGATAAAGAAGATGTGGCACATATGTACAATGGAATGTTACTCAGCCATAAAAAGAAATGAAATTGAGTTATTTGTAGTGAGGTGGATGGACCTAGAGTCTGTCATACAGAGTGAAGTAAGTCAGAAAGAGAAAAACTGTATGCTAACACATATATATATGGAATCTAAAAAAAAGACAAAGGTGGTTCTGAAGAACGTAGGGGCAGGACAGGAATAAAGATGCAGACGTAGAGAATTGACTTGAGGACACGGGAAGAGGGAAGGATAAGCTGGGACGAAGTAAGAGAGTGGCATGGACATATATACACTACGAGATGTAAAACAGATAGCTAGTGGGAAGCAGCCCCATAGCACAGGGAGATCAGCTTGGTGCTTTGTGACCAACTAGAGGGTGGGAGGGAGACGCAAGAGGGAGGAGATATGGGGATATATGCATATGTATAGCTGACTCACTTTGTTATAAAGCAGAAACTAACACACCATTGTACAACAATTATACTCTAATAAAGGTGTTAAGAAAAAAAAAATAAAGCTTAGATGTGGAATTTGGCAAGTCCACAGATCTATATTAGGGTTCAAGATCCTAATATTTTCATTGTTTATGCATAATGATCTTTGGTTTTCAGGATTGCAGAATAAAAAATGTAGTCCCATAAAATTGAAACTCAATAACCTTCATATCAGAACTATCTATTTATCCAGATGTATGCCTTGATGCTTGTAGCCCCTGATAAATGGAGTGATGTATTGTTACTTCATATACATCCATCCATTCATTATTTACTGAACAGTTTCTTTGTGAAAGGTACTGTGCTAGAATTTATATACAGACCTCAGAATACAGTCCTCAATCCTCAGACTAACCCTTTGGGTTAGGTGGTGTTATCTCCGTCTTACGGATGAGGAATCAGGCTGAGAGGTGAGACATTTGTTAGCAGAGTTCTCTCTCTCTCACAATCTCTCTCTCTCTCTCTCACAATCTCTCTCTCTCTCTAACTCCCTGTGGAACTGAGCCCACATCTACAGGAGCTGGCCTCTGGAAGCTTTTTTTGGATAGAATCTTGCCTACTTTGTCATTTTTGATTGGGACCAGCAATGAACATGTGACACAAAGCTTAGCTAATCAGATTCTTTCTCCTAGAAATCTGAAATTGCAATTCAGAGACTGCAAGTCCCTGCTTGTGGCTGGAACACATAGACTTGACAGCCTTGGGGAGGCAGATTCCAATAATATGTTTAGAGAAGCATAGGAAGCAGAGAAAATCAGGATGAAGCTACTACAAAGAGAGAAGCAGAGATAAGAAACAGAGTCATGGTAGCCTTCCAGTTCCTAATTTACATCTCTTCTTGAGCTCTAGCTGTATTTCTACCCATGATTTCCATAAGATACCCTTATACCTTTATAATAAATTCCCCTTTTAGCATAAACGAGCTCAAGTTTATATTTGTTACTTTCAATTAGAGTCTTAATTAATACAGCTAACATATGACAAAATTTGAACCCAGGTATAATTCCAGGCCATGTTTATAGCCACTACATTATATTTTCTCTCTAGGCAAAGAATTGTTTAACTCATGGACAGTGTATTAATTCTGGGCGAGGATATGAGGGTTATGCTGATGACTGTTTACCATTAATTTATTTCAATGGTGAAGGATTTTGCCAATTTATACACCCACTCATATACAGGTTTAAAGAAGCAAGACAACTGACCAAGTTTTGGTGGTGAGTTCATTGGCTGATCAGGACCTCTTTGATGCATCAACAACCTTCCTCTCATCATCATCATTATCATTATATTCAGCAAGCTACCCTAGATAGGACTATATACCTTGGAAGGTCTCCAAATATTCTGCAAATCACTGGTTTTAGATCACTGACATGCAGTGGCTTCAGGGAGTATGGCAAACCTGTTTCCTCTTCTTCCTGGGCACAGGGTTTTACTACATTTCCCAGGCACCGAAGTTAGTGTGGCCATAAGATCAAGCTCTAGGCAATGGAATGTGAACAGAAATGATCTGAACTGCTTGAGGCCTGGCCCATCAAAATCCCTAACTGCCATCCTCTATGCTCTCTCTCCCAAGTCAATGATCTTGGAGCCCATGTTTTGAAGATGGAGGAGCTCCAAGCTAGAGGAATCTTGGGATCTTTAATTATTACTTGGAACAGAACCAACCACTAAGATGGAAAACCCCTTTGAACTTTTATATTTTGCTAAGCTACTAATATTTTGGAGTTTATGTGTTAGAGCGGCTAGTACTAGCTTAACAGGGATTATCTCTTATGACTAATTAGCACATATCCCAAGGCAGGAGAACTTCACTAACAGATCTCATAAAAAGGAAAACTTCTCTAGTACTAACAGGCTCTGTTTAGAATGTTTCCTTTTAAGTCCTGACTGCATGCCAGGTTGGCCACGGAAATAGGATGACTCTGGTTGACTAGCATCCTGGGCATCTGAGTGATGAAAGAGGCCAGTGTTCCAGCCCTTAATTGATTAATCACATTTCCAGCGAGAAAAAATTACCCCTTGGCTTTTAGCAGTCACTATGGCCATAGAAGAAAAGCACCCCCAGGCCAAGACCCCTATTAGTTGTTTTTTGCAAGCATGAGCTTTCTTCAAAGACCTTGATTCACACAGATCAAGCCCTAAACAGTTAAGCAGAGATAGCTCAATGTGATCAGTTCCTAACAAACTGTCTGATGGGGAGAGTGGAGCAATTCTGCGGCTAATGTAATTAACTAAGGGGCCAACACTCCAGATAGTTTAGGCCACACACAATGGATTACTTTTGTTGCTATTATTATTGTTATTAATTTATTTTTACACACTGAGGGCCAATGAGCTCAAACAGAATAGGCTGTCAGTCTAGCAAGAAACACCCCTTTCCTCTCTCTGTCCACCATCTCTTTAATCTGGAGTCAGAGTACGTGTACCTGACTGGTTACCTGCACAGCGCCAGTTCATTGGAGAATATACAGTTCTCTGCTTCCCTGATATCCTTTCTCTCTACCCTGATATCTTTGGTCTGGGTAGGCAACCCCAAACAAAACTGGGGAGAGACAATGGGTTTCATACATTGGAATACAGCATCTCAGGCAACACTGGATGGCCAAGACTGAAGTAGACCTAGAATGAGAGTTGAGTCAAGCGGCTAAGGGAGGGAGCAGAGATCTGGGGTGAAAAACTGGGAGCAAAGTTCAGGGGCCATTGTTCCAATGCAGTGGGTTAGACCTGGCTATTCTAGTCCAGGAAGGTCTGTAAGCAGACTTCAGGGCCCCAGGGGCTCAGTCACAGGGAGGTGTGGTTGTCAGTCACTGGAGCACAGCCTTCTTGCTTCCCCAGCACCCTGTGCACACCCTGTTCTAGCTTTTAAGGTGCTGTTATTATTACTGTTTCCCTCTGGAGATTTTCAGCTCCATAAGGCCATGAACCACAGCTTTCATGAAAGTCAATTTTTAAATATGTGGAAAGGGGGAGGGATAAATCAGGAGTCTGGGATTAACAGATACACACTAATAATATATAAAACAGATAGGACTTCCCTGGTGGTGCAGTGGTTAAGAATCCGCCTGCCAATGCAGGGAACGCGGTTCGATCCCTGGTCTGGGAAGGTCCCACATGCCGCGGAGCAACTAAGCCCGTGTGCCACAACTACTGAGCCCGCGACCCACAACTACTGAAGCCAGAGCACCTAGAGCCCGTGCTCTGCAACAAGAGAAGCCACCGCAATGAGAAGCCCACGCACCGCAACGAAGAGTAGCCCCCGCTTGCCACAACTAGAGAAAGCCCATGTGCAGCAACGAAGACCCATTGCAGCCAAAAATAAATAAATAAAATTTATTTTAAAAAATAAAATAAACAAAAAGGACCTACTGTGTAGCACAGGGAACAATATTCAATATCTTGTAATAACCTATAATTGCAATGAATCTGAAAAACATTATCATACCTAGATAGATAGCTGAATCACTTTGCTATACACCTGAAACTAACACAACATTATAAATCAAATATACTTCAATTTTTTAAAAAAAATGTTAATTGCTAGTGCAAAACAACTCTGGAGGAAATATGATAGTATTTTCAACAAATTGTTTGGTAACTGGACATCCCTAGGCAAAAAGAAAAAAAAAAAAGAAACTTGACCTAAACTTTACATCATATATAACCATTAATTAAAAAATGGACCATAGATTTAAATGTAAAATACAACCCACAAACTCAACCTACAAAATTTTTAGGAAAACATCTTCAGGACCTAGGGCTAGGTGAGGAGTTATTAGACATGTCCTCAAAAGCATAATCCATAGAAGAAAATACTAAGTTGGACTTCATCAAAATTAAAAACCTCATTCTGTGGAAGACCTTCTTAATAGAGGGTGATAAGACAGCTAGAGACCGGAAGAAAATATTTGCAAAATGTCTCTCCTACAGAGATCTTATATTTACAATATATAAAAAAAACCTTTTAAAACTCAACCGTAAAATGACTCAAACAATCCAGTTATACAGTGGAAAAAGACATAAACAGTATTTCACTACAGGGGAATAGAGATGGCAAAAAAAAAGCACATGAAAAGATTTTCAACATTATTAGCCCTTCGAGAAATGTCAATTAAACTACAATAAGATATCACTACAAACCTATGAAAACAGCTAAAACAAAAAGCATGAATATACCAAAGGCCAGCAAGGATGCAGAGAGCTTGGATTTCACACACTGATGGTGGGAACGTACAAAGGTACATCTACTCTTGTAAGCAGTCTGGCAGTTGCTTACAAAACTAAACATGCACTTGCCATACAACCTAGTCATTGTGCTCTTGGCCATTTTACCCCAGAGAAGTGAAAACTCATGTTCACACAAAAACCTGTACACACATGTTCATAGCAGCTTTATTCATAATAGCAAAACAAACTAAAAACAAGCTAAACATCTTTCAAGGAGTGAATGGCTGAACACATTCTGGGGCATCCGTACCACGCAACACTGCTCAGCAATAAAAAAGAACAAACTCTTGATACGCGCAACAACTTTGATGGGCTTCAAGAGAGATACAGGAGCTGTGGGACCCTACACGGAGCGATCAGGTAATTTGGCCTCCCTGAGGAAGTGATGCTTAAGATGAGATGTACTTTCCTTTGCACCCCAGCGCCTAACAAGGTGCTTAGCTTCTCTGAGGAATGAATGAATGACGTACAAGGCAAAGGGACCAAGGTGACTTCAAGACAAACAACAGGAGTGCACGTTACGAAGACAGAGAACCACTGCCGCGGCATTTTACATTTCCCTAAACCAGGGAGATCGATCACAGTGCTGGGAGCTGTTGAAAACAAGAGAACTGGGATTCACACCTGTAAAAGATAGGGAGGTCCGAATACACAGTAGGGCTGGGAGTCAGGCAAAGAATGCAGGATTACCATCTTTCACACTGTTTTCCATGTTACACATTTAGCACTTTTTTTTTTTTTTTTTTTTTTTTTGTGGTACGTGGGCCTCTCACTGCTGTGGCCCTCTCCCGTTGCGGAGCACAGGCTCCAGACGCGCAGGCTCAGCGGCCATGGCTCACGGGCCCAGCCGCTCCGCGGCATGTGGGATCTTCCCGGACCGGGGCACGAACCCACGTCCCCTGCATCGGCAGGCGGACTCTCAACCACTGCGCCACCAGGGAAGCCCCATTTAGCACTTTTTAATACACTGCTATTATTTCTAAAAGCCTGTTTCAAACAATCAAATAGTTGTTAATAACGACATATATTAGAATTCAACATATTGTCAAATTCTTGTTCGTAAGTGGTTTGATTGTTATATATACACTTACCAATACACACACACATATATATGGAGTGTTCCATTCTAGTTAACAAGAGAAGATATATTTTCTCTCATTAGGTAGATGGGAACCCTCTTGTGGGCAGGGTTTTTTAAAAAAAATGTTCCTTTATACAGGGCCTTTGTCACGGTGTTTTCTTTGTGGAAACAGTCACACATTTAAGCTGGACTTGGGAGATAGTTTTGCTCCCTGCTCTGCTCCCTACTCATTTTACAAATAACGAGCCCAAGGCCCAGAGCCAGAACTGTCTTTATTGCTCAGCCTCTTACACAGTTGCATGTGCACAGTTTCCGAATCATGGATCATGAAGGTGCTCATATCAGAGAATATTAGACCTGGAAGGCATCCTCAAAGCCAAAGTCACACAAGTCATTGATGACAGAGTCTCCCAGCTCTCCCAGCTCCCAGTCCGGTGCTTCTTCCGTGGTCCCAGCTTCTCTCTCTGGGCGATCTCTATCACGGTTGACTAACTGTAGATTTCCTTGAAATGGGGGACAATTCTTTCCAGCAAGATAAACTTCCTGTCCCAAATGGGAAACTCGTAATGCAGGCACCCAAAGCCACTTGTTTTGAGTTCTCAAGTTCAAGTTGTTTTTACTACTGATGGAAATTTTCAGAGAGATATGTGCAGGTTTGATGGACCTGTGCTTTTGAAACCCAAGGCAGGTTTCAGCAGCGATCATTCCTGGGATTTCTGGCTTCCGGGACTCTGGTCTGCCACATGTGAAATCCATGTGTGCACAACCACAGCCTCATGTCAGGTGCCTATAGGGTTCCGTTGCTGTGGGAACAACAAAGAAAGGCTTACACTTACAATTACCAATGTGCCTCACTCCACGTGTCTCGTCAGGATGTTTCCCCTGAAGATTTGTTTTCTAGGTTTTAATGGTGAAAGAGAGGCTACGTACTTACAGGATTTAGAATAAGCCAGACTTTCACTCGTGAAGAGATGCTTTTATGCAAATCAATTTTCCATTTGCCTGGGTTTAAAGCTTTTCCTTCCTGGACAGAGCTCTCAACCAGGGCCCTTAGAGTGAAAGACTGGTTCAATTAAAACGAAAAGCTATTGTGACCGCCTGGAGGGGTGGGATAGGGAGGGTGGGAGGGAGGGAGACGCAAGAGGGAAGACATATGGGAACATATGTATATGTATAACCGATTCACTTTGTTATAAAGCAGAAACTAACACACCATTGTAAAGCAATTATACCCCAATAAAGATGTTAAAAAAAAAAAAAAGAGCCTCAGCACTGAAAGTTTTGCTGTGGCCTTAGCCTTCTCCCTCAGACAGAGCTACAAGCAGGAGATAGAGATAAAGGAGAGAAGGTTCCCAAGATGAAGAGGCCACAGGGCCCACATCGCTCACGGACTTAGTGATACATCAGTCTTCTTTTAGGAGCAGCTGATTGGCAAATGCACACATCCCTCTGCTTTTAGGTCTGATTCCACTTCACGGGCCAAAATTCATATGAAAATATCATCTTTCAGAAATAAATATGAAGCTTCTTTAAAAAAAAAAACAAAACGAAAAGCTAAATATTAAATGGGTGAAGGGGTGTGTGTGTGTGTGTGTGTGTGTGTGTGTGTGTGTGTGTTACATACAGTGACTGAACTTGCTGAGGCTAAAAAGCAACTATGTATTAACTAATACGTATGAACAGTTCTGTTTATCAAATTAATCCGGTGTGAACGGTTTAATTGGACATGTTAATCAAGAAGGCTACAATCCCAAACTGAAGTTATGTTTAGATCTCAAATGAGTGTGGTGTTTTTCTTTATACTGGTATCAGAGACAAAAGAAATGATTTAAGTTGCAAATATAAATTTTTTTCCTTCCTTTATTCCTCACCTCCCCAGAAAGGGCTCTTGCTTGCTGGATCAGCTTTTTGGGGGGAGGGGGAAGGGAGAACAGTTGGAGTTATGACAAAACAGGCAAAAGAAAGAAACCAGAGAGGTTAAATTGACCTCCATAACATAGAATTAAGATAGAGAGAGGAATGGATCTATCAGAGCTTAAATGTACTGAATTGGGGGAAATTTTAGAGCTTGGAGTAGGGGAGGAGAAATACTTTGGAGCAGGTTCCACGCATGAGAGATGATAAAATAACATGAGATAGGAAACAATATCAAATAATTTTTGCTTTTGATTATTTTCGATTCGGTGCTGAGAGACTTCAATACAAATTTATGTTTCTCTTCGATTATTATGGATGGAAGACCAAATTTCTTTCAATGTGAAACCATGGAAAGAGTCACTAGGCTGTTGAAACTTATATGGGTTACATACTGAATGTTAAATTAGAGGCATTTTTTTTCAACATTAGCTATTGCGTGTACACCCATAAGCTTTCATGCACACACGCATCATTTAACATCATCAACTATCTAATAACTGCTTTCTGATATTCCAGGGGAACTGCCAGGTGAGAGTGATCCTGTTAGAGCAAGACCATTTTCTCTATTGGGGGAAAAAAATCAAAATACCACCTCTACACTATATCTCAGCAATAAAAGGCAGAATTATCATATAATATTAAAGGCATAGATAGAATATCAATGACAAACGGCTGAACTTGGAGAATCTCAGAGAGAAAAAAACATGTGACTCACAAACATGGACCATATAATTTTTTTCATACTCTTTTTTTTTTTTTTTTGCGGTACGCGGGCCTCTCACTGTTGTGGCCTCTCCCGTTGAGGAGCACAGGCTCCGGACGCGCAGGCTCAGCGGCCATGGCTCACGGGCCCAGCCACTCCGCGGCTTGTGGGATCTTCCCGGACCAGGGCACGAACCCGTGTCCCCTGCATCGACAGGCTGACTCTCAACCACTGCGCCACCAGGGAAGCCTCTTTTATAACACTCATTTACATAGAATTATCGTCAGCCCTCCATATCCCGGGTTCTGCATCAGATACAACCGTCCTTGAATCGAATTATCCACAGTAGGATGAACCGTGTATGCGTGGGCCCGTGGATGTGAAGGGCTGACTGTATGACATCATTTTATATAAGGGACTTGAGCATCCACAGATTTTGGTATCTGTGGGGTCCTGGAACCAATCATCTGTGGATACCGAGGACAACTGTACTATAATACATCCAGCTATAAACAGTCTCTCTATTGTTCCACATATTTAGTTAGTTATGTCTCTAGAAATTTCTGTAGCATAGCTGTGATCTTAATTTTGGTAAGGTCAAGAACATCTTTGAGACTCAGTTGAAAACTATGGGCCCATCCTAGAAAAATGCACACACATAACAAATACATACTACCTGCAACCTTATGGGTTCTCCCGGAGACTGGCTTAAAAACTTCTAGATCTTTCTAAAACGTCAAAAGCCTGCAACAGAGATGCCTTTGTCCTGTAACGAGACAAGCTGGCAAAGCAACGGGATTCTTCTCTCCTAACTCTTCTGTCACACACGAGAGAGGAGAGAGTTCTTGAGCAGAAATGCTGCTCACCCGGTTCCAAATGTTACTAAACTAAGGATCAGTTTTTCGGTGGCGTAACACATGGAGTCAGAGAGAGACTCATTAACACTCCTAAATAATGGAAAAAGAAAAACATGCCACCCTTCCCTACCCCACACATAAAGAGGAAGCAGGCCAAAAATCATGAAATAACATTTGTGCATCTTTAAAGTTACAATTAATTATTTCACTGAAGCTTTCAAATGCCTATTTCTTTGTTCCATAGCCTTAGGGAGCACTTCAGCAAATTCTAGGGTTATGGATCAAACTACAAATCAGCAGCAGGGTGAGATTCTGCCAACTGAACTTAAGCACAGAAGTTTTTTTAATGAAAAAATTTTGTCTTCATGAAGTTGAAATTTATAGCTCTCCATTTAGAATCATGGAGTCGTAAGCGTAACTGGATGTGTATCTACTGGCTCTGCCACCAGAAAACGTTTGTTATAGGATTTAAATGGGATACTGTATGTAAAGCTTTTAGCAAGGATTTGGCATTCAGCAAGGGCTTAATAAAGAGTCATGTTAGCAGGCTCTCCTAAGGCAGCAGGGCCCTTTATTGCTGCTGCTCTACAGATGCTACTACCACTGCAGAGGATTTTGGGTGGCTTGGCCGCCCCAATTCAGCTTCTGACCCATGGCTGAAGCAAAGAAATCCCTAAACTCTAATGCTTGATTTATTCATACCCCTTGGTATCTGGTCATAGCAGGAAGCATACAGAATGGTGGCAGGGCCTTATACCTCCTTGCCGCTAGTTGAGAGAACAAGTTTATATACCTAGGAGCAAAACTGTTTCTCTACTCACAACACACTTCTGACACCAAAGGTGTGGGCTTTTTGCCATGCAGCAACTAGCCCTTCAACTCTCGGGACATCAGCTGGGTGCCCAATGATTTGATTTAATTCAGACCCTAACTACCAGGACTTAATGCAGACTCCACAGGTTAAGGGCTGAGTCTCACAGGACTGCCCACACTTCAGATGCTCATCGCAAGTCTGGACTGCTGGCACTGCTGACCAACTGACTGTACGTTGGGAGTATCCACAGCCCTCTCCTCAGGTTTGATTATTTGCTAGAACGACCTCATAGAAGCCAACTTGCGGCAACAGTTTAGTTCTTGTTACCAGTTTATTATAAAGGATACAACTTAGACACAGCCAAATCTAAGAGATGCACAGGGCAAGGTATGTGGAAAGAAGTGCAGAGCCTTCATACCCTCTCTGGGCATACCACCCTCCCAGCACCCCTATGTGTTCACTAACCAAGAAACTCTCCAAACCTCTTCATTTAGGGTTTTTATGGAGGTTCCATTACACAGGCACGATGGATTAAATCACTGGCCCTTGGTGATTAAATAAATCCCCAGCGTCTCTCTTATCCCCAGAGGTGGGGGTAATGAGGCTTAGGGCTCAAAGGCTTAGGCCTCCAATCACATGCTTGGTTTCCCTGGCAATCAGCTCCCACTCTCCAGAGTCACCTCCTTAGCATAAAGTCAGGTAGGCTTGAGCCAGGCTTACAGTAAATAACAAAATATGCTCTTCTCACCCCTGTCACTCAGAAAATTCCAAGGGTTTTAGGAGCTTTATGCCAGGAACCAGGGAAGAAGATCAAATATATCATTCTTATTACATCACAATATCAAAATACTCCTCTTAAGATCACCTGCTGTGTCTTTACATGATTAATTTCACATTCAATTCCTTCAAAGCAGGAGACAGACCCTGCAGGGAGTCTGTTTGGTCACTATGTCATCATCTTCACCTGTTGATGCTCCCTTCTGTTTTCCTTTGGAGGGAGGGGCTCAGTGGAAGAGAGCTGGGATGCATGTAGGCATCTGGGAGCCCTTATGCTTGGACATACCAACTCTGAAGGCACATGACTTAGGCACTTGTTCCCAACCCTAAGTGCTAACCCTCATATCTACTCTGGTCTAGCAGGTACATAAGTCATCATCATTATCATCATCTTCCTCCAGGCTTAGAATGTATCTTTCTCTTTTAAATCCTTTAACATGCTCTCCCCAACCTACCTTTCCAGCCCTAAATTCCACTCCTACTTTCCCACACTTTACAGTTCAGGTAAATGAATATCTATCTTCTCAAATTTTAGTCCCAGCCTCAATTTCTCTCCAGAACTCCACCCTTATATCTCCAACTGCCTACTTTAATAATGCCACCTGGATGGAAAATAGATAATCCCAAACTCATCATGTTGAAAATTAAACTCCTGATTTTTTTTTAGTTTTCTATAAGGTTCAGCCTGTATTCTGGGAGAGTGAAGCATCCGGCATGTTTTATTCATCTCTTGTTCAGTCTCAGAATTGCAGTGTGAGTCTTGTTCAGTATAAGAGGTTTCTCCAGTTGAAGCAATGTGGACTGGTGTCCACTCTGGTCACTGACCTGGAATGTGCTTCCTTCACTGGCTGGCCAAATCTGCCTGTTCATTATGTCCCAATCTTGATGTCACACCATCCATTCATTCATTAGATGTTTATGTCACTGCCTCCTCTCTCCAAGGACTGTGAGAGCTGGAACTGTATCTGTGACCTAGACAAGCATGGTCTTGGACCTCATAAACTATATACACTAGAGTGGGGAGACTTTTACAATAAAAGTAAAATAATAAATAAAATCATTCCAGACCATGAAAAGCAATAAGAAGGATCAGCACAATGGATATGAGTGTTTCTGGAGATAGAGCTACCACTCTCTCCTCTAAGGTCCATCTTCAATTTAGGTGGAACACTCAACCAAATTTAATAAACTTTCTAGGGACTTCCCTGGTGGTACAGTGGTTAAGAATCAGCCTGCCGGTGCAGTGGTTAAAAATCCGCCTGCCAGTTCAGGGGACACAGGTTCGAGCCCTGGTCCGGGAAGATCCCACATGCTGCAGAGCAACTAAGCCCGTGCACCACAACTACTGAGCCTGTGCTCTAGAGCCTGCGCACCACAGCTACTGAGCCCGCGTGTCACAACTACTGGAGCCCACGAGCCTAGAGCCTGTGCTCTGCAACGAGAAGCCACTGCAATGAGAAGCCCGCGCACCGCAACGAAGAGTAGTCCCCGCTCCCCGCAACTAGAGGCAGCCCACGCGTAGCAAGGAAGACCCAACCCAGCCAAAAATAAACTTTCTATATCCCACTCCAACTGTACCACTGAATATCTCTTATTTTTATTTAGATGAGGAGTCTTGGCAGTGAAAGAGGACCTATGTAAAGGGCATTCACCATTTGTAATTTGCCACAGATTAGGGAAACCAGAGGCTTCTCATAGATTTACTCCCTGTGCTTTTGCTGCTAAAATCCCTGCTAACTTCATGTAGAAGTTCAAATGGAAACTCTGTTTCCATTTGAATGAATCTATTTAACAGTTCTTGAATTCTGGTGCAAACTCTTGCCCATCTTTGTCTCTAACACATTGTCTAATTATTTGTTGAGTTTGTTGTATCCATTTTTCAAATGATAAATTGTTGACCCAGGCTGCATCCTTTCCCTTCCTCCTTGAAAAACTTCCCTTTTGCTAAGTGTTTTTCTTCACTGTGTCTTTTTTCACTACAGGTGCTTTTGGCTTGTCCCAGTGCTCCTAAACTAGCACCAATTTTATCTAGTCCTTACTGAGGGTATTTTGGCCTGTGTTGGGTTTTCTACCACATATGCTGCTATAAGTGTATTAGTTGCCTGTGTGCAATTTGGAAATGTATTTTCTATCCAGAAATGTTGATTTCCCCAAAATAAAGTCATGTGAGTGTAAGTCACTCTTAAATATATCTTATTCTGAGTGTGCCAGAAAGCTTCCCGTAGCTACCCTTGGCAAAAGTCAGGGATTTCAATGAAATCCCACCATGTTACTCCTAGCATTAGCATTACTCTTGATTTCCCACTAAGGTTTGCCATGGCTGAATTCTTCCAACCCATTCTGCTTTTGTCCTTTCTAATCATGGGGTGGTCAGATAAGGCTTCTCCGACCCTCACCACACCATACACTCCCATGGCATCCTGTATTTCTCCTTCACAGCACTTCACTCGCTTGAAATTATGTTATTGTATGTATGATAAGTTAAGGTGTCACCACTGCTAGACTCTAATTCCAGGGAGGATAGGGACTACGTTCTTCTCATTCATAACTGTATCCCCAGAGAGTCAAACAAATGGCCCGAGGCAAAGTAAATGCCCAACAAATACAAGGTAACTGATCGACTTAACTTTCATGTCACGAGATAGTGAAAAGAGCTGGTGGCTTTGGCCATCTCAAGAGCACAGTGTCATTCTGTAGATCATGTCTGTAAACTCTGCAGTGATCTTTCATCAATGAAACTTGCTAAAATCCAATGACTTGGAGGAACAGGCACACACAGGCTTTCAACAAGGATGGTTTACATGCCTACCTACTGCAATCTTGTCACTCTCAGGTTTTTGGCTACTTGACTCAAATTCTCTTTTCAGAAGCATGCTGTCCTTATCTTCTCCTCGTGTGTTTACAAGAGTACCCATCATCTGCTGTAATTAGTTCCAAGGCTTTGGGGATTTTTTTGGAATTCCTCCAACCCGGCAGAAAACAAAGAGCAAATTTATACTCCTCTGCTTTGGTCAAAACTGTAAAGTAGAAAAACTTCATTGTTGATGCTGCCTTCCTGTGAGCCATCTCACTCATCTGGGGTGTCTCCCCACTTGGGTCATCCATCTTCTCCATGTCACCCTCAGGTGATCAGCTCCCTCATTCTGAACCCCAGCTCTCTCCCCCCTCAGCATCCCCTAGTTTAATGCCTCATCTAGAGCTCTCTATCCCAGAGGGCACCCACCCCGCTGCGCTGTCCTGGCCACTCAGCACTAAGGTGTTGCCCATCTCAAATGATGAGTTTGCATTTCAGTGAAGCCTCAGAGGGACACAACTGAACCTGAGTAACTAACTCCACTGATAGGAGTGCCTGGGTTCCAGAACGAAGAAGGAGAGATATGGGGACGGTCAGAGCCCTAGAGCAGTCAGGATAGAAGAGGAGAAACATTGGCAGAAGTGTTAGAGCCTGACAGACTTGCAGAGCTGGTACCCTCATGTATGAAATCCGGAGCAGATAACTTTTTAACACTCTCCTCTGTATGAAAAAATTATTTGCAGTAAATAGCTTTAGAGTAGCCCATTTTTATTCCTTATTCTTTAATAAACATTTTGTCTACATAGTTTCCTAACAGTTGACAATCATTCAAGCACACTTTGGGTATGGTTGATGTTTCCCATCCCTGTGAGAGCACATATTCCCTCGACGAAACATTAGATTCAGAATAAACAATGTTAGTACAGTGACCGAAAGGCAAAGACATGGAACTTGAGTCGCTTCAATTCTGTCACCCTGTGTAATCATTTGGAATGTTTATCTGTCTAACATTTAAAACAGGGAAACAAAGTGGCCAGAGTGATCATTTGAAAATTATGTTCTGATGAATGGGATCCAGGAGAGGATCGGTCTCTAGTTTACAGTGTGTGCCGGAGGACCATGTGGCTTTCACAGGTATTACTAAAACTCAACGGTAACCAAGCAGCAATTGTTTAGAAATTCTTAGAGCAACAAAAAATATTGGAGGGAGGAGTATTTTATCACTGACAATGTTTGGAATTCTCTACACTTGACAGTAATGGAAAGCAGACCAATGGCTTATTCAGTCTTAGGATAGTTTTAAAATTCTCTGTGGAGCTTGCACACACCCCTTGCTGGCATCCAGGGCAGGTCATTCCCACGGTCACCCTGGGTGTTCACTACCAGTGGGTTCAGATCCACATTTTGCCATTTACTGTACAATCTTGAGCAAATTTAAACGTTTTCTAAAAGTTAATTTCTATCATTATCTATCACTATCGAGTGCTTACAAAGCGCTGACACCATGTTACGGGCTTCGCGTGCCTCATTTAATCCTCACAGCTCCCCATTGGCTGCGTACTGTCATTATTTCTAGTTTGCAGATCAGGAAACCGGGACTCAGAAGATAAACAACTTAGATGTTCACTCGATGAGTAAGTTGCAAACTTGAGACCTGAATTTAGGACTGTGTGACTTTAAATCGTGGGCATTGGATCTTCCCTCTCTAAGCATCACTTCCCTCATCTGCGGATGGGGATACTCACATTACTCTGTTACCAGGCCCCTGCCTTTCTCTCTCTGGCTTCATTTCCAGATCCTCCCCAGCTCCCACTGTGGGATCTGGCAAGACCACACTATGTATCGTGCCCTCAACCTCACATCTCCACTCGGCCCTCTCCTATGCACTCTTTAAGATTCAGCTCAGACAACAACCCCAGGAAGCATTTCTTGACTCCTTCCCTTGCCTGCACCCAAGCAACCCCCTGCACTGGGCTCCCATAGTGCCCTGCACATAAACTCTGAGGCAGCACCTCCTCTCCCGATCTAAATAGTCTATTTGTGCGTTGGTCTCCCCAGCCATCCCTATGCTTCTGAAGGGACTTTGTCTTCATTTTTGTGCCACCAGCACCCAGCACTGTGCCTGGAATATAGAGGAAGCTCAAGAAAGATTTCGGCATGATTTAGAAACACTGGATCTCAGTTTTCCTGACCTGGCAGGATACAAGGAACCTCATCATCGGCTTGGCTCCCTCTAAAATACGTTGCTACCCCTTTCCTGGAGACTCATTACTTCTCAAGACAGACAGACAGACAGACAGGTAGAATTGTGGGAAAGTGCTCTGTATATTAATCTTCACCTTGTCTCGTTGTATCCTACAGAATTTGCCTTTTTGTAATATTGGCCATTCACCTGAAAGGCTTTTTCCAGACTTGCCTACCAATGCATTTGACCTATTCATGGGTGATGTGTTTTCCTATTTTAGCAGACAGAAAACCATGAGGATTGAGGGTTCTAACTCAATGATCAACTGGCTACCCTCAAAATTTTAGTGCAATTAATTAACAATCATTGAAGAAGCTATCTGTGCATTAACACATTTATTAGCTTAGGTGGGTGTGAAGGTTACGGAGGTAATGTGTATTGGTGAATGAGGGGAGAGGATTTCCTCCCCCCATCTCAGAGCCTTTATTGGAGGCAGACTTTACCCAAGAAAGTCCCCTGAGCAAAGAGTCCCCAGGTTTCCATTTGTCCAGGTTTCAGTAATCTGGGTTTTCACTAGTCTAGAGCAAGTTACTCTGAGCGTTGCCTGTGGACCACAGCAGTTAGGAGCGCTTTGATTTGATATTCGTCTTTATTTTTTTAACCCACCCAGGATCAATGTCAACATTTTAGATGTTTTCATCTTGCATGCCAAATCGTAATATGACCAAACAAAGGCCTCTCCAAGCGGCTTTCGCTGCTCAAATTGTAGGCTAGGCCAAAATCAGTGCAGCAAGTGCTTGAAGGAGGCAAAGCTGGGCTTCCCGGGTTCCAACCTGCCCCTCTCCAGGGAACCAGAGGTTCAGGCAGATGAATATCTGGGTGTGACTGGCAGACTTTCCTCAGACCCATCCCCTTTTCCTCGTCTCAACACCATGTTTGCTTTGCTGTGTTTGCTGTTAGATATCCGTGTGTTGAGCCAACATTCCAGCCTGGGGACACTTCTATTTGCCCTGCTCTGTTTCACACTGAAGGACTATTTACATTCTAGTCTTCAGCGCTTCTAGAAAACTGGAGAAGGTTATGAGTTCTGGGCCTCTAGGCTAGAGAAGCTGTTTTTTTCTGTGGTCAAGGAAATGCAGCAATTTCTAGGGTTGAGAGCTAATGAGAGCATCTCAGAGCTTCTGGAATCACGATGTTGTCGTATTCTGGAAGACAGCAAGGAATTCTGAGAATTTGCCAGTGTTTTGTTTTTTCAAAATAACCATAATGAACGGGCCATAAGCAATCCAAAAGCAAAGAGCCCATCAGTGTTCTGGTAGCTTCTGCCACCACACAAGCTAGAACCTTGGATCGGCTGCTTTCTTGCTGTGATTCCTGGGAAAGTTCCTGAAACTCAGTTTTTCAATCTCTAAGTGGGGCTAATAATACCTACTTTGGGGGTTGTTGTGACTAGCAAATAAACCAATAAAAGTAAAGCATGTAGCAGAGCCCCTAGCACTTAGTAAATTCTTGATAAAGTAATTATTGTTATTGGCTGTTTTTCTTTTCTAATTTAAAATTCCTCTTTAGCACCAAAGTTATTTTCCTTTTTCTTTCTTATATTCTTCTGCTAGAGCAGTGTTCAGTTTGCTATTGAGAATACAAAAGCTTCTTTACTGTAATATATACTGATCTTATCCTTTTGACTATGCAGGAGCACTATTAGATAAAAATCTTCCTGTAGCATATTGCTGGCAATCATCTTTATATTGCCATGAATGCAATAAATACAAACTCATACACAATATGAAGGTTAATAGTTTTTACATTCTGCTTTCTTCTCTTTTGTTTCAAAGGATTTGTGTCCTACCCAGAGGTCTGCAATGCATTTTAGATGCAGCCATATTGACTCTGAAATTTATCATTCAGAGACGACTATGTAAACTTATTTCACCTAAGCCTCACTTTCTTCATCTGTTGGAGATAATACAACTTTCTATCCATAAGGGTGTGGTGAAGATCTTATAAGATGAAGCTTACCTAAGGTCTAACATATAGTATGTACTTAGTGAGTGTAGCTATACTAATGAAATTTTTGCTTTGATCCATTGATTCAATCATTTTTCCTTTTTCTCAGACTAAGACTAGTTTATTACCTTATAACTGTGCATGCATTTGACTAGTGATGCATGAAAGAAGTTCCTGAACCTTTCTAGGCCTTATGTACGTATTTGTTTATTTATTTATTATTAATAAGCTTAGGAATTGCCATATGAATCAGAGAAGCAGAGGGAGAAAGTCTGCAAAGTGGGAGGAATGAAGCTGAGGAATAGGGAGAGTAACAGGGAGGTAGAAGGCTCAGTGCCTTGTGATTCCAGTTCCTTCCAGAGGCTAGGTTACGTGTCTCGTGTATGACCTTGGAATCTGAGCTAGCTGCCTAAGCTAGCTCAAGTTACTTTTTGTTACTTGCAACTAGACAGACCTAATATAGTTAAGCATCATTAAATGGTTAGTAACTAACCATTCATGGCAGCCTTGATATCAAAAAGATCTTACATTAAAAAAAATCAGAAAATCAATATCGCTCATGAACATAGGTGAAAACATTTCTAACAAAATACTCCGAAATAAGACACAGCAATGTATAAAAATGGTAATACATTGTGACCAAATGGGGTTTATCTCAGAAGTGCAAGGATAGTTCAACATTCAACAATCAATCAATATAATTAATGTATTAAGAAAATAAAGGAGGGACTTCCCTGGTGGAGCAGTGATTAATAATCTGCCTGCCAGTGCAGGGGACATGGGTTCGAGCCCTGGTCTCGGAAGATCCCACATGCCACGGAGCAACTAAGCCCGTGTGCCACAACTACTGAGGCTGCGCTCTAGAGCCGCAAGCCACAACTACTGAGCCCATGTGCCACAGCTACTGAGCCCGCATGCTGCAACTACTGAAGCTCACGCCCCTAGAGCCCATGCTCCACAATAAGAGAAGCCACTGCAATGAGAGCACGTGCACCACAACAAAGAGTAGCCCCCGCTCGCCGCAAACAGAGAAAGCCCATGCACAGCAACGAAGACCCAATGTAGCCAAAAATAAATAAATAAATTTATTTTTAAAAAAAATAAAATAAAGGAGAAAAACTATGTGGCCAAGGAAATGAATGCCAAAAGACAGCTGACAAAATTCAGCACCCATTTATTTTTAAAATACTTAGCAAAATAGAAAGAGGAACTACCTGAATACAATAAAAGGCATCTATGAGAAAACCTACATTTAACGTAATTATTAATGATAAAATGCTGCGTGCTTTCTCCCTGCAATGAAAGCAAAGTAAAGCTGTCTGCTCTTATCACCTCTATTCAGCATTGTTCAGAAGGTACTAGTCAGTGTCATAAGGCAAGGAAAAAATAAAAGTCATAAAGATTGGAAAGAACAAAGTAAAACTATCTTTATTCAAAATAGAGTCACAGACACAGAAAACAAACTTATGGTTACCAAGGGGATAATGACTGGGGGCAGTGGGGGGAGAAGATAAATTAGGAGTTTGGGATTAATATTACACACTACTATATATAAAATAGATAAACAACAAGGACCTAATGTATAGCACAGGGAAATATATTCAACATCTTATAATAACTTATAATAGAAAAGAATATGAAAAAGAATAGATATATATATGTATAACTGACTCACTTTGCTGTACGTCTGAAACTAATACAACATTGTAAATTAACTATACTTCAATCAAAAAATAGTTGTAAAAAAACTGTCAATACAAGGTTGCCCACTCTCACCGCTATTATTCAACATAGTTTTGGAAGTTTTAGCCACAGCAATCAAAGAAACAAAAGAAATAAAAGGAATCCAAACTGGAAAAGAAGAAGTAAAATTGTCACTGGTTGCAGATGAAATGATACTATATATAGATAATCCTAAACTACTAGAGCTAATCAATGAATTTGGTAGCATTGCAGGATACAAAATTAATGTACAGAAATCTCTTGCATTCCTATACACTAATGATGAAAAATCTGAAAGAGAAATTAAGGAAACACTCCCATTTACCATTGCAACAAAAAGAATAAAATACCTAGGAATAAACCTACCTAAGGAGACAAAAGACCTGTATGCAGAAAACAATAAGACACTGATGAAAGAAATTAAAGATGATAGAAACAGATGGAGAGATATACCATGTTCTTGGATTGGAAGAATCAACATTGTGAAAATGACTCTACTACCCAAAGCAATCTACACAGTCAATGCAATCCCTATCAAACTACCACTGGCATTTTTCACAGAACTAGAACAAAAAATTTCACAATTTGTATGGAAACACAAAAGACCCCGAAGAGCCAAAGCAATCTTGAGAAAGAAAAATGGAGCTGGAGGAATCAGGCTCCCTGACTTCAGACTATACTACAAAGCTATAGCAATCAAGACAGTATGGTACTGGCACAAAAACAGAAATATAGATCAATGGAACAGGATAGAAAGCCCAGAGATAAACCCATGCATATATGGTCACCTTATCTTTGATAAAGGAGGCCAGAATACACAATGGAGAAAAGACAGCCTCTTCAGGAAGTGGTGCTGGGAAAACTGGACAGCTACATGTAAAAGAATGAAATTAGAACACTCTCTAACACCATACACAAAGATAAACTCAAAATGGATTAAAGATCTAAATATAAGGCCAGACACTATAAAACTCTTGAAGGAAAACATAGGCAGAACACTCTATGACATAAATCACAGCAAGATCCTTTTTGACCCACTTCCTAGAGAAATGGAAATCAAAACAAAAATCAACAAATGAGACCTAATGAAACTTAAAAGCTTTTGCACAGCAAAGGAAACCATAAACAAGATGAAAACCCTCAGAATGGGAGAAAATATTTGCAAACGAAGTAACTGACAAAAGATTAATCTCCAAAATTTACAAGCAGCTCATGCAGCTCAATATCAAAAATAAACAAACAACCCAATCCAAAAATTGTCAGAAGACCTAAATAGACATTTCTCCAAAGAAGAGATACAGATTGCCAACAAACATATGAAAGGATGCTCAACATCACTCATCATTAGGGAAATGCAAATCAAAACTACAATGAGGGATCACCTCACACCAGTCAAAATGGCCATCATCAAAAAGTCTACAAACAATAAATGCTGGAGAGGGTGTGGAGAAAAGGGAACCCTCTTGCACTGTTGGTGGGGATGTAATTTGATACAGCCACTATGGAGAACAGTATAGAGGTTCCTGAAAAAATTAAAAATAGAACTACCATATGACCCAGCAATTCCATACTGGGCATATACACTGAGAAAACCATATTCAAAAAGAGTCATGTACCACAATGTTCACTGCAGCAGTATTTACAATAGCCAGGACATGGAAGCAACCTAAGTGTCCGTCTACAGATGAATGGATAAAGAAGATGTGGCACGTATATACAATGGAATATTACTCAGCCATAAAAGGAAACGAAATTGAGTTATTTTTAGTGATGTGGATGGACCTTGAGTCTGTCATACAGAGTGAAGTAAGTCAGAAAGAGAAAAACAAATACTGTATGCTAACACATATATATGGAATCTAAAAAAAAAAAAAAAAAAAAAGTGGTTCTGAAGTACCTAGGGGCAGGACAGGAATAAAGATGCAGACGTAGAGAATGGACTTGAGGACACGGGGAGGGGAAAAGGTAAGCTGGGATGAAGTGAGAAAGTGGCACTGACATATATACACTACCAACTGTAAACTAGATAGCTAGTGGGAAGCAGCAACATAGCACAGGGAGATCAACTCGGTGCTTTGTGACCACCTAGAGGGGTGGGATAGGGAGGGTGGGAGGGAGACACACAAGAGAGGGGATATAGGGATATACGTATATGTATAGCTGATTCACTTTGTTATACAACAGAAACTAACATACCATTGTAAAACAATTATACTCCAATAAAGATGTTAAGAAGCAAACCAAAAAAACACCCAAAAAACTGTCTTTATTCATTGACAACATGTTTACCTAGAAAGTCCTAAGGAATCATCCCCTCCTATTGTGCCTGGCAATGCTGGATACAGGGATAACCTGTGACCACGTCAGGCATAACGTGCTCTCAGAACCCACAGTCTTGTAGTAGATGGAGAATTATGATAGAGTATAGTAGATTCTGCGGAAGAGGAAATACAACAGTGAAAGGTCAAAAACCATGCAGAGGCATGAAGAAGAACCAGCTTTTAATACAGGTGAACAACAATTAAGATGCATGAAAGTCCTGAATATACTTTCATATCTTAAAAGAAACAATGCTGTGAATGCATGTGTATGGCGTTTAGGTTACTTTACTTTCCTATTACTGAGCAATGAAGAGAATTGCAAAGACGTGGGGTCAAATAAAAATGGCTGCTTTACTACTGTGACCCCTTCTATTGTGATTTTCCATGTAACACAATTCTCACCTCCACCCCTACCCCACCTCCACGATAAATGATGTCAAAACTGATGAAAACGGGTTTCCCTGGTGGCGCAGTGGTTGAGAGTCCACCTGCCAATGCAGGGGACAGGGCAGGGTTCATGCCCTGGTCCGGGAAGATCCCACATGCTGCGGAGCGGCTGGGCCCGTGAGCCATGGCCACTGAGCCTGCGAGTCCAGAGCCTGTGCTCTGCAACGGGAGAGGCCACAACAGTGAGAGGCCCACGTACCACAAAAAAAAAAAAAAAAAAAAAACTGATGAAAACAAGCCACTGGACTCTGCATCCTAGAGGTTAATAGTTCGCACAGTAAGTTTTAGGAACTTATTTCTGCCCAAGGCCGGATCCTTCTTTCATCTCCACTCCCAGCCACCAAAATTGCTCTTTCCATCACACTCTTCTTTTCCATGACTACCAGAGGGTGATGCATGGTGCAGAGCACTGGCTGGGCCACAGGACACACCCCAACCAGCTCTCGAGGCTGAGAGTGGGTGTGAGAGAGGCCGATCCCCGAATGAAAGGTGAAGATCCAGCTGGCCATCATCACAGTGCAGAGTACTGAAGGCGAGACACAGCATCTCAGACTGGCAAGTGGCAAAGACGGGTACTCCACCAACAGAGGAGCAGGTAAGCTAACTTGGACAATTCTAGAAGAGAAATCTGCACACATCAGAACTCAGACTAATGAGCTGGTGAGCCCTGAGGAAACTCAGAAGGGAAAGAATACCTGCCATCTAGCAGCCATCAGACTGCAGCCTCTCCCTAAGGTGAGCCCTGAGGAAACTCAGCATGGGAAAACACAAGATACTGGCCCCAGAGAGCACGTCAAAGGAATGATTTCAGTGAGCGCAAACTCTTGCATCTTTCCCATACATAGAAAAGCACTAAATTCTTTAGCTTGACATATCTGGTTTTCTTTAATTAACAGTAATCTTTTGATGTTCCCGACTACCTGCCCTTTGTTACAAAACTCCTATATATCCTATCTCTCCACCTCACCTCCCCAGAGCAGTTCTCTCAGGGTTACTGGAGATGCTGCCTCCCAGGCTTGAAGTCTTAAAAGTTCCCTGCTGAATAAAACATAACTCTCAGAAAACAACAAAAAAACTCAGACTAACTGGTATTGTACTAGGTTTCATTGGTTCCTGAGTGATGAAGTGGTGGAAGTGTCTTTTAAAACCCAACGTACATCATCTTAAGTTGTATATTTAAGGATTTCTAAGTGAGCTGTTTAGTAAAATGCATCTAGTTCTAAAAAAAAGAAAGACAAGAAAACACAAAAGACTAAGGAAACTGCAAAAACCTACTAGAACTAATAAGTAAATTTAGCAAAAGGCCACAGAGTCAATATACAAAAATTAATTGTATTTCTATATATCAGCAACAAACAGTTGGAAGATAAAATTCAAACATATGTTTTGCAATGTACATTTACAATAGTATCAAAAAATACAAAATACTTTGAAACAAATGGAAATTTATGGGAATTTAATGGAAACTGTGCAATAGTGATACACTGAAAACACAAAATATTGCAGAAAATTTGCATTTTACTGAACTGCTCACTTAGAAATCTTTAAATACACAATGTAAGACGGTAATCCAAAGAAAACCCAAATAATAGAAAGGACATACCATGTTCATGCATTTGAATGAAGTCTGAAAAATACTGATCGAAATCAATCTTCTTACAGATGAAGACAGTAAAATATAAAGCATTTAAATGATTTGTCCAAGTCACCCAACTAAGTAAGAACAGAACTAGAAACTTCAGAGTGGAGTTTGGATATTTCTTGTGAGAAAGCAGGAATACAGGAAAGCATTGCAGAGTGTTACTGAGGCCCAGCCAGCTTCAGAGGCTGTGGGTCTGTCATAGCACCAACCGGCATGGTCAAGGGCTTCTCTCCAGTAGCACTTCGAGAGCTAGGTGGAGAGCCGAGAAGGTGAAACATAGGAGCAAGCTGAAGCTTGGGGTTTATGAAGATGTGGACAGCAAAATGATAAGCCTTTTGGGATGTGGAGGGGACAGTAAGAGCGCTGCTAGTGATTCGCTCTGGGGGTTCAGGTCTGATCTAAACAAGAGTGAAGCCTTGAGGAGCCGTCACAGGACTTGAGCTCCTGATGGGGCTGAAGAGAAACCGTGGGAAAGGAAAAGGATGGGAGAACTAAAGGGATCAACTGTTGTGGTCAGAGCTTGGTCTCTCTTTGGAGAATCCATTATTAAACCCACTGTACGTTCTTTTTTTTTTTTTTCACTTTAAAAAATACTTTATTTTTTAGAGCAGTTTTAAATTAATAGCAAAACTGAGGGGAAGATGCAGATATTGCCTATACATCCCCTCCCCCATACCTCCAGCCACTCTCACTATCAACATCTCCCACCAGAGGGGTACATTCGTTACAATCAATGAACCTACACTGACACATGATTATCACCCAGGTCCATAGTTGACATTAGGGTTCACTCTAAATGTTGCACATTTTATGATACCCACTGTACTTTCTAAAGCAAGATTTTTGATGAGAGTTAAAATTTTTAAGGATTTTGGGCATAACCCTATCTGCCTGAGAAACATAATAAGAACAATCCTTTGCTTAATCAATCTAGTTAGCAGTTATTTTTGCAACGTATGTAAGTGGAACCAACTTGGAAGTGTAATAGGTTAAACAGTGTAATGTGGTTGAAAGCACAGCGTCTGAAATTACGGATTTGTGTCCTTGAGCAAGTAATAACACCTCCTTGCTTCTTAGTTCTCTTACTTGTAAAATGGGGATAATGATAGTACTTGCCTCATGAGGGTGTTGTGAAGTTGATGAGTTAAAACCATTCATAAGACATGCTTTGCCATGTGTTTGATTTAGATACTAAAGCCTCTTTATTGGTTCAATATTTCAACAATTCATGGGGGAGACAGTGAGGGAGATCACAGAATCTGTAGAGTTGAAATGTCTTCCTAGAACAAGGCAATCAGATCTCAGTAGTGAAGCAAGACTCTTAAAAACATGCTTGGGGGCTTCCCTGGTGGCTCAGTGGTTGGGGGTCCGCCTGCCGATGCAGGGGACACGGGTTCGTGCCCCGGTCCAGGAGGATCCCACATGCCGCAGAGCGGCTGGGCCCGTGAGCCATGGCCGCTGAGCCTGCGCGTCCGGAGCCTGTGCTCCGCAGCAGGAGAGGCCGCAGCAGTGAGAGGCCCACGTACTGCAAAAAACAAAACAAACAAACAAAAAAACATGCTTGGGCATCGATGGATGAGTGAATAAAGATGTGGTCTATATATACCACAGGGGATATTATCCAGCCATGAGAAAGAAGGAAATCCCGTCATTTACAACAACATGGGTGAAACTGGAGGACATCATACTAAGTGAAATAAGCAGACAGAGAAAGACAAATATTGTGTGATCTCACTTATATACAGAATCTTTAAAAAAAAAGATCAAATAGAGAAACAGAGTATAGAATCATTGCTGCCAGGGGTGGGGTAAGGGGGTAGGGGAAAATGGGGAGATGTTGGTCAAAGAGTACAAAGTTACAGCTATGTTGGATGAATAAGTCTAGAAATCTAAGGTACAGCATGATAACTATAGTTAATAACATTGTGTTGGATACTGGAAATATGCTTAGAGTAGATATTAGGTGCTTTCACCACACACAGAAAAACAGTAACTATGTGAGGAGTGTATGTGTATGTATATAAGTATATATACATACACACACACATATATACATATGTTAATTAGCTTGACTGTAGTAATTACCTCACTGTATATATGTATATCATGTCATCATGTTGTATATCTATCTTAAATATATATAATTTTTATTTTAAATAAAATGCTTGGACATTTTTTTCCTTCAGACTTCCATGTCAAGGTTGAAGTTGCTTGATAACAGATGTTGTGGTTAACTCCCCGTGTTTCCCGTAACCTCCACATCTTTTCTCATAGACAAAATTAACTAGAATTTGGCTGACATGTATGAGGCTTGGGAATCCAGGATTCCTCAATGTATAAAAAACTCTTAGATCAGTGCTCGGTAAATGGTTAGTTCTTAATATACTTCTGCTATTATTACTATATGACTTATTTATAAATAAGCCCTTGCCTGCAATGAGAGATTGTTCATACAACGAGGAAAGAAAGCTATTTTGGTTATTTATTCAGCATAATTTATTCTTGAATACTATTGCATACTGAAGGTAGAGATGAAAATTACAGTGTTTGCCTTAAAGGTGTTTTCCTTTAGTTGGGCAACAGACACATAAGGCGGCAAGAATAGATTCGTGTATTACATGCAACCACGGATACACTTCTTCCATGTTTTCAGAAAAGATGGGAGGGAGAAAGAGACCAAGAGAGCCAAGGGTGGGAAATCGAAGAGAAAATTGGAGGAAGACTCTACACTGCTCCTCACTCACTGTGAGGATAAAGGAACCCAGAAAGGGAAATCCCAGGGTTGAGAACACACATTTTTAGGCAGTGCGTTCTTTTCCTTGGGATAGCTCTAGGGCAGAAATAAATTGGATGTGCGCATTAAATCTATTTCTCTTGTACTCTGGGCAGTAATGTACGGAGAGTTGGGTTTTTTCAACTTAACGGACTTTAAGGACCTTTGCTCAGAGAGGATTCATCAATCGAGGTAGCCGTGTGCCATCCACCGTGGGAGGCCACCCACCCTTGGGCCTGAAACGTGAATATGGTATCAGTTGACAAAGGATGCCTGCCAGTCCACTGGCTGTGGAGGATATTTTCTAAACAATACCTGGGAGTTTGGTCAAGATCATGGGGTGGATAACTTAGTGGGTCTCAGCATTTTACTACACACCTTGGGAAATGGCACAGGGCAGGGCAGCATTCTCAGTTGAGGTATTATGATGTAGAAGTGGATTATAGTCTGTGGAAATCATCACAAGTAATCTATTAGAAATAATAAATAGGTAAATAATGTTTGCTAGTTATTTTCTTTCTTTTTTTTTTTTTTTTGCGGTACGCGGGCCTCTCACTGTTGTGGCCTCTCCCGTCGCGGAGCACAGGCTCCGGAAGCGCAGGCTCAGCGGCCATGGCTCACGGGCCCAGCTGCTCCGTGGCATGTGGGATCTTCCCGGACCGGGGCACGAACCTGTGTCCCCTGCATCGGCAGGCGGACTCTCAACCACTGCGCCACCAGGGAAGCCCGCTAGTTATTTTCTTTAAAAATACATTACAGTGGATAAAAGTGTCTCCTTATAATAACATCACTGTCACACATTGTTTACTAATATGCTTTCTTTAGTCAAAAGAGACGGGTTGTCAGGACTTCCCTGACAGTCCAGTGGTTAAGACTCTGTGCTTCCAACGCAGGGAGCTTGGGTTCCATCCTTGGTTGGGGAAATAAGACCCCGCATGCTGCGAGGCGTGGCCAAAAAGAAAAAAAAGAAAAAGAGGGGGTCGTGTCATAGATAGTAGGCAAGAAATGTGTAGCTCATGGGAGCGTGTCACACACTGAATATCATTCATCATCGTTTGAATAAATAGTGGCTAAGTCATTTGACCTGTGTGATCTTCCAATTTTTCGTTTGTTTGAAAAAAAGAGACATCTCATAGAATAACCTGAAAACTAACAGTATGTGACTAAATTTAGCACAACGTCTGGTAAGCCAAGTAGGGAACTGCTCAGACCCCAGCGTTAGTATAAAGATTATTTTAAAGTGAAAACATTTGAGCTAAAAAGACGTAGAAAGAAATCTTACCTGAATGCCTCATATCTAACTAAAGCAGAGCCTCCCAAAAATACAGCTGCAATTAACCCCCTGTATATAAACCTTGTCTTTTCTCCTGTTAATTTGCCTATGGTCAGTTAATTTGCAGGCCCCAATCACTGGACCCAAGTTGGAAGAGGAAAAGTTTGTCCACCCCGACAGACACTTAGTTTTCTTCCTTCCGGAATGATCACTGAAAGTGGTGAATAAGATGATGAAAATTCACAGCAAAAGCTTTAAAGGGAAGAAATAATTGTGAATACTTAAAACTTAGTATAACCCAAATGTCTTCAAGTCCCACCAAACTGAGAGAAGGAATAAATTCTCACTAGTACCCAAGTTTTGCAAGCTCACAGCCCCACCTGCAGGATCTCAACTCTTTCTCAAAGATCCCTCTTATTTTGGTGGAGTCCCTAGATCTCACCAGAACTTAAGAACAAGTCCAAAACTGTCCTACTGCGTTAACCTCCTTGCTGATGTCCATTGCTCCAAGACACCTGAATGTCTCCACCACTGCCAATGCCTTCCCTGACTATCCTGCTTCCCTCCTCAAATCCCCAAACCCTGGCGTGCTGAGGCTTTACTGTGCCAGAATCATGCACGTTGGGTTGTGCAGAAATGTAAAGAAAGATAGGTCCTCACATCAGTGCCTTGCCACATCCTGCCCATCCTATGGACGACACGAAAGCCAGTAGGACATGCAAGCAGCTTCTGCTGAGGCCAGATGGAACAACAGATCCTGGGCTAACCCCTCTCCTGTGCTGCCATTATCCTGCCACCAATCCATCCATCCGTCCTCATGTCCACTCCAAATCACATCCTGATATTCAGCCACTCAAATGGAGAACTTCCTACTCTTCCACTTTTCTGTGTTCCTTGAGCCCTTGTGAATCCTTTGCAACTCAAAATGTCCTTAATATTGAATATAAGTATCAGGCATCTTACTAAATGCTTTACATATATTATCTCTTGTAATTTTTTAACACTTTGAGGTAAGCACTAGCCTTAACCTCATTGGACAGATGAGGAAACTGACACATAGCTATTAAGCAGTTGGCTCAAAGTCACACTGGTGATTAGTGACAGAGCTAGGATTTGAGCCTGGATTTCATGTCAATCTCTCTAAATCTAGAACGCTTAATCTCTATATAACCCTGCATCTCTAAGGGAAAAAAAGCTGCTCTATTATAGGATAACTACTTTCTTTTTTTTTACTCTTTACTCTCCCCCAAACAATGAGCACATTTAATTTTATCCAGTCCTATTCATTTCAATAGATATTTATTAAGCACTTCTTGGGATCAGATTCTCTGCTGGCCACTCCTTACAAGGAAGGACCTGTTTCCTAGGCTTCTGTGTAGCCCCAGTTCCCATCAGTGCTTGGATCTGTAGTGTCTTTGACTGACGCATGACAAAATGACTAAGCACACACAATGCCAAACAAAATCCCTAGACAAAGAAGGAAATCAGAGAGAAGTGCAGGTAATAAATAAATTAGCAAATCACAATTTCTCACAGACATCCCTTCCCTCCCAGTCACCATAGGTCTCCTCCTTGTTAATAATGATTAATCCTGCTTCGGTGGGAGGGAGAAACATGATTCTTAGATGTGAATATTTTTCCCTCTAAATTCAACACGGTGTTGGATTCCAAATTGGCCGTTTAAACTCCTGCAAGCACCAACACCACAGTCAATCCTCAAGGTGATTCACTGCCTTTAATCCAGAACTTGAATTGATTAATGCATGAATACGTGTGGGAACGTGCCTGACACTCTAGAGCAAAGCAGCTTACTCTGCCGGGAAAGAAGACCTTGCAGACTGCCCTCGTGGCTCTAAAGGCTCCTACAGGTTCATAGACCTTACAGGCCCCCAAAGGAATGATGATGCTTATTCTTCTAAGGACTAACAACCATCCCAAAGAAGAGACTAGCATTCTCAGTTCCCTGAAATACTCAACAAACACTCTTCTTGATCAACTGCATGGGTTTACGTATATACAGTAATATCACTTCCTTTTTTGTTCTCTTCTTTATCTTCTGATGCGGATGCTTATAAGCAAAGAGATAGATAAATTAGGGCTTGAAGAAGCTAGGGTTAACTTGTCTTTTTTTTACACTGCATCATTTTCCTGTTCAGTTGTGAGATATCTTTTTTTTTTAAAGGGGAAAATCAAACAGAAGTTTAATAACATGTATACATGGGAGAAACCCAGGAAAACTGAGTAACCCACCCTAATGGCTGAAACCCTCACCTGAAATATCATCTTCAGCTAAAGACAAAAGAGGATGTTAGGGAGGAAGGCAATTTACATGGAAATGGAAAAGTAAATGTTTGGTAAACAAATGTTTTCTGGGTCTTGCAAACCAATACAATACCCATAGAGCAAAGTTTGTTAAAATTCCTCTATGGGTACCATATTGTTTTGACTAATACGTTTTAAATGGAGTAAACAAAATCCTTAGATTTCTCAGAGAGCTGAGGCTGCCACAGGACATTTGCACAGACTATTATTTCTGTGTGGAATGCTCTTTACTTGTTCTTCATTTAGCTCCTATTAACTTCAGATCTCAGTGAAGTAGTACTTCCCAGAGAAGCCTCGCCTGGCCTATCTTACCAGTCAGATCACCTCATTATTTACTCATAATGATGCAAGTCCACCTTCTACCATTTATCACAATTCTAATTTTACGTGTATTTGTGTAACCACTTGATTAACATCTGTCCCTCCCACAAGTAAAGGGACTACATCTAATTTTTTTTTTGCGGTACGCGGGCCTCTCACTGTTGTGGACTCTACCGTTGCGGAGCACAGGCTCCGGACGCGCAGGCCCAGCGGCCATGGCTCACGGGCCCAGCCGCTCCGCGGCATGTGGGATCTTCCCGGACCGGGGCACGAACCAGTGTCCCCTGCATCGGCAGGCAGACTCCCAACCACTGCGCCACCAGGGAAGCCCGGGACTACATCTAATTTTGCTCACCACTTCTCATCAGTGTTTTGCACAATGCCTGACACAGAACAGAGGCTCAACAAATATTTTTGGAATATATGAATAAATGAATGAAACTCTATTTTTAAAGCACTCCATTTCACCTACTGCATTTCACCATAGCAATAAATATGTAAAACAGAAAGAGCACAAAATCTAGAATCAGGCATGCCATTTTATGTCTGTAATACACTTATTAGTAATACTGTGACCTGGGCCATACTAACAATTCTGACTTTCTGGGTCCCGGAGTATCACCTACCTATAGGATTTTGGTGAATGTAAAATAGCACAATAGATGAGAAAAGGTACTGGGTAGACTCTAGTACTGTGTACAAATGTTAAACTACTGTTCTGAATGCTACAGATACAGAAGTTCACAGAATACTCGCTGCCCTCAAGGAAGATGTGTTTTCCTTGAGCTTTCAAAACACACGCATACAAACACACACACACATACACTGATTACAGAGACTGTCAAACACACACACACACACATACACTGATTACAGAGACTGTCAAACACACACATACACATACAATGGTTACAATGATTACAGAATAGTATAAGACAGTCTGGCATAAATGTGAGTGCTACAGTTCTCTGGGAACATTTGAATGCTTCTAGAAGCAATGTGGCAGAGAGGAAAGTACGGTGAGTTTGAATTCTAATCCTCATTTCCCATTTAGAGGATTGACATTATAATTCCAACTCTGCTACTGACCAGCTGTATCGCCTTACATAAGTTATTTAACCCCTTTAACTTTCAGCTTCTACATTGAAAATGGGGGGTAATCTTAACGCCTCTATAAGGCTGCTGCAAGAATTTGTGAAGGCTGTAAATTCCTATATTAAGAAAAGAAGAAAGACCTCAATTCAATAGCCTAAACTCTACCTTAAGAAACTAGAGAAAAAGAACAAATTATACCTAAAACAAGGGAATAATAAATATCAGAGTGGAAACAAATTAAATAGAGAGTAGAAAACTAATAGAAAATCAACAAAACCAAAAACTGTTTGTTTGGAATGATTAATAAAATTGATAAGGCTTTCGCTAGATTGACCAAGGAGGGAGAGAAGGAGAGAGAGAGAGAGAGAATCCAAATTAATAAAGTAGGAATGAAAGAGGGCCTATCACCACCAACCTTACAGAAAGAGAAAGGATTGGAAGGCAATATTATGAGCAACACATTTTGTATGCCAACAAATTAGATAACCTTTGATAAAATGAACAAACTCCCAGAAAGCCACAAACTACTGACTCAAAAACCAAAAAAATCTTAATAGACCTATATCAAATAAAGAGGTTGATATAGTAATCAAAGAAAAGTCCAAACAGAATAGATTCATTGGTGCCAAAACTTCTTTAAAGAAGAATTAACACAAATTCTTCACAAACTCTTACCAAAAAATAGGAGACACTTGACTTATTCTTATGATATCAAAACCAAAGGTATCACAAGAAAAGAAAATTACCAACCAATATCCCTTACGAATATAGATGCAAGAATCCTTAACAAAATATTAGCAAACTGAATCCAGAGATATATAAAGGACATCATACACCATGACCAACTGGTATTTATCCCCAAAATCCAAGTTTGGTTCAACATACAAAAATTGAACAATGTCATGCATCATATTAATAGAATAAAGACCAAAAACCACGTGTGCTTTTCATTGATGCAGAAAGAGCACTTGTGAAAATCCAACATCCTTTCATGAAAAAATATTCAACAAACTGAAAATAGAAGGGAACTTCCTCAGCCTGATGATGGACATCTTATGAAAATCCTACAGCTACCATCAGACTTAATAATGAAAGACTAAAATCTTTCTCTCTAAGAACAAGAACAAGACAAGGATGTCCTATCTTGCCACTTTCATTCAATGTTGCACTGGAAGTTCTAGCCATGATAATTAAGCAAGGAAAACAAATAAAGTGCATCCAGATTAGAAAGGAAGAAGTAAAACTATCTTCATTCATAATAAAATGAACTTGGTTATAGAAAATCCTGAGGAAACTACAAAAAAAAAAAACCACCCTATTAGAGACAATAAACAAGTACAGCAAGGTTGCAGGTTACAAGATCAACATACAAAAATCTATTGTATTTCTAAATACCAGCAATGAATGATCTGAAAATTAAATTAAGAGAACAATTCCATTTATAATAGCATCAAAAAGAATAAAATATTGATACTTAGGAATAAATTTGATTTTAAAACTGGAAGAAATATGCACTAAAAACTACCAAACTGTTGAAAGAATTTTAAAAAGGTGTAAATAAATGTAAAGACATCCCATGTTCATGTATTGGAAGACTTTATATTGTTAAAATGTCAGTACTCTCCAAACTGATTTACAGAGTCAACACAATCCTAAAAAAAAAAAATTCTAGCTGTCTTTTTTACAGAAATTGACAAACTAATCCTAATATTCAAATGGAAATGCCAGGATCCAGAAAAGGCAAAGCAATCTTGAAGAATAAAGTTGAAGGACTCACACTCCTGATTTCAGAACTTACTGCAAAGCTATAGCCATCAAGATGGCATGGACTGTCATAAGGTAGATATATAGTCAATTAAATAGAATTGAGAGTCCAGAAATAAACCTGATTAATTGATTTTGACAAAGGTGCCAAAATACTCAATAAGGAAAGAATAGTCTTTTCAACAAATGGTGCTGGAACAACCGGGTATCCACATGCAAAATAAACTTGGGCTCCTACCTCACACCATATACAAAAATAAACTCAAGTGGCTCAAAGTTGAAAATGTAAGAGTCCAAATTATGAAAGTCTTAGAAGAAAACATAGGTGTGCATCTTTGTAGCCTTGAATTAGGCAATTGTTTCTTACCTATGGCACCAAAAGCACAAACAACAAAGAAAAAAAATAGAAAAAATGGACTTTATCAATTAAAAACTTTGTGCTTCACAGGATACTATCAAGAAAGTATCCCACAGAATGGGAGAAAATATTTGCAAATCATATATCTGATCATATATATATCATATATCATATATCTGATAAGGGAAGAGTAATATATATATAGAACTATTACCAGAATATATAAAGAACTATTATACTCAACAAGAAAATGACAAATAATCCAAATAGTAATGAGCCAAGGATTTATATGCATAGTTCTCCAAAGAAGATATATACACACTTCCAATACATTCCATTGTTCAGAACTTATCGGCACAGTCACACTTAATGCTAGAGGCCAGGGAAACTTAGCCCCTGATTGCAAAGCTACAACTCTATACAATGAAAGGAAGAACACAGATTTTTGGTGGAGACTTAGCCAGATAGGCCTCAGTTGCAATTTTTAATCATATTATTCCATCATTTGAGGCAGAAAGTATGTAATGCCTTAAGAATCCTTTCAATCTCAAGGTCACTCCAGTTTGGTGAAGCTGACCTTTGGCCTCTCAGTGCTCAGGTTGTTATTCTATCCTTGAAGCTCGAAACTCTTCTCATCCAAGGCGCTTAGTATGGTGACACTGGGTTTCCTTTGATCCCATATGGGATATGTAAACTCAGAACAAGAAAAATATGTGCTTTGTGTCATTTGTACATAAGTCATTTCCCCTCTTGGCATCTCTGAGGCTAATGAATGAGACTTTTCATCCTCTATAAATACTCTTCATGCTTCATGAGCTGTAATGAATAGGAATGACATTCTCTGAATCCATTTGATGTAGGTGCATGCAGATTGAATGTCTTGTCATTGATTATACTTTTTGCTTTGTGGTAACCCATGTGATAATAGCATTTCCTTGTTATTGTAGAAAGAAAAACTTGGGGGGGAAAAGCAATGCAAAGACTCCCAGCTCAGTTCGGTTACATTTGGATTAGTTAGCTATGTGCTGATGCCAGTAACAAAAGATTGACCCAAATCCCAAAGCAGGCAAGCACTCAGAAAGTTATTTTATTTTGAGAGTGAGGTGATCTCAACCTTATTTGATCCCAGCCCCCAAAAGTAATAAATCTGATTTTCTAAAGTCAACAAAAAGATAATACAGTTGCAAAGCCCTTTGCAGCTTTGCAAATAGCTCTTATCTTTTATTGCAGTGTGGCGGGACACTTAATATGTATTTAGTGAGTGCCTACTATGTGCAAGGCACTGCCTCAGGTGTTGGGTTTTTTATTTCCCTGTTACTTATGAGGAAACTGAGATTCAGACATGTAAAGTGGTTGGCCCAAGGTCACAGCCAGTGGGATTAGAACCTACTTTTCTTCACTCTGGTTCTCCTAAATTAACAGTAGGCTATAATAGCAACTGCTGATTATTTACATGCGCAGGCAAAGTGGTAGAAACTTTACATACTGTACCTCATCTAATCTTCTCATCAGCTGTGAATAGGTATTGTTTCCCTCATTTTACAGATGAAGAAACTAAGGTTCAGAGAAGTAAGGAGCCTTGCCCGAAGTCACAACACCTGTAGGTGGCAAAGCTGGCATCTACATGTAGGTCTGTCTATGGACAGCTCTCCTTTGCCTGTACTACTCTTCCTCTCTGTTGATTGGCTGTGGCCAGGAGACCCTGCTGTGGCCACACTTGATTGGATAAGGATTGACACCTGATACGCAGGCACCTCTCCTGACTCAGCCCAGGGCTTTGTGTGCCTTATCACCCGCGGCACACTTCAAGACATAGCCCTACTGGGGTATCAGTTGCTGCCACGGTCCATATCAAGCTGGGTCAGTGACCTCTGCCTGGTTCTATTAGGTTCTAAAATCACTTAATGACTGTCCCTGCTCCCTGCCCTGATAACCAGGGGGCATCACTACTTCATCCTTCCCTTGTTCTTCTTGCCAGCTTGTATTTCTGGAAATGAGTCTTTGGTTCAATTCTCCCTGGCCAGGACCAGCAGCATAATTTTCAAGGCCCAGTGCAAAGTTGAAATATAGGGTCTCGTGTTCAAAAATTCTTAAGAATTTCAGGGATTTCCCTGGCTGTCCAGTGGTTAAGACTCCATACTTCCACTGCAGGGGGCACGGGTTCAGTCCCTAGTTGGGGAATTAAGATCCTGCGTGCCATGCTGTGCAGACAAGGAAAAAAAAAATCTTAAGAATTTCAATATATCAACAGCAGAGCACTGAGGCAAGCACGGGATCCTGTTGAGTGTGGGACCCTGTGCAGCCTCACAGCTCACATGCTCATGAAGTCAGCCCAGGTCCTGCAGGTTTTACTGAAATTTTTGGAGTGACCTAGTTTTCACCACAGATTCTCCCTTTGTTTTGGGGTGTTTTTTTTTAATTTTATTTATTTATTTTGGTTGCACCGGGTCTTAGTTGCGGCAGGGGAACTCCTTAATTGCGGCTCTCAGGCTCCTTCAGTTGTGGCACATGTGCTCCTTAGTTACGGCTCACGGGCTCCTTAGTTGTGGCATGCGAACTCTTAGTTGCGGCATGCACGTGGGCTCTACTTCCCTGACCGCGGATTGAACCCACATCCCCTGCATTGGAAGGCGGATTCTTAACCACTGCGCCACCAGGGAAGTCCCTCTCCCTCTGTTTTTGCAACACATCTCCCTGCTCTAACCTAGAACAGGCCTGCCTTCACCATGGCTGTTAGGACTTGGTATCCATCTGTTGGCCCCTTCCCCCATTTGTCTCTAACTTCCCAAGATTCCAGTAACCTACCTCCCCCGCCAGACCAGCATTTACACTGATATTCTCCAGAACACAGCTCACGCATTCAGCTTTCCAGGTAATGACTCTGCAGTGTGTACAGACAGGGGACTGATGCGGAGAGAGAGAAGGCTGTGTATGTTTGGCGAAGTGTTTGTTTATAACAATTTCTGGCATCCGGAGTAGTTTTTGCTTTTTATTAAAATATACCTCTGCATTCTGGAGTTGACTCTCCACTTGGCCTGAGCTTCTTGAGGGAAATTTTGGGAGTGTTGCCAAACGACAACACAGAGCTTCATGTTTATGTTGTAAAAGCCAGCAGTGCCGTCATAGACAACTTCAGTCCTTCGTTGGAGCAATTGTCGAAAAACCAGATCACAGCGTTATTCGGTACAGTAAACCACACCTTCCACCCCTTTAATGTTATTGACAACAGCAAGGCAGAGCATGCAAGTCATATCCAAATGCAAAACATTGGCTCCAGTGCATCCTGTTGTGAAATCCTCAAGCATTGGGTTACAGCACTGACAGTAAGGGAGAAATTAACAAACATCAAGAGGGGAAAGAAAAAAAATTCCAAATGGAGAAAGACAAAAGAGGGAGAAGTTCAAAAGGCCACAGGACAGAATGTCCTGTGCATACCCAAGACTCTGGCTCTCTTAAATCAATACTAGCTGACAATAGCAACAATTTATTGGGCATTTGCCATGTGCCTGGCGTGGCTTGATTACATATCATATTTATCTGGTCTTCCTAACAACCTTGGGAAGTAGGTATTATTTCCCTCATTTTATGGATCGGGAAACTAAGGTTCAGAGAAGTATGAAGCCTTGCTCAAAGTCACATGTCCTGGAAATGACACAGCTGGAATGTACAGACAGATACTCTTCAGGTCAAGAACCTTCCATAGTCTATTCTCTCTCACTCCCTGCTAATTGACTGCAGCCTAGAGACCCCGCAGTTGTGGCCACAGCTGATCACATAAGGCTTGGACATCTGACACAAGGGCAGCTAATTCAGGGGGTGGCCAGCAGCCTACGGCTTGTGCCGCCAGGCTTTAAAGTGTGATCTGGGCCCATCTGGCTCCTTTCTTATGATTTTAGAATCTAGAAATATCACAGCCACTGAGCTACGGAAGCTGAGCTGAAGATTGGTGAGATGCACTTAATACAGGGGCGACAATTCCGGGTCACATGCGAACTACAGTGAGTAGAACAGAGAGAGGGGAAGACAGAACAGACACACAGAAAGAGCAGAGATGTCAAGAGAAAGTGAGTGTAAAAGCAGAGAGATACAGAAAGGGACATGGAGAGACAGAAAGAGAGGAAGAGATCAGGGCAGGGGCACAGAGCCAGAGGGATGGAGGCGGGGTTCCTGACAGAGCCCTGACTTTAGGCCCCAGGAGTCCTGGCTGCACTGCTGGGTTCCTCAGAGGCCTTTGGAGCCTCAGAATAATCCTTTCGACTGAGCTCAGGAGAGTGGACCTCTGCTGCATCTCCCCAAATTCTGACTTCAACAGCCTGATGTCAAAGCTGTTTTACTGCACCTGACTACACGCCCCCCACCCCCTCATTCCCAATAAGGGCGACACTCGCCGTGTGTCCCAAGGACAGCCGAGAAGCCAAAGATTCCCGAGGCCGAGTTTCATGTCTCATGTGGCTTTGGTTAACCTTCCACTGCCACCATCCCTGAGTGAAGACTGGGTCTCTGCCTCCGGCCCACTCCCGACCAGTCCCAGCTTCCCCTCCAGGGCTGCTCTCCAGGCCTCCTGCCACCATGGTTACGGCCAGCATCTTCTCAGGTCACTGGCCTGGAGCTCGAGGGACACCAAGGCAGGTGGTCAGCCCTGAGCATTGCCTCCTCTTTCCTATACGTCCTCTCCTCCCCCAGCGCCCAGATGTGGGCTTTGTAGAGTCTAGGACTTTATCTGGATACAGAGTAAATAAAAGCAGAGATAGTTTAGTCTAGAGATTAAGATGTGAGCAGACCCTGGCCTCTTGTCTGGATTCTCTTCCTAACTGGCTGTGTCACCTTGGGCAAGTTGTTGGCACCTCTGAGTCTTGCATTACTTGGGTGTCTATATAATGACACGGAGGGTGGATGACACGAGCTGAGGCCCCTTCCAGCTCTGACTTTCAAAAATCCCAATTTAAATGCCATTCCCTTTGATTGGCATTTAGAGAAGGGGACTCTGGATCCTTTCTGGAATTTGTGCTTAATCATCACACCTGTTCTGGCTACAAGTATCGAAAAAGCACCAATAGTAGCACTGACCAGATTACAGAAAAGGAACCACACTGGCAGAGAAGATATGGTAACAAACTAACTGAAGATTCAAGCTAAAGAAAGATCTTACACCTAAGAGACACCTTGTCACACCAACAGCCCCAGGAACTTGTGGGCAACTGTGTGAACGGCAGAGGTGCAAGGGTGTGTGCACTGCTGAATTAGCAAATTTCTAAGACATCTATCACAGCAGGCCCACTTGCAGGCTTTATTTAGGTAAAACTCCCATTGAGCTTTGGCTCTCAGGGCCCAGTCCGACTCAGAGCTTCAGAATCTTGGCCTGTGGTGCGATGAGTCATGGTGATGAAATTTCAACAGAAAAGGACATTCTTAAAATCAGCCTTGAGACAGCAACTGGCTGTGCTTTTGCTCTGTAAGTGCCTTTCCCAGGTTATTTCAGTTGGTGTCCTCTTTAAGGGGACCCGGAATGGTTGGGTGAAGTCTGCCTCTGGTTCTCCAGCCCTCGGTTCCTCAGATTCCCATCACTCCAGACCCTCTCTGTGCTCATTCCTTCCAAGGAAGCAAGCGCAGGACCGGGACACTGACCCTCAGCCCTGGTCTGACCTTCACACTTCCGCCTGTGGTCTTGTGGTGCTTCCAAGCTGGGCTGGAGCTCTCAGAAGAGCCTCAGGCGAGGGCTGGGCTGTGCTGGCTTGACCACCCCAGTGCTAGAACTTCCACCACCAAACAAAGATGGAGTGTGAGGGTCTCCTCTCACCCAAACTCACAATTCCTCTGACACTTCACAGGCCAACTTTGTGCCTTTTGACCAAGCCTCCTCCCAGAGCAGGAAATCAAAGCTGACACTGACTTTGCAGTCAGAATATTTCCATGAGCAATGAGATGTGGACGAACAATTTCTCCTCTGTTCCCTGTACAACAGAGGGTTCTGTTGAAATCAGGCAGGCGTGGCTCAACTCCCATTCTTTATTTTCCCTGATGGAGATCTTGCTCTCTTCAATGTCTCCATCCCTCCTTAGGGACATTCTGTCTTATGGGGATAATTGGGATTTCCCTCAAAAATCCAAATGGGCACAGAGCTACCCAGGTCTTCAGGGAACATGATTGGAGCTACAAGTAGAAACAATGGGCACAGCGCAGCTGGTGAGACTTGAGGAGGTCCAAAAGATCTAAATAAATATACCTCCCTTTTGCCAAGTTCTTTCTATCAACATGCTTACATTCATTTAATCATTCACGTAATAAGAATTGACTGCAAACCAACCATAGCACATCACGATGCTGCTTTACAGGGACTATTGCTATGAATAAGATATAGTTGCTGCCCACAAAGAATGCACCTTTTATATGATGGATACGGGTAAATAATCAGTTATAGTACAAGGTGGTATACTATCACAGAGGCTTATACAAAATATTATGAGATACAGAGAGAAGGAATGGAAGGTAGGGATGTGGGCAGACTCCAAGAGAAAGGTGAAGATGTTTATTATTAATTAAAAAAATAAACAAAAAACAGGTAACACCTTTTCTGGTTTGTGTAACTAGTATGTTGAACAAGCATGACTCACGGCACATTAGAAAATGAAGCTTTATCACTGACTCCCCCTGTCCTGGTTCTTCCCCACCCCACTCTCCCTCTCTGCTGTTTCAGGTCAAAGCCATGAGCAAGAGGAAAGGTAAAGAGATAGGACAGCTTTGATTTGAGCCTGGCCTTTGGCCAAAGAAAGCATCCCTGGTTGGGCCAGAGCAGGACTCTTCTCCTGGGGTCATGCCGTGAGTCCTTCCAAGATCCCTTCTGAGACCTCTGTCCTATAGTTCCCTTGACCCTGACAGATGCGATTCCGTTCCTGAAGGCACTTGAGGCAATGGGGAGTAGCACGTCTTGTCTTCCTGCCCAAATCCCTTCACTCCTCCCGAAGGCACTTTCAGACAAGATCTAAATGACCCAACCACACAATTGTTGTCTGTTTGGTATGGCCCACATCTTGTGCACAGGAAACAACGGCATCTCTTACCCTGAAAAACTCTGGGGGTTCAGTCCAAAGCCCCACAGCACTCTCTTCTGGCTCCTGAACCTACATAGCAAGTCACCCCTCTCTCATCCTCTACCTCTCGGGGGAAGGAGCCAGGGGCCAGTCACGGTTGGCTTTCTTGGGCATGACTAGGGCACTGGTTCTCTGTGTCTCCCTTCTGTAAGGAATAGTTTTTGGTGTTCTCCTGCAGCACCTGCACCCCTCCCCTGAAGGGAGAGAACAGGAACAGCTCCCCCCAAAGGAATGTCTTCTCTAATCGTCTCCCTGTTCCACTCTCTCCGACCCTTTTTCCTATCCTTGAGCTGGATGAAGAGTGAAGATACCTGATCCCTTCCCCCTGGAAAATCTGCATCCTGTGTGTGTTATCATACTCATTTTTGAGTCTTCATGTTCATCATAGTGGGGTCTCAGGTGAACCAGTGGCAAGAATCCCCTTCCAACACCTCGTTAATGTCCCATCACTGTAGCAGCCTGTCTGGGTATGGCATCTCCAAGAATGCTCAACCAAGCAATGGCCTGCTTGGATGCAGAGGCAGGGGCCTCTTGAAGACCCAGTCATTTCCATCACCTAACTCTCTGAGCTCCTTGCACACAACCCAGGTGAATTCTTTCTATCCTAGAGTTTACCTGGAGGAACTATGGGGTCGGGTTGTAGCCCGGATTAAAAACTGAAGTGTTTTGAACAGCGTAGTTAAGAAAGAACAGGTATGAAGTGAATCCATGTTCCTTCACATGGAGGATTTCTTCCTCTACGGGGTGTTGTCTCACGCTGACAGACCACTGTCACGCTGACCTCCACCCACCGAGTGGAGGATCCACACTGGGAGTCCACACGGCAGCATCAGAAATGGAAGCTGACCTCACTGGTGAGGCCACTTCAGTGACCTTGGTCTTGGCCAATCCATGAGCACCTCTGACAGGTTAAAAGGTGCTCCTATGAGCAAAAGGAAAGCAGCAGAGCCCAGGATCCCTGGCTCACCAGCACATCACTAACCTTACATCACCTCCATGCAAATCCATCCCCAGGATCCCAACAGCCAAACTCTGAGCCCTGAGTAAGATGTGAAAACTGAGTCACAGGTTGGTGACTCACCAGTGAGAAAGAACACAATGAGTCAGGCAGACAAGCCCTGGGGACAATCTTTTTAAATCTGAATTCTCTGGACTGCCTCTAGAGAAACACCCTTGAAGGAGAGAAGGCCCCACAGTGAACAGGTGGGAAGGCAGGTCAAGACACCAAACTCTGCTCTGGCTTTTTGCATGGCTCCCTGAGAGCTTGGGGTTTTGTGCAATAAGATTCTAACGCTGTTCTGTAAGCTCCGACCCCACTTACTGATAACAAATTTGTCAATCACCTCAGGTCTGCTGCCTGCTGTCAGTGACTCATCACTGTTCATTTCATTATCTATGACCCTGGACACAGAAGGACTGTCAGGGACGGGGCAGTGACATAGAACAGCAGCTGAGGACACAGCCTTGCTCACTACACAAACCTGGGTTTGAAACCTGGCATCACATTTAAAGGGATCTCGAGCAAGCCACTTGCTTCCTTTTTTTCCATCATTAAAGCAGAAATAATAGTGCACTTGAAGAGCTGCATGGAGGAATGAGTGCGATGCTGTTTCTAAGTGGCTCAGAATGTAGTAAGTGTGCTATAATTGGATAAATATTATGTTATTCACTAAGGATTTGTGTTTTCATTGATGATTTCTCTTCCTCAGAAATCTGCTATTTGCTTGCAGAGTTAGATAATTATTTATTATTTATTTGGGGGCAGAAAAAAAGGAAAAAATGTGCCAATATACTCCCTTCCCCCGCAAAGAAATCAAACAGCAGGAGGGATCTAAACAAGTTGGAACACACAAACCCTTGAGACAAGGGCTGCATTCGGTCCATTTTGTATCTGCAGGGCCTGGCTAAAGGTGCTTGGGCAGTGGCCCTAAATAAATACAAGACTGAATGGTGTGTATGTCCACACTGAACGTTTTTGGAGTTTACGTCATGGGTATCTGGACACATTCATTCATCAGGAACCTATGTGCACAGCTCTGCATCCCATATTATGTGAGACACAACTTGGTTGTCCACGCACAGAATAACAAAACAAGCACGTGCCCAGGTGTGGGGAATTCAAGGCCACGGAGTGACTAATAGGGTGAGGGCAGTCCTGAAAAACATTCCTGAGGCAGAATTGGGAGCTAGGACTTGAAAGAATGGGTGGAATCCTCCAAAAAGCAGGGTCAGGAGGGGCACCGTGAAGGGGATAAGTACTAACTCACGAGGGGCGTGGCAGCATCCCGCCTTGGGTAGCAGCTGCAATGTTTGGCAGACAACCATCAGCACTGATTCTTGGATACAGTAGCATCCTTGGGGCTTCTCAGAGATGTTTCTGAGGGTTTCTGTCAAAGACTGTTCTTCCTACCTTCAAACAGGTTGAGGCTCAGTGCCCTAGAGACTTGGGTATTACACGTAAACGTGATTGCCTTGGTAACGCCTGGGAGGGTCAGATCATAGACATAAGATTGGGAACAAGGTTCATTTAATAGGTAATCTCTGGCTGCTGCTTTGTTATTTAGGCTTCTCTTGGTTTAGTGGTTACTCCCTACAAGCGGTAACTGGTCTGCAAAACAAAAGCCTGGTTCTCGCGCCAGCCACTGAGGAACTCACAGGCGCCATCTCTTTTTATGTCCCCTAATCTCAGGGTGATGGGAGGTGTAACCAAGTGAACCTTCCCTCTCTAGCGCCCCTGCCCTCTCAGATGGCTTCTGGTTTCCCAGGTAACGGCTGCTGTTTAGCTTCGGAGTTGCAGGAGAGACCCTGGGGATTGATTGCAGTGGATTCCACTGGGCTCAGAGGCATTCTCTCTCTTGTTTTGCCAACTGGGATCCACGCAGGCATTTGGTGAAGGCAGCTGCGGAATATGTGGTGTGGCAGCCCACAGTATTCTTAAACTTCTGCCACAAAGGTGTCAGGGAGGCAGCACAGAATTGCTGAAATAATGCAGAGTTTGGAACCTGAAAGATGTGGCTCTGAATCCCAATTCTGACACTGACCAGCTGTGCAGCTTTGCACAAATCACTTAACCTCTCTGAGCCTCAGTGTCACCATCTGTCAACGGGACTTCATAACTCTGCCTCACAGGGTGGTTGTGAGGATTAGCAATAGTGTATGCGAGGTGCCTGGCACAGTCATGGCTCAGGCGATTAGTGGTGTTAGGGTACCAGAGAAGGAGGCTAATTTCACAGGCTGCATCACAGGACCGTGTTTGGATCCCCTCATTCCCAGTGTACCAGGCATCGTCCTGGCATGAAACTCACCTCCTGTCCTCCCTCCGGTGCACTCAGTCCAGTGACCGTCTGGTCTCCTTCCCGATGGCACAGACTGTGTCAAACTCTTTCTGCCTCTGCGTGGGGCCCATTCCGGATACCTCTGACTCGTGTTGTGTTGGGAATGAAAGTGGCCCTGGAACATAAACAACAGATTGGTGCGGGGCCGGGAAGCCAGCAGCAGGCATGTGAAAATAAGATCTTAGTTGAATAGCTGTGGCAAATACTCTTGAAACATTCTCCCTCTGTTCTTAGGGTGAGAGGCACTCTCACCCCTGACTGTGGGGCCGGAAAAATCCGTTCCTCATTAGGGGCATCAGTTCTTCCAAGCAACCCCGTGGTGACAGCCTGGGTGCTGAGAGGCCAGGCCAGCTCTTCCCAGCACTGAGAACCAGGCTCCAGGGCACTGGGGGGGCCTCCAAGTGCCAACAGAAGTGGCAGATCTTTCTGCCCTTCTCTTCCAGTCAAAGGCGTGTTTCTCACTATACTCTCCGTAAGCAGAATGGGAATGATCCTCCTATCACCGCCACGTTTATTGAACACCTATTCACCAGACATTGAGTGAAGACACCCCATCATCTATAACCAACCTTTTCTGTGTTTTAAGCTTTGCTCCCCGCCCCTTTCACCTCGTATCTTGCCTAATCATTCATTGAGAAAACAGACCCCGTGGGGCAAGTGCATGTCACTCATGGCAGCAGTCAAGTGTCCAACCAGAAAACAGAACCTCCCTAAGTATTTAAAACAGAGAGACTCTAACACCAGGAAATGGCTATGGAGAAGATAGAAGATGGGAGAAACCATAGGGGTGATGCGGCGGTCCAGGGGTTAACCTCAGCCGGAAGCTGCTGCAAAGGCGAAACAACTGCTCTGGAGGTTTTACCCCAAGAGGGAGGGAGGAGAAATACCCCCTCTTCTCTCTTCCTCCCACCAGCACCTCCCATTGACTACACCCAGAGAGGTGCCAGCTGGTACGGGAGCTGGGAAATGCAGGCGCAGCCCACACCACGCAGAGCCAAGCAGGGGAAGGACATGGAAGGAGCATCGTCAAGGACCAGCACACCAGGGACAGGAACATTCGCATTCGTTTATTTAGTCGCCACATAAACAGTCGCACTCTCAGGTAGGAACCACTGTTAACCTATTTTTCTGATGGGGAAATTGAGCCACATAAGGGTTCAACAAAATTGCCCATGGGCTGTTACAGCTGAGATATTTGGGCATCCGAACTAATCTAAGGTCTGTCTGAGATTTAAACTCGCAAACCTTGTTCTCTCTCCTGACAGGAGAGGTGGGTAAGCTTTGATGAAAGTGAGCCAGATCTATCTTTAGACTCAATCAAAGGCTTTTAATTTAATTTTTGAAAATCACGATTAATGGGACGTACATTTGTTCCAAAAAGCAAACAACGAAATGAAACAAGCCTGTGGCTGCCTGGAGCTTGAGAGCCAGTCAGTCTTGGAGAACAAGGATGGGGTCTCCAGGGACCGCAATGTGGCTCAGTCACGTGCACAGAGCACCGCCAGGGTCAGCTCTGTGCCCGGTCAAGGCTGCCTGAGGTCTCACCAAGTCATATGAACCCTTCTGCTAGTGTCCCTGCCTGGCACCATTGCTGTGGGTTCCCACAGCTGTGTCGGTGACCCATGAAAAGCCTGCAAGGAAGGTTATTCCGGGCCACTGTCCCTTCCTCCTGGGGCTCTGACCCAAGTCAGGTCATTTGATGGCCGTCCTCACTGTCCCCTCAGCATTCTGAGCCGGCCTCCATCATCGGACTTGATGCACTGCTTTGTAATGCTCTATTTTCTCATTGATCTGCCCCAGTGGACTGTGAGCTCCACCAGGTAAGGCCCTGTACGCACCTCAGGCTTATCACAGCACTCAATACACAATAGATATGCAATATAAATTTGAGGAATGAATGAGTGAAAGGACATACAAGAACCCAGGATATTCTTAACAACATGATTCAGCAGAAAGAATGTGCAGTCTGGTGTCCATTCGACCAAGAATTACATCCCAGGTGTGCTATCCACAATAGGTAGTCATGTAGGGTCTGAACTTCAGTTTTCTCCTCCATAAAATGAGATTAACATAATCTTCCTTTAAGGGTTGTTGTGGCTATTCAAAGCTTATACTTGCTCGATGATTATCACTTCCTTTCTCCCTGGACGTTTTGAAAGGGAACTATTCTGTTCTCCCATAAATGTTTTCTGGGTGATGAAAGAATTAACTATTGGGATAGTTAGGCCATGATTTTGAAGTGGGGTAATAATATGAACTAAGATTCTGTACAGAAAATAGAAATCATTTTGACTAATTCAAAACGAAAGTGATTTAATGCAAGGAATTAGGGAAATTAAATTGCCAAAAAGGCTGGAAGAGTGGATGTCAAGAACCCAACACTGGACTACTGAGTTCAAGGGCCTCCATCCACCATAGCTGCCATGCTCACGTCAGGAGGCTGCTGCCATCACATGTGCTGCCACAATGGCCAAATCATCTCCAGGATTTGTAACCTCATGTGTTAGCTTTCTATTGCTGCATGATCATTTTACCACAAACCTAGGGGCTGAAAACAACACGTATTTATTATATCATAGTTACTGTAGGTCAGGAACCCAGGCACAGCTTACATGGATCCTCTGACTCAGTGTCTCATGAAGCTGCCATCATGATATCAACTGGGGCTGCAGCCTCATCTGAGTCCTGCCTGGGGGAGGAACTGCTTCCAAGCTCACATGATTGTTGACGGCATTCATTTTTTTTGCAGGGCCTCAGTTTCTTACCAAGTAGTATTAGGCAGAGGGCATCCTCAACCCCTTACCACATGGCCACTAGCTTCTTCAAAGCCAGTAAGAGAGAGAGCATCTCCTAGCAAGATGGATGCTACAATCTCATACAACATAATCATGTACATGTAATCCCATCACCTTGCCACATCCTATTGGTTGGAAGCAAGTTACAGGTCCCACCACCCACACTTCAGGGGAGAGGATTACACAAGGGTGTGAATGCCAGGAGGAGAGATCACGGGGCCACCTGAGAGTCTGTCCACCACACCTTGTTTGCCAGCAGCCTTAGCGGCAGGAGGGTGGCTTCCCCTCACTTCTTTCTGCCTTCCATGTTATTCACAAATGCATCTGATCGCAAAGCACAGTTTACATTTATAACCCTAGCTGCAAAGTATTCTAGAAAATGTCATGTATAGTTTTTCAACTTCTCTAACTAGATGGAAGGTAGAATTGCCATTGAGAGAGTCAATTCAAAATATCATCACCAGTGGCATGTGATACTGAGTATCTGCTCTAGTGGACAATCTTACTAATATGTTGACAAGACATGTATTGAATACTTGCTGTGTTAAGAGTTAGTGTTGCAAAATGGTAAAGAGTGTGGGCTTGTAGTCAGGTTGCCTGGATTTGAATTCTGGTTTTGCCTTAAAAATCCTCATCTGTGGGACTTCCCTGGTGGCACAGTGCTTAAGAATCTGCCTGGGGGAAAACTGTGGAAGAGTAAGACGCGGAGATCACCTTTCTCCCCACAGATACACCAGAAATACATCTACACGTGGAACAACTCCTACAGAACACCTACTGAACGCTGGCAGAAGACCTCAGACCTCCCAAAAGGCAAGAAACCCCCCCACATACCTGGGTAGGGCAAAAGAAAAAACAGAGACAAAAGAATAGGGATGGGACCTGCACCAGTGGGAGGGAGCTGTGAAGGAGGAAAGATTTCCACACACTAGGAAGCCCCTTCGCGGGCGGAGACTGCGGGTGGTGGAGGGGGAAAGCTTCGGAGCCGCCGAGGAGAGCACAGCAACGGGTGCGGAGGGCAAAGCGGAGAGATTCCCGCACAGACCATCAGGGCTGACCGACACTCACCAGACCGAGAGGCTTGTCGGCTCACCTGCCGGGGCGGGCGGGGCTGGGAGTTGAGGCTCGGGCTTCAGTCGGAGCACCGGCCGGGAGGGAGTCCGGGGAAAAGTCTGGAGCTGCCGAAAAGGCAAGAGACTTTGTCTTCCCTCTTTGTTTCCTGGTGCGCGAGGAGACGGGATTAAGTGCGCTGCTTAAAGGAGCTCCAGAGACGGGCGCGAGCCGCGGCTAAAAGCACGGACCCCAGAGACGGGCATAAGACGCTAAGGCTGCTGCTGCCGCCACCAAGAAGCCTGTGTGCGAGCACAGGTCACTATCCACACCCCCTTCCGGGGAGCCTGTGCAGCCCGCCACTGCCAGGGTTCCGGGATCCAGAGACAACTCCCCCGGAAGAACGCACGGCGCGCCTCAGGCTGGGGCAACGTCACGGCGGCCTCTGCCGCCGCAGGCCCGCCCCGCACTCCGTGCCCCTCCCTCCCCCCCGGCCTGAGTGAGCCAGAGCCCCCGAATGAGCGGCTCCTTTAACCCCGTCCTGTCTGAGCGAAGAACAGACGCCCTCTGGCGACCTACACGCAGAGGCGGGGCCAAATCCAAAGCTGAGCCCCTGGGAGCTGTGAGAACAAAGAAGAGAAAGGGAAATCTCTCCCAGCAGCCTCAGGAGCAGCGGATTAAAGCTCCACAATCAACTTCATGTACCTGCATCTGGGGAATACATGAATAGACAACGAGACATCCCAAATTGAGGAGGTGGACTTTGAGAGCAAGATCTATGATTTTTTCCCCTTTTCCTCTTTTTGTGAGTGTGTATGTGTATGCTTCTGTGCGAGATTTTGTGTGTATAGCTTTGCTTCCACCATTTGTCCTAGGGTTCTATCCGTCAGGTTTTTTTTTTTCTTTTTTTCTCTCTTAATAATTATTTTTTATTATAATAACTTTATTATATTTTATCGTACTTTATTTTATTTTACTTTATCTTATTTCTTTCTTTTTTCCTTCCTTCCCTCCTTCCTTCCTCCCTCCCTCCCTCCCTTCTTTCTTTCTCTCTTTCTTTCTTTCTTTATCTACTAATTCTTTCTTTCTACTTTTTCTCCCTTTTATTCTGAGCCGTGTGGATGAAAGGCTCTTGGTGCTGCAGCCAGGAGTCAGTGCTGTGCCTCTGAGGTGGGAGAGCCAACTTCAGGACACTGGTCCACAAGAGACCTCCCAGCTCCACATAACATCAAACGGCGAAAATCTCCCAGAGATCTCCATCTCAACACCAGCACCCAGCTTCACTCAACGACCAGCAAGCTACAGTGCTGGACATCCTATGCCAAACAACTAGCAAGACAGGAACACAACCCCACTCATTAGAAGAGAGGCTGCCTAAAATCATAATAAGTCCACAGACACCCTAAAACACACCACCAGACGCGGACCTTCCCACCAGAAAGACAAGATCCAGCCTCATCCACCAGAACACAGGCACTAGTCCCCTCCACCAGGAAACCTACACAACGCACTGAACCAACCTTAGCCACTGGGGGCAGACACCAAAAACAATGGGAATTAAGAACCTGCAGCCTGCAAAAAGGAGACCCCAAACACAGTAAGATAAGCAAAATGAGAAGACAGAAAAACACACAGCAGATGAAGGAGCGAGATAAAAACCCACCAGACCTAACAAATGAAGAGGAAATAGGCAGTCCACCTGAAAAAGAATTCAGAATAATGATAGTAAAGATGATCCAAAATCTTGGAAATAGAATAGACAAAATGTAAGAAAGATTTAACAAGGACCTAGAAGAACTAAAGATGAAACAAACAATGATGAACAACACAATAAATGAAATTAAAAATACTCTAGATGGGATCAATAGCACAATAATTGAGGCAGAAGAACGGATAAGTGACCTGGAAGATAAAATAGTGGAAATAACTACTGCAGAGCAGGATAAAGAAAAAAGAATGAAAAGAACTGAGGACAGTCTCAGAGACCTCTGGGACAACATTAAATGCACCAACATTCGAATTATAGGGGTTTCAGAAGAAGAAGAGAAAAAGAAAGGGACTGAGAACATATTTGAAGAGATTATAGTTGAAAACTTCCCTAATATGGGAAAGGAAATAGTTAATCAAGTCCAGGAAGCACAGAGAGTCCCATAAAGGATAAATCCAAGGAGAAATACACCAAGACACATATTAATCAAGCTGTCGAAAATTAAATACAAAGAAAACATATTAAAAGCAGCAAGGGAAAAACAACAAATAACACACAAGGGAATCCCCATAAGGTTAAAAGCTGATCTTTCAGCAGAAACTCTTCAAGCCAGAAGGGACTGGCAGGACATATTTAACGTGATGAAGGAGAAAAACCTGCAACCAAGATTACTCTACCCAGCAAGGATCTCATTCAGATTTGATGGAGAAATTAAAAGCTTTACAGACAAGCAAAAGCTGAGAGAGTTCAGCACCACCAAACCAGCTTTACAACAACTGCTAAAGGAACTTCTCTAGGCAAGAAACACAAGAGAAGGAAAAGACCTACAATAACGAACCCAAAACAATTAAGAAAATGGTAATAGGAACATACATATCGATAATTACCTTAAATGTACATGGACTAAATGCTCCCACCAAAAGACACAGATTGCCTGAATGGATACAAAAGCAAGACCCATATATTTGCTGTCTACAAGAGACCCACTTCAGACCTAGAGACACATACAGACTGAAAGTAAGGGGATGGAAAAAGATATTTCATGCAAATGGAAAACAAAAGAAAGCTGGAGTAGCAATTCTCATATCAGACAAAATAGACTTTAAAATAAAGACTATTAGAAGAGACAAAGAAGGACACTACATAATGATCAAGGGATCAATCGAAGAAGAAGATATAACAATTGTAAATATTTATGCACCCAACATAGGAGCACCTCAATACATAAGGCAAATACTAACAGCCATAAAACGGGAAATCGACAGTAACACATTCATAGTAGGGGACTTTAACACCCCACTTTCACCAATGGACAGATCATCCAAAATGAAAATAAATAAGGAAACACAAGCTTTAAATGACACATTAAACAAGATGGACTTAATTGATATTTAAAGGACATTCCATCCAAAAACAACAGAATACACATTTTTCTCAAGTGCTCATGGAACATTCTCCAGGATAGATCATATCTTCCGTCACAAATTAAGCCTTGGTAAATTTAAGAAAATTGAAATTGTATTAAGTATCTTTTCTGACCACAACGCTATGAAACTAAATATCAATTACACGAAAAGATGTGTAAAAAATACAAACACATGCAGGCTAAACAATACACTACTTAATAACGAAGTGATCACTGAAGAAATCAAAGAGGAAATCAAAAAATATCTAGAAACAAATAACAATGGAATCATTACGACCCAAAATCTATGGGATGCAGCAAAAGCAGTTCTAAGAGGGAAGTTTATAGCAATACAAGCCTACCTTAAGAAATAGGAAACATCTCGAATAAACAACCTAACATTGCACCTAAAGCAATTAGAGTAAGAAGAACAAAAAAACCCCAAAGTTAGCAGAAGGAAGGAAATCATAAAGATCAGAGCAGAAATAAATGAAAAAGAAATGAAGGAAACAATAGCAAAGATCAATAAAACTAAAAGCTGGTTCTTTGAGAAGATAAACGAAATTGATAAACCATTTGCCAGACTCATCAAGAAAAAAAGGGAGAAGACTCAAATCAATAGAATTAGAAATGAAAAAGGAGAAGTAACAACTGACACTGCAGAAATACAAAAGATCATGAGAGATTACTACAAGCAACTCTATGCCAATAAAATGGAAAACCTGGAAAAAATGGACAAATTCTTAGAAATGCACAACCTGCCAAGACTGAATCAGGAAGAAATAGAAAATATGAACAGACCAATCACAAGCACTGAAATTGAAACTGTGATTTAAAATCTTCCAACAAACAAAAGCCCAGGACCAGATGGCTTCACAGGCGAATTCTATCAAACATTTAGAGAAGAGCTAACACCTATCCTTCTCAAACTCTTCCATAGTATAGCAGAGGGAGGAACACTCCCAAACGCATTCTACGAGGCCACCATCACCCTGACACCAAAACCAGACGAGGATGTCACAAAGAAAGAAAACTACAGGCCAATATCACTGATGAACATAGATGCAAAAATCCTCAACAAAATACTAGCAAACAGAATCCAACAGCACATTAAAAGGATCATACACCATGATAAAGTGGGGTTTATTCCAGGAATGCAAGGATTCTTCAATATATGCAAATCAGTCAACACGATACACCATATTAACAAATTGAAGGAGAAAAACCATATGATCATCTCAATAGATACAGAGAAAGCTTTCGACAAAATTCAACACCCATTTATGATAAAAACCCTGCAGAAAGTAGGCATAGAGGGAACTTTCCTCAACATAATAAGGCCATATATGACAAACCCACAGTCAACATCATCCTCAATGGTGAAAAGCTGAAAGCATTTCCACTAAGATCAGGAACAAGACAAGGTTGCCCACTCTCACCACTCTTATTCAACATAGTTTTGGAAGTTTTAGCCACAGCAATCAGAGAAGAAAAGGAAATAAAAGGAATCCAAATTGGAAAAGAAGAAGTAAAGCTGTCACTGTTTGCAGATGACATGATACTATATATATAGAATCCTAAAGATGCTACCAGAAAACTACTAGAGCTAATCAATGAATTTGGTAAAGTAGCAGGATACAAAATTAATGCACAGAAATCTCTTGCATTCCTATACACTAATGATGAAAAATCTGAAACTGAAATCAAGAAAACACTCTCATTTACCACTGCAACAAAAAGAATAAAATATCTAGGAATAAACCTACCTAAGGAGACAAAAGGCCTGTATGCAGAAAATTATAAGACACTGATAAAAGAAATTAAAGATGATATAAATAGATAGAGAGATATACCATGTTCTTGGATTGGAAGAATCAACATTGTGAAAATGACTGTACTACCCAAAGCAATCTACACAGTCAATGCAATCCCTATCAAACTACCACTGGCATTTTTCACAGAACTAGAACAAAAAATTTCACAATTTGTATGGAAACACAAAAGACCCCAAAGAGCCAAAGCAATCTTGAGAACGAAAAATGGAGCTGGAGGAATCAGGCTCCCTGACTTCAGACTATACTACAAAGCAACAGTAATCAAGACAGTACGGTACTGGCACAAAAACAGAAAGATAGATCAATGGAACAGGTTAGAAAGCCCAGAGATAAACCCATGCACATATGGTCACCTTATCTTTGTTAAAGGAGGCAGGAATGTACAGTGGAGAAAGGACAGCCTCTTCAATAAGTGGTGCTGGGAAAACTGGACAGGTACATGTAAAAGTATGAGATTAGATCACTCCCTAACACAATACATAAAAATAAGCTCAAAATGGATTAAAGACCTAAATGCAAGGCCAGAAACTATCAAACTCTTAGAGGAAAACATAGGCAGAACACTCTGTGACATAAATCACAGCAAGATCCTTTTTGACCCACCTCCTAGAGAAATGGAAATAAAAACAAAAATAAACAAATGGGACCTAATGAAACTTCAAAGCTTTTGCACAGCAAAGGAAACCATAAACAAGATCAAAAGACAACCCTCAGAATGGGAGAAAATATTTGCAAATGAAGCAACTGACAAAGGATTAATCTCCAAAATTTATAAGGAGCTCATGCAGCTCAATAACAGAAAAACAAACAACCCAATCCAAAAATGGGCAGAAGACCTAACTAGACATTTCTCCAAAGAAGATATACAGACTGCCAACAAACACATGAAAGAATGCTCAACATCATTAATCATTAGAGAAATGCAAATCAAAACTACAATGAGATATAATCTCACACCAGTCACAATGGCCATCATCAAGAAACCTAGAAACAATAAATGCTGGAGAGGGTGTGGAGAAAAGGGAACACTCTTGCACTGTTGGTGGGAATGTAAATTGATACAGCCACTGTGGAGAACAGTATGGAGGTTCCTTAAAAAACTACAAATAGAACTACCATATGACCCAGCAATCCCACTACTGGGCATATACCCTGAGAAAATCATAATTCAAAAAGAGTCATGTACCAAAATGTTCATTGCAGCTCTATTTACAATAGCCCGGAGATGGAAACAACCTAAGTGTCCATCATCGGATGAATGGATAAAGAAGATGTGGCACATATATACAATGGAATATTACTCAGCCATAAAAAGAAACGAAATTGAGCTATTTGTAATGAGGTGGATAGACCTAGAGTCTGTCATACAGAGTGAAGTAAGTCAGAAAGAGAAAGACAAATACCGTATGCTAACACATATATATGGAATTTAAGAAAAAGAAAATGTCATGAAGAACCTAGGGATAAGACAGGAATAAAGACACAGACCTACTAAAGAATGGACTTGAGGATATGGGGAGGGGGAAGGGTAAGCTGTGACAAAGCGAGAGAGAGGCATGGACTTATATACACTACCAAACGTAAAATAGATAGCTCGTGGGAAGCAGCCGCATAGCACAGGGAGATCAGCTCGGTGCTTTGTGACCGCCTGGAGGGGTGGGATAGGGAGGGTGGGAGGGAGGGAGACGCAAGAGGGAAGAGATATGGGAACATATGTATATGTATAACTGATTCACTTTGTTATAAAGCAGAAACTAACACACCATTGTAAAGCAATTATATTCCAATAAAGATGTTTAAAAAAAAGACAAAAAAAACACAATACTTTAAAATTCTGATGAAAAAGAAAAAAGAATCTGCCTGCCAATGCAGGGGACACGGGTTCAATCCCTGGTCTGGGAAGATCCCACATGCTGTGGAGCAACTAAAGCCACGAGCCACGTGTACTGAGCCCGCATGCCACAACTACTGAAGCCCATCTGCCTAGAGCCCATGCTCCGCAACAAGAAAAGCCACGGCAATGAGAAGCCCGCGTGCCGCAACGAAGAGTAGGCCCCGCTCCCCGCAACTAGCGAAAGCCCGTGTGCAGCAACGAAGACCCAACACAGACAATAATAAATAAATAAATAAATAATAAATTTATTTTAAAAAATCCTCATCTGTAAAATGGGCATGATAATCATACTTATATAATCATATAGTCCGTGAGTGCTTGGCATAAAGTCAGCATTCAATCAAAGTTAGGTATCATCATTCTTGTGGGTCAAGCAATTTCCTAAGTGTTTTCCACACATTATCTCATTTGATTTTCACAAAAGCCTTATGAAGTTGCTATTGTTATTCCCATTTTACAGATGAGAAAACAGTCTCAGGGAGGTTATACAATTTCCCAAAGACGAGCAAAGACAGTTATTAGCAGAGTTCACAGCTCCTAGTCATTGGGTTAAACTGCTTCCTCTTTATAATTTGAAGATAGATTTGATTTTTATAAATGGCCATAATCAAAATAACAGGAATAATAATAATCCCTTAAAATTATGTAAGACTTTACATCTTACAAGGTGTTTTCTCACTTGAGCCTTCTGACAGAATGTTGTAATGTGTATTTGTTGTTTGGTTTGAAAATACTCAATTCTGCAACAGAGAAAAAGAAAAAAATTAGATATGTGAAATTCATAAAATATGTTAGAAAATATGGCATGTGTGTATTTAACATAGAAAGGGATGGAACGATCAAGAGATACCTAATATTTATAAGGCACTAAATATTCATGAGGCACTTATATATTACATAGAAGTGATATATAAATATGCGTGAGTCCTATGAGGAGCTAATATTCTGGGTGTGCTACATATACATGAGCAATCAATATTCATGAGACCATAATTCAGCCACACACTGATTGACACCCATGCTGGCTCATGCGTCCTCTGCAAGCTCATGGCTGAAACTCATGGCTGCTTAGCAGGTGAGCTGCAAGCTACAGCTATTAGCCTGGTGTACTTGTCCTGTCTCTCCAATAGTTTAAGTGTGTCTTCTTGGCCAGGGCACTTTCCGTTTGCGAGCCCCTTAGCTCAAATCTCAACTCTGGTCCTGTAACCAAACCACCAGCGGGGAAGGCTGATGTGGCAGAGAAAGAGACAGGGCAAATGAACACTGCCTACCCCAGGATTCGGTGTGTCCTTCCACCCTGATCACACCCTACCTCAGAGTGCTCATCTCTTTCCTCTTGCCTCCACTATGTGTTTTACATTGATTTTATAGTCCACGTGATTCGACATCCTAATTCGCTTAGTGAGCCTTTCTGTTCCATGACCTCTGGTAGGGTGTACCAGTTTGCCTGGTAGTGACCTTAGAGGCTACCACTGCATCATGGTAATTTCCCACGTGATGAATGATGGGAGATAGGTAAGGATCATGCTTCCCACTTTATGGATAAGGAAATCAAGAAATATAGAGGATGTGTGACTTATCCAAGGACACACAGCTAATAAGTAGATTAACTGGAATTAATAACACAGGTTTCTCCAACTCCAAATCTAGTTCTTTTTATTCTAAACAAGTCCACATGCCAAAAAAAAAAAAAAAATCAGAAGGTACTATAAAAAATGAAATAGATTTTCCTTGTGGGCCTCTAAAGAAAGTTTGCAAAGAAAAATTCCAAGGCTGTTCTGAGCAGTGGTTCCTGGGCAGAACAAGACATCGCTCTAGCAAAGCCCTTATTTTGATGACGCCACACTCACACTCATGCTTGTACTGGGAGCAACCTTAAAAGGGGCCTGTTGTTTAGATTTACAGCCACCCTTCCTCTGTTCCTCATTGATTCTGTAAACACAGCCTCCTTATGTGCAAGACCCCCAGCCAACAGGCGCATGGAGGCTCTGATGCTATGAGGAATTATGTCCAGAAAGAAAGGAGGCTTGAGCCAGAAAGAGTTCAGTCGTCTTCAGGTCCTTCCCAAAGCTGGATCCCTTGCCAGACAGTATCACCCTCAGAGATTTGACCTGTTTGCTCTGGCTCTTTTAACTGTTGACTTTTGAATCAACCCTAGGTTGGCTCGGGTATGAAACTTGCTTTCCTCAAATTAATAGTTACTTGAATAAGCACTTTTGTTCTTCCTTCCATTCCCTTCCTCACTACCTTTGAAGCCATGTGTAAATAAAGGTTGCTGGCCAAAAGGATTTGGGGGCTGTGACTAAGGCTCTTGGGTAAGGACCATCTATGTCAATTCCCAAGCTTTTGTGGGAGACATCAGTCTTCTCAGGGGAGAAAATGGGTAAGCCACAGTGAAACCTTGCAAATAATTTTCAGCAGTCATTAGGCACCCCAAATGTGTAATTTTTTCTGCAAATCTGCGCTGGCTTTGCTCTTGTTTCCATTTCATCATAACCATGTTACCTCCTTCAATTGCTTTCAAATCCCTAGGTTAGAAAAACATCACAACCGCTATTCATGGATATGAAGAACTCAAGGTACTAACAAGGAAAATGGACACAATACAGTCCTGTATTTTTTCAATCATGTTTTTGTGCATGTGTTTGAATGTGTGCAGGCACACATAGAGACAGCAAGAAAAACATGTGGAAGGAGAAATAACAAAATGCTTAAGTGTACTTACGGAGGAATTATAGGTAATTTGTACTTGATTTTTTAAAATAACTCTCCATATTGCTTAAATTCTTATAATCATCTTTCATTGCTTTTACCATTTAAAAAAAAGCTTGTCTATTTCCTTTCTGAATAGAAATAACAATACTTAACAAGGTCTTTATTGTTATCAAGGAGTTTTTTAAAGCTAAACAATCTCAGCTGAATTTCATAACATCCCTGGGAAGTCAGTATCATCTTTATATCCATTTTATAGATGGCTCAGACACCCTGTTGTATCCAAGGTTACACAGCTACTAAATAGCAAACTTGAGAGGCAAAGACATATTTTTGACGTCAAAGCCCATGTAATTTCCACTCTGCCATAGCTGCTCTCTGTAAGTACTTTCAGCCATGTGTCCCCAGTTTCAATCAACAATTGTTCTCTGGAATGGCACTCTGGAGGGGTGCAAAGATAAAAATTCTGCCCCTCCAGGAATTCACGGTCCAGAGCAGGGGTTCTCAGCCCCAGTTGCTCACTAGATTCACCCTGGGCCAATTTTAAAACTCTTGATGCCTGGGCCAACCTCAGATGGTCTTTAAAACTCCTCAGAAGATTCCAAGGTGCAGCCAAGGTGAGACCAACTGGTCTACCAGGGAGCTGGCACATCCGTAAGTGCACAGATCCACCAGAGACAATATATATACTCAATTATGATAATTCACTGTCTTGTTTCCAGTAATTGCTTCCTTCCTGGCATTTTATGGGTACTTGGCACATGGATCTCCTTGCATGGATGTCACAACAATTGAAGACTATAAATGTAAGGCTATGTACTATAAACAGGTTTTAGTGTTTATCCTTGAAATTAGTCAGAAATAGCTTTTACACTCTCTTACTGCAGTGTAGTTGGGCAATGTCGTGTAGCAAAGAGAATTCTAGATGTGGGGCTCTGAAGACAGGTTTAGTCTTGTCTCAGGCTGTAAAAACTGTGATTTGGGACAAGTCACTTCTCCTCTATGGGACAAGTGTCTTCCTCTATAAAATAAAAGGGTTGAACCTAGGGGCAGGACAGGAATAAAGATGCAGAAGTAGAGACTGGACTTGAGGACACGGGGAGGGGCAATGGTAAGCTGGGACGAAGTGAGAGAGTGGCATGGACTTATATATACTACCAAATGTAAAACAGATAGCTAGTGGGAAGCAGCTGCATAGCACAGGGAGATCAGCTCAGTGCTTTGTGACCACCTAGAGGGGTGGGATAGGAAGGGTGGGAGGGAGACGCAAGAAGGAGGGGATATGGGGATATATGTATACGTATAGCTGATTCACTTTGTTATAGAGCAGAAACTTGCCCACCACTGTAAAGCAATTATACTCCAACGAATCTCTTTAATTAATTAATTTTTCAAAAAGACACAGGACAAAAGCAGCAAGGCCATAGCAAAATGCAAGAAAATTCGTCTGAAAACCTTAATTAAAGAAACATTGTTTTTTCAGACATTATCAAAGCCTGACTATATCATTCACAGATTACATAAAATGTCAAAAAACAACATATTCAAGTGATGATCAATATGCCTTGTTTGTAATTTATAAATAATAACATAAAAAAAATAAAAGGGTTTAATTAGATGCTGTCTGCCATTCCTCTAGCTCAAATTTCCCATCATTCCCTATCATGTAACCCTAGATTGCCAAAAAGCAGGGAGTCCAAGATAGACAATGAATTTAAAACCTACCTATTTTGGTTACATATTGCTACATTATAAATCACCTCAAAATCTAGTGGCTTACAACAATGGTTTCTTATTTCTGATTCGGTGGATTGACTGGGAGGTCCTCCTGGTTTCACCTGGGCTCACAGGTGCAGCTGCAGGCAGGGGGAGCCAGCTGAAGCTGGAACATCCAAAAGGGTTTACTCAACTGCCAACTGGGCTGGCTGTGGGCTGGAGAGCCTTCGTTCTGCTCCACATGACCTCTCATGCTCCAGGAAGATAGCCTGCACTTTCTCCTAACATGGCGGTCTCAAAATTCCAAGAGGGTAAGAGTGATACGAGTGTAAGCTGCAAAGCCTCCTGAGGTCTAGGCTCTGGAACTCCCACAGTGTCACTTCAGCCATAATTATTGGTCAAAGCAAGTCACAGGATTAGCCCAGATTTTAAAAGAAAAATTTTAAAAAAGGTGGAGCAATAGATTCCACCTCTTGATGAGAGAGGCAACAATGAAGTTGCAAAGTGGTGTGGACACATGAAGTATGATTCATGGGTGGCCGTTACCATAATAACCCTCTGTGGTATTTTTGCCTGGAGGTGCCATATCATGTAGTGGTTAAAGGCACCGTCTTTGGACTCAAACAATATGGTTTCATATCCTGCTGCTTCCACTGACTTGTGATATAGGTCAAGAGACTTAAATCTCTCTGTGCCTGTTTCCTCGCTGGTAATTTGACAAGGATAATAACCATGCCCACCTCGTGAGGCAACTGTGGTAAATAAATGTGATTATGTCTGTAAAGCCTAAAATGTGTCCTAAAAGCTCTCTGTTCTTGCTACTGCTCCTGGTTTTCTACAGGAGGTGAGGGAGCTGCTGCATCCCTCAGGTTAAGGCAGCAACCCTTATTCCCCTCTTTCCCAACATCACATGGGTTAGACTGACTGTAGTCACTTGTTGCAAACCTGAGGGGTTAAAATGCGTTTGGTACTGGTTATCACTGAGCTCATTCACATACAGCATCTCTTCTGGGAAAGGTCCAGCTCCGAGTACTGATCTTAAAACAAGGAATGTGACTTTTGGCCTCAGCGGGAGGCGTGTGTTTCTGGCATGAACAGCTCTTGTTCTCCCATAGCCCCTGACTCCTGACTACCTGGCTGAGTGCAATTCCAGGTGAGAGAGCCCTCTGTCCCTGGGAACCTCAGCCCCACCTGCACAAAGCATGCCACCACTTGCTGACCTTGGCTCTCACTTGGAGGGCTGAAAGGGCCTTCAAGCCACTGGTGTGGGCCAGCCTGCCGTGAGGTGCACAGGCTCCCTAAGTCAAGATTTACCTGTGACTTGTTCTCTGGGATATATGACCTAAGTTTTCTCCAAGGCAGTTTAACTATACTCAGCAGTCTGACTCGGGGCTTTGGAGTCAGACAAACCTGGGTTCAAATCCCTATACTGATACCTACTAGCATCATGACTCAGGGCAAGTGGGATAACCTCACTCAGCCTCAGTTTTTTCCTTTGTAAAATCATCTACCTTACAAGGTTGCTGTAAAGATTAGAAATATGTATATAAAGCACTCAGCTCAGACTCTGGATATTAGTAGGATTAAAGTAGATAATTTGTTCAAAGTGCCTAAGAGCTCAGGGTACACAACAGGTCCTCAGAAAAAAATTCTTTTTTCTTCGCTTTCAGTATCAGGGTGAATCTAAGCCTGAAGATATTCATTTATTAATTTACTCAACAAACCACTGCAAATGCTGTGAAGAATACAAAAAGAGAATACAAAAGTATATCAAATTCCAAACTGGAAGCCCCATGAAAGCAGGGGTCCCACCTTTTTGTCACTCGTTGTCTAAAAGGTATCTAGGACAGTGCCTGAAACACAGTAGGTATAAAATAAATGCTTCTTGAAAGAAAGATAATCTAGTCTCTGCCATCCCTGAGTTTGGATTTAAAGAGAAGATGAGGAATATACATAAATAACTGCATTTTCAGGTTGACTGATTCAAGTGATCGGAGAGGAGCAATGGTTGTGGAAGAAATTCCACCCTCCTGAGGGTTAAGGTAAGGCTTCAAGGGAGAGGTGCATTTAGAATGAGCTTTGAAGAATGGGAGGATTTCAAAGTGCAATATGGGAAAGAAGACTGAGAATAAAAAGGAAGACCACGTTTAACCTATGGCTGAAATTTAGAATTGAAGTTGTAAGTGTTTATATGTCTGTAATTCAGAAAGGCCTCAGAAAACCTCTCATTATCTGATTGTGTTGTATTTTCCCATCTCTGGGTGGTATTCCCAAACTATATTATAAAATATCTTAAAGGAGTTCATTGTATTCTGACTGGCTTAGAGACAAAAAAGCTCATTACATAAATTGAATATTCCTAAAATTCTCAGGAATAAAGGAAAGTGAGCCTGAAATACTTTCAATGTGGAAAAGAAAAGGTATTCTTATAGAAAAAAACTCAGAATTTTTTTAAAAATTCAAGTTCTCAAGATGTAGGTGAATCTTTGGCAAACAAGACTAGGTCAGTAATTTCAGTTTAATAAAATAGCTCTGTTTTCTCTGAGTTAAAGTTAAGCATGATACAAACATACGTTCTTTACTTTACATAAATATCTTCTTCCTAAGCTTATCCAGAGTTACTGATAGAGCAGGTTAGCATTACTTCTACTAAATATATAGAATTTTTCTAAATTTAAAATTTTGTTTAACCATATCGGATCATTATTCTGACAAACTTTATTTCAACAGTAATTGAAATTACATCAGCTTGAAGATAATTTCCAAGATCTTTAGGTAACTTAAAACCTTGGACTGATACTAAACTGAGTTAATTAATAGATATTCATTAGATACTAAGATCATTTCTAAGAAGATACAATACTGAAAAAGTGTCACTAAGTATAATTTAAGATTGTATACTTTTGCTTCCTATTTTTATATGCTATGGAGAGGGTATATGTACATATTTGGGTCTGTTAATGAATGTGTTTCTGTTTTTATCACTTTGAGAAGTTGTGATAAAGGGGGTGCAACAGATATAGAAAATCGTAGAAGGTTCCTGAAAGGCGATTTAATTGCGGTCAGAGCTGGCTACATTTGTTGGGTTTATTTATGAGATTTTCATTGTCTTTGAGCTATTTTACACCTCTCTATAAATTGTAGATGATGAATATGCAAACTCTGTCTTGTCAGGTAGAGATTAATTGACTTCCTTCTTCTGCTTAGAGAAACCAGTTTTGGTACCTTACCTGCAAACTGAACCAGATCCTGTTTCCTTGCCCAAACTGTCAATTTTCCCCAATTTCTCAGTCTTCCAGATTCCTTCAATATCTGGCTACAACCTTCCAAACTAACTTTTCCAATTTATCTGGCTTCTGCCTGGTGGCATTACTGAGAACTATAGCCTGACTGTCCATATCCTTCCTGGGACTCTGTTGCCTTGCAGCTGGCCATTTTCCCCAGGACCTGAAGAAGGCCTGGAAGCTGAAGCTCTATGGCTTGATATAAAGCTCGAAGGACTCACCATTGCAGTAGACCATGCATGAGCCCGAATTCTCTCTGGACAAGCCACTGTCTGGATTACTAAGTAAGGCCGATGAAATACTTGGGTCACGCATGCCCTTATATGAGGGGTAACCTTGACTGTGGAAAATACCACCACCAAGAGCATTGACATCCTAGCTCAAGAGCTTCAAGAAACTCAAGGAGCTGTGCTGCATAACTGGATGTTTTCCTCCACTGGCCTGTTGGAATCCACTGGACTGGTTACCCTTAGAGTTCAACTCCTGGTTCTTTACTTTAATACAACCTTTTATGTTACTGTTTCCCTTTTTTCATTTTAAGCATACTTCTCTTAAGATGCCTGATCTCCAGGACTCTAAAATAACCAACTTTTGCCACCACTTCTCTGCAGATGGTTGAACTGGTTTTGCAGGACTAGAGGCAAAAAAACGTCCTCGAGAGACTATTTCTCAGACCCTGCTTCACTCCATTCAGGGGTTTATAAATTACCTCTGAGTTGTTCAGTGACAAGTGATATTCATTCATTTTGAACAAAAGGGCAGACTGACAAATGTTGAACTTTACCTGAGCCCTGTGCTCTCAGAAAGCAGAGCTGGCTAAGAAATTCCCCTACACCTTTGTTCTCTGAAATCCCTCCTCTCTTTTGTGTTCCAAGAAACAGCTACCAGCAATGCTCTCCCATGTACTAAAAGAAGACCCATCTCTATCCTTCTTCGTGACTCTTGTAAGACTGTGGATGACCCCCTTGTTGACCTGCCTTTATTAAAATCCCAGACCCCCTTCCCTTTCTTAGAGAACTTTCTCATTCATGAACATTCTCCCTATTGCAATAGCTTGAATAGAATCATCTCCTTATTTGACAAACTGTTTTGTCTGTTACACTTTCCAATTTAAAAAATAAATAAAGATATAGGAGGCTTTTTTCCTGCCTTTGGAACAGTTGTGTGAGAAGCTGATGTCTGAGACAGTGACAGCCACCTCCAACCATGGCACAAGCCTGAGGATAGCCGTCCACATGCTGAGGATGACAGAGGGAGAAGTGGAAAGTACCTGGGTCCTTGATTATTTTGTTACGTTGCTGAAATAGTCAATCCTTTTACTCCCTGTCACTTCCGGACTTCTTGTTATGGTAAGTAACATACAGTCTTATGTTTTAAGTTATTCTCTGTTGGGTGTTCTGTTCTGAAGCCCCAAATACCCCAATAGGATGCTTGTTGGCTTCAGGAATAAAGAAAACTTGTGCCCAGAAATCTTGAAAGGTGTTTGTTTGAGAAGAAATGACTGCTTGTTATGTGTAGGCTGTAGAAAGACTCAGTTTCCTGTGTCCTTCTGTGGCACTGGAGTTGTAGAATCATTCCTGAGAGGCCAAGACTGCCACAGACCCAAAAGAAGCTTTCAAGTGTGAATGAAGAATGATTCAAAGGCAACCTGTGTGGATAGATGATTGAGAACCCAAAGAGCTGTTGGACACCTCAGCAGATGCCAGCACAGGTACATAACCTCACGGATCAAATGCACTCTGTACTTCCCCTATAGCACATACAAGTGTTTCCAGGGAAAAGTGGGAATGTTCAAATGGACTGAGATGAACTTTTATCCACATGCAATTGCCAGACTCATGAGGCAAGGGCTTTGAAGATGACTATCTAGAAGGGTGGCCTTCATACTGAACCCCTTCAATCTCTAGAGTTCCCAAGAGGAAACTTGGAGTATTGGCATGAGTTGGGGAAAGGGGCAGCAACATAAGGGATGGCATCCCGACCCCCTGTTGCAATTCAACCAGAGCAATCTAATTTTATGTTTTCTATTTTGGGGTTGAAAGTAAAATTTTACTCAGAACAGAATTCCAATGCTAGAAAAAATTATTTTGAAACCTCTGAGCTAGAGGATGCATCTCAACATCCTTCTCCCATCCCCATCCTCAGGCAGACCTTGAGGCAGCAGGTATATGGCTGGGGTTGAAGGTGGGTGTTGGGCACACAAGTTTCCAGAACTTCACTGACATGAAGGCCTATCTTTACTATGGGTCAGAAATAGGAGGGAGCCTGGCCCAGCTGTAGCAACCATATTTTGATAAAGAAGTTTACTGTTATGTTCTCCCAATAAAATAAAACTCAAATCCTCCAAAATTTAGCCTGGAAAGAGAATCTCCAGGTGGAGGATGGGAGTTGAACCTAGAAACTCTTCTTCTGTCCCTCTGGGTTCCAAGCATTCTCTTACTCTTTGGATTTTCTCAGTTTGCTTGCTGCCGCCATTCTTTTTTTTTTTTTTTTTAATTATTTGTTTTTATTTTTGGCTGTGTTGGGTCTTCGTTGCTGTGCGCGGGCTTTCTCTAGTTGTGGCGAGCGAGGGCTACTCTTCATTGCAGTGCATGGCTTATTGTCATGGCTTCTCTTGTTGCGGAGCACGGGCTCTAGGCGCGGGGGCTTCAGTAGTTGTAGCATGCGGGCTCAGTAGATGTGGCTCACGGGCTCTAGAGCACAGGCTCAGTAGTTGTGGCACACAGGCTTTGTTGCTCTGTGGCACGTGGGATCTTCCCGGACCAGGGCTCGAACCCGTGTCCCCTGCATTGGCAGGCGGATTCTTAACCACTGCACCACCAGGGAAGCCCACTGCCTCCATTCTTCACTGGCTCCCCACCTTCCTGGGCAGGAAAGGTGCTGCTCTCCCAACATCTTTCTATCTTTCTTCAAACATCTTTCTATTTTCCCGTTAAAATGGCAATGAGTCACTTTCACAGATTCTTCAGCTAAGACTGGAACTTTCAAAAAAAACTGAATGTTATGGAAGAGTAAAAGGGGTAAACAGAGAGTATAAATCATTTAAATGATGCAACTTCCAAAGCACAGGCTCTGATTCCACTTGAACTGGATAGGTCTCAGGGATTTTACCTCTTCCCATTTCACACAGGTTCCATGAATGGCAATGAGCTAGTTATCCAAAGGGCTGACATCACTTCCCAGAGCCTTTGCCTAAGTCCTCACTTCAAAGCTCCCACCTGTTGCCCATGGGTGATGCCGTATTGATGGCCACCACCTAGGATCTTCTCTTAAACATCTCGACTCTTTCCGTTGACAAGATCAAAAGAGATTCTCTCCCCCTACCTATCTAAGCTTGGTTCTGACACATATTTTTCCCCCCCAGGATTGACGGGATGATTCATTCTTCAAGGGAGATTGCCCAGTACAAACAATGGTATAGCTTTACACTTTTGGATCAAAGAGTCTACTGTTATCTTAATCCTTTTATAACCAGATAGGAAAAATTATGCACCAGGATTTCTCTTATGAAGAACATTGTATTTTGGCCTGAAGGTTGTGGGATATGGGGTGGAAAAGCTTTTATAAATACTTGGGGCTTGAAATTTATCTTAATCCCTGGATCTGAGTCCAGGTCTGTTCCTGGACTGGGGTAACAGATGCACTTTTCAGTAATAGAAGAATGTGAAGTTTCAACAGGTAATCCAGGAAATGAGGAAAGGTGCCTTGGGCTGGTGACTGCATGAAGGAGGAATTTGGAGAGAACAAGAATGTCTAAAAGTGGACTTTGGTGTGACTGCTGTAAATTCTTCCTCTAACTCCTCTTAGAAATCTCTAGTAAAATCTACAATGCTCATTTGTGCTTTGGTGTGAGTGAATTCTTTTGGATATTGACTTGCGTGTCTGGTTGGGGTCATCCTTGGTGCAACACAGGGTTGGAGGAAGACAAAATCTAGAGACAAATGGGCCATGAGAGAATAAGTCCTCGGGGAACAAGTGCTGGGAGAGACAGGCTGTGAAATTGGAGTTGTGAGGCGAGTTTAGCTGGATCTTGTAGGTCAAGGAGGCCCTGGGTGACTTCAGAGCCACAGTGTGATAAATGAGCATTGTAATCCTTCACTGATCCCCAATATCTAAAGTCCATACTCCTTGGTGGGAGAGGGGCTACTCCTCCAAATACGTCTCTTTCTTCAGCTATCTTTCCATTTTCCTTCTAAAATGGCAACAAATCTCTTCCACAGAGATATTTTTAGCTAAGACTGGAATTTTCAAAACAACTAAGTATTAGGGGACTATAAATCAATTAAATGATGCAAGTCCCAGACCACAGGGCTCTAAGTCTTTGTATGGATGATACACAAAGCCCATTAAAATCTGACCTCCCCCGGGGGCTCCCTAGTGGCGCAGTGGTTGAGAAGTCCGCCTGCCGATGCAGGGGACATGGGTTCGTGCCCCGGTCCGGGAAGATCCCACGTGCCGCGGAGCGGCTGGGCCCATAAGCCATGGCCGCTGAGCCTGCACGTCCAGAGTCTGCGCTTCGCAACGGGAGAGGCCACAACAGTGAGAGGCCCACGTGCCGCAAAAAAAACCCAAAAAAATCTGGCCTCCCCAACTCTCCAATGTCATCTCTCCAGCACTCCTACTTGTCACTGACCCTGCAGCATTACCACCTTTAAGAAACCTAAATGACCACTCTCTCACTCCATCAGGTAGAACTGACCACTCTTCACTCCATGTCTCATTGGAGAATAGTGTCCAAAACGCCTTGTGTAGATATTTATTCACATGATTTTCACTTCCAATAGATTGTGAGCTTCTAACCCCAGAACCTAACAAGTGCTTATAAAGTAGTAGAATCTCAATAAACAATGTGTTGAATGGAAAGGATTCCAAAGCAGGATACAAAACCAGAAAAAGAGCAGATAGACTAGGTTGAAATGACAGTTCTGCCACTTATCAGCCAGAAGACTTTGGACAGGTTCCTGAATCTCTCAGAGTGTCAACTGCCTCATCCATTAACAACAGCTACTTTGTAGAGAGAAGTTGAAAGCAGGGGTCCCCAACCCCCTGTTAGGAACGGGGCCGCACAGCAGGAGGTGAGTGGCCGGTGAGCAAGTGAAGCTTCATCTGCCGCTCCCCATTGCTCCCCATGGCTCCCCATCGCTGGCATTACCGCCTGAACCAGACCCCCCATCCATGGAAAAATTGTCTTCCACGAAACCGGTCCCTGGTGCCAAAAAGGTTGGGGACCTCTGGTTTAAAGTATGTAAAGGACTGGCCCATAGTAGGTGTATAGTAAGTAAGTGGACACTATTAGTGAGTAGGCTGGTGGTTTTCAAGATATTTCTTCCCTAGCAGCGTAACCCTTTAAAAAATGAAATGGTTCACAGCCCTGAATAAGAGCAGAGCTGCTCTAACTTACGTGTGCAGCCTCAGAGCTCTACCTGCTTAGCTACTTCCCCATACGGACACAGTCACTCTCCACCCCAGAAGAGCCCAGGGCTCCCTGAGTAGGGAGTAAAATCTACTGCCTTAGACCAGCATGCGAGATACACAACGGGTAGTATGTGAGATGATTTTTAAGTGGCTTAAAGATATAGCATTAAATAACACTGATACTTTTTAAAAAGTTAGTCCCCATTCAATTAAAACAAATTTTCTGATTCTTTAGGGGAAAAGTCTGAGTTTGGGGATAATATGTTTTTAACTTTTCTCTTACTTTTCCTAAGACTCCAATATTCAAAGAGGGCAGACTGCAGCCTCAGAACCTTCTAGCAGTACCTAGCTGGAATTTAACACTATGGATTTGTTCAGTTCCAATCTCTACCTATATAGTGCTCTTTAAGTTTGGGAAAATTATTTGACAACAAACTTCACTTTCTTTATTTGTAAAGCAAAGGTAATAACGCTTACTTCATTTGTGAGTATCAGCATGTATTTACTCTAAATACATTTAATGAGAGATTTCTGTGTGCTGGGTGGCCTGGTGGAATACAGTGGTAGACCAGACAAATGAGACCTTTGCCCTCATGGCTCTTCCAATCTAGAGGTAGATATAGATCAACAAAGAGAGGATTCATTTATATAGCACGGTAAGCCCACTGGAGGCATCCAGGATGCTTGGGAAACACTTAAGAAGGACACCTAACTTGACTTGGGGGTAGGGGTAGTCAAAGAAGATTTCTTGGGAAAAAAATGGCAGCTCAACTGAGTTCTGAAGACCTATTTAGTCCAGAAAGAGAGGAGGGAACAGCATGTGTAAAGATCTAAGAGGCAAGGGGCACTGAAATAAAATATGCTGAGTCCTTAGTATAATGTCTCGAACACAGACATTTTTCAAAATGGCCAGCAGCCTTTAGAACTGTTATGTGCTTGGCCTCAAGAATATTAGATTTATCTCTGTACCTCAGCATGAAGGCGGTTTCTGCCACACAGTGGATGCCCAGTAAGTGCTGAAAAGTGAATGATTGAATAAACAAATAAATGAGTAAATAAATGAATGAATAAATAATCGTTAGTTATTTCTATCTGCTCCTAGAGACCAGTCCATATCACGAGGCATATTCTTACTCAGCCCTTGCCTAGAATAGTCCGATTCCCAGCACTGTAGAGACAGTAATCCCGCAGCCTGGTTTGGACTTGGGACTTGGGAGATTTTTGCTGGATTCATCTGGCTTCACATGGCCTCCCTTACCTCTAACCCAGGAGGGGCTGTGCTTTTTCCTCCTATGACACTGATGCTACTAACTGAGACCCACATAGCTGCTTTCCTTCGAAAGGCATTGTGTCTGAACAGCTCTATTTGTCATCCCACAGAACTAGGCAACTTGTCATATTGTAAAAACAACATGGCTGCCTTATCTTCTGGGACCACACCTGATTGTGGCTCATGGGCCAATGGAGCAGCTTAGCAGGTGAGAGGGCATTGAAAAGGAGTTAAGGCAAGTCAAGCTAACAATAATAGTAAGGAGAAACATTTATTGATCACCCTTGGAAATGGATACTGATATTATCCACATTTTACAGATGAGAAGACTGAGGCTTGGAGAGTGATGTGATGGTGTTTAGTCAGAGGTAGCTGGGATCAAACCCCATTAGTGCAACAGAAGAGCAGGTACTCTTAACCTCAACCATGTTAACACAAGCAAACAAAGCAAAACAATACTTGCACACGCTGCCCACACCTGTCAACACCAACAAAATCAGGGACATGCCAATAAAATCTATGCCAAACTTTGTTTTTGTTGACTTTGAGAACCTACTAGGACACTGAGTACACATTTATTTAGGGAAATGGGGAAACGATAACAAACAGATTGAACCAACCAATCCCAGTCATGCAATCATTTTTTCTATTTTGAACCACATCACCTCAGATTGCACTTGATCAGTTTAATATTTCTTAACTTGCAGTCACTGCAGCAAAAGGCTCAGACTCTGATAGCAGAGTTAGTTCTGCCTCTGGAATTATAACATGGCCTCCGAATTCTCGATTTTTCCTTTCTTTGTAGAACTAGATCTTCTTTCCAGATCTCAACACCCATGCTGGAGAGCAATATACAAACTACTAAGAAACTCTTTGCTTTAGACATCTGCCTTCCAGTCCCCCCTTCCCCCACTCCCCGCACTGTAGGTATTTGGCCTTGAGACCCATTGCTGCCCCGACCCAGGATTTTGTCCCTTTGACATCAGTTAGGCCCTGAATATGTTCCTCAAGATTCACCTCGAACATGGATAATTTTCACCATTTGTTTAGGGCCTTTACTAGCCAGGCCCTGAGCAGTGCATCGTCCATGCGTGACCTCATGCACTTTCTGCAGCCCACACAAGTCCTGAGCTCCTCTCCAACGCCCCTTCCATGTGACCTCCTTTTTCTATCTCCACCATTTTCCTCACTCCCCATTTTCAGCAGATCGCCATGCTGCATACTTCATAAAGACGATAGAGGCGATTAGACAAGATCAGCTCTCCTTGCCCCTCCTACCCAAACCCACCCCCTCCCATCTCGAGGGCTCTATGCAATTTATCTTTTCTTTCTTAAAATGTAAACCTGTCCCTCGCCTGACAGCCTCTATGTTAGAATCTTTCCCTTCCTTAAACACACATACTCTCTCTTGAAATTCTGATCCATTCTTGCTTTTATCTTTTTTTCTTTTCTAGTGAGCCAAAGTTTTCAGATTCTCTTTTTACTTTCTCCCTTACCTTCCAGCCCTCTGTGGTCTGTCTTCAGTTCTCACTGCCCCATCAAAACTTATTTGGCGGGCTTCCCTGGTGGCGCAGTGGTTGAGAGTCCGCCTGCCGATGCAGGGGACGTGGGTTCGTGCCCCGGTCCGGGAAGATCCCACATGCCGCGGAGCAGCTGGGTCCGTGAGCCATGGCTGCTGAGCCTGTGCTCCGCAACGGGAGAGGCCACAACAGTGAGAGGCCCGCGTAAAGTTGTGATAAAGCCTGTTGAATAAAAAGAAATTCATTAAAAAAAAAAAAACTTATTTGGCAAAAGTCACATGGGACCTCCTAATTGCCAAGTCTGTTGGTGAGATTTTTGAAATTGTCTCATTGGGCATCTTTAGGATACCCAACACTGTCAACCATTCTTTTTTCTAATAACCTCCTGGCTAACCTGACTTAGGAGACTGTACTCTCTCCTTTTGCTCTTTATTTCTCTGATCCTGTTCTCTCAAGCTCCTTCAGAGGCCTCTTTTCCTCTGGGTGAGGTCCTGGCCCACCCCTCCAGCCCCACCTCCCACCAGGCCCTCTGTTCTACTTGACCCTGTAAAGACACTCACTCGCCTGTGTCTGTTTATACATACCACATAGCCTCAGGCCTCCATGCCTTTGCTCCTGCAGTTCCCCCTTTCTGGGACGCCCTTCCCCCGTACTTTGCCTGGCTCACTCTTACTCATCCTGTAAAGGTGACCTGGACTGTACCTCTGGTTTGGAAACTAGCCTGTCCCCTCTGGCTTTCTCTCCTCAGCTCACCCCCTCCTTTGCTCCCAACAGCGCAATGGCACCATATGTCTACGTCCTTTGTCACACTCTTATGGTTTTTGTTTTTGTTTTGGCCTCAGATACTCTCAGTGGAGCTCCTGGATTCATCTCTATGAGGCCTGAGAGATCCATGACAACCGCATGGTGGCACAAGGGGCACAGGGCAGAGCAGTGCAGTGGATTCCTAATCAATTAACTGAATTAGGAAGCTCAGTTGGAGTCCCTGAGGTCCGATGGGGAACCCTGGACCCCATAATCTGAAGCCGCCCATGCAGCCAAGCCCTCTCTTTTCTCTCTGCTGGCTTTGCTCTCTGTTCCCAGGTTGCTCCATGTCACAGGAAAAAGTCAGGCCACTGCCATGATTAGCATGACTACAAGCCCCATTATCTAATCTCTGTGGCACTGAGGCCACTCAGAAAGCCTCACTGATGCTGGCTGATTCCCATCACGTTCCTCAGACCACATTTTCTTCCAACTGCTTCCATTTTTCTTAAGCCCCCGCACCCCACTCCAGCCCCCTTGCCCATGGCTCCTTCTTTGCTTGGAAGACTGAGGTCCTTGACTTCCTTCTTCTCCCATTAAAAACCTCCATGTTTCTTCCCGGCCTCTCCTCCCTCCTCCCGGCCTCTCAGGGACACCCGCGCCCTGGGCTTGAGGAGGTACTCCTCCCCCTACCAGTCCTAGAGATCCGACTCCCCAAGATCTTCTCCTGGTTCCCGCATCTTCTTCTTCAGCTCCCCCAGGCCCATCACCTCAGCTTAAAAAGAGGCTCCAGTGCTCCCCACACAAATACATACATAAATGGATAAACGAGCAACTTTTTTTTTTCTATGTGCTTCATTCAAAACACCTTCCCACCTTTCTCTTTAATGGCTGCTTCCTCTCCTTCACCTCTTATGGCTTTGAATTACATAAGTAATCCATGTTCATGGCAGAATAGTTAGAAACTGTATGTAAGCAAAAAGGAAAAAAAAAAAAATCTACTATCACAACACCTTGGAAATAACTCTATTATTATCTGGAGTACATCTTCCAAACTTTTTTCTCTGCACCTACGTAAGTAAAGTTAAACAGATTTTAAAGATAAAATCATATTCTATGTTGTGTTCTGTAACTTGCTTCTCTTATTTCACAGTGTACTTGGAGCGCCTTTTCACTGAGCTCGCCCAGATAATCCAGGATCATCTCCCATCTCAAGATTCTTAACTTAATTACACCTGCTAAATCCTTTTTGCCATATAAGGTAACATATTCGCAGGCTCCAGGGATTAGTGCTTGGACTTCTTTGGGGGAGGGAGGCACTATTCTACCCACCCCAAGTAGTCAGTAGCCCAGAGACATGGGAAGGGTTGGAGTGATAGGTGGGGGGATTCCCGGCACAGGGAACAGCAGAGCTCTGATGAAACCTCAGTCTTTCCCCATCACCCGAAGCCTCCATGCCCATAAAGGTAGATCTACACAGTCTTTTTTAAAAAAACAAGTTCACAATTATAATGGTACCTCTTTTCTGGTCAATTCCATCTTCCTTCCTTTTGGAAGACACCTTTCCCCCACAGCAAGTGATTCTGGTGGGTTTGTCAAGGAAGGTACATGTGCTCCGGGCTGACCAATCACAGTACTCCACGCCTCTGCGCACAGCAGCTGAAGGATGGGCAAGCGATGCAAATGGCGTTGGTAAGATTCTTGGGGGAGGGGCCTGGCCTGGATGCGGAGACCAGGAAATTTTCTCTCTTGTGGAGACGGTGAGCTCTAGAAATGCTGGAACCGCAGGAGGCCATCCTTCTCATCATGGAGATCCTGTGTAAAAATGAAGCCATTCCAGAGGAAGGGAGAGAAACATGGTGTTGTGGGGCATGGAGTGGAGAGAGAGAGAGATCTTAAAATCAGAGGACATCATCTGAGCATTTCGTTCCAGACCTGCCTAGGGCCAGGCAATTTCTGGACTCTTCAATTGCATGAGCCAATAAATTCCTCTTACCTTTCTTTGCATGAACTTTGAACTAGTCTGATTCAGGTTTCTGTTACTTAAAATAAAGAATCCTCACTAATATAATATTATTCCACCATATAGATGCATTAAAATCAAATTAACCAAATTCATTAATATTTGGCCTTTAGATAGTTTCCAATTTGTACTAGTACTATTTTAATAAGACCATAGTTAACATCCTTGTACATCTATCCCTATGCATATGACTGATTATTTAGAAAACTTTCAAGGAAATACAGTTAGAATACATTTGAATGTATTCTTTAGAATACCGTCAAAGAAACCCATCAACTTAACCAGCTGTGATCTGGCTACAACCCCACAGCTCTCCTTAAACTGCCCTCTCCTAGGTCACCAAACATTTAATTGCCTATTCCAATAATCCTTTTCTCCATCCTCGTCCTATTCAGCCTTTACTCACTCCTTCCACCTGGAAAATCCTCTTAGACTTCAATGAGCCTTTCTCCTTAGCTTCTTTTCTCATTTCCAGTATTGAACTCGGATGCCAATTCAGAAAAATTGGTGAAAAATTGGGAGAACTAGGTTGAGGTGGGGTTTGTTAGTTTGTTTGTTTTGGTCAGGAAGAGGTGATGTATTTCACATATAATGGAAAATAATATAAAAATAAGTGGAAGCGTCTTTTAGGAAAATCACTTGACTTCTTGTGACTATTGAATAAATATACATTTATTTCTAAGAGAGTGCTTTCTTCTTTCCCATTTTATTGAGAAATAATTGACATACATCACTGTATGAGATTAAGACATACAGCATGATGGTTTAATTCACATTTATTACCACATGAAATGGTTACCACAATATGTTTAGCTAACTACAGCCAGGATCTGCAGGAGAATGTGTGATCAATTAGCGATGTTTACCAATTCACTAAGGCACTGCGGGGGAGGGCCGGGGGCTGAAGTGGGAGGTGGTAAAGACTGTAGCAGGCGTCAAGCATTTGCCATTGCTATAACCAGAGGTTCTTAACCTGGAGGATACAGATCAGGAGATTCCCTGGGGGTTCCAAAGTGACCCAGGGGCTTCATAAAGCCCCTGGAGTTGTATGCAAATGTTTGTCTGATTGCGCATTTTTCTAGGAATAAAAAACCATAGCTTTTATCAAATTTTAAGACTCCCAAAAGAGATTAACAGCCATCTCTGGGATGGTTTCCTATCCTGTGTTTTCCTCAAGTGACCTTATGGCACTCAAGGTTTGGAGAAGGAGAATCAAGTGACCCAGTAATTACCATCCAACCTAACACATGCAATGACTTCATGAAGTTATGGGAGGCCCTGAGAGATTCTTCAGGGAGAAACACAGAGGCCACTTAACACTGCCCTTTGGGCCAGCCCAGAATAACTTAACTGAAGGGGAGGGTGGGCAGACAAGTTAGGAGGAAGTGCAGCTGCTCTTTGTGACACATACTCATCCCTTTTCTAACCTGTTCTCCCAACCCTCTCCCAGCCTGCTCTGCCTCTGCTTCTCCCAAACTACTCCTAGCTCTCTGGTACCCAGGAAGCCAGCTCAGTGCATGACCAGGGGCCTCCCTCCAGCTGTGCCCCCAAAGCACAGAAGTTTGTGACATTTGGAATTTTGCACGTTTGGGAAACAGTTTTCAAGACGGCTACCATATTTCACTTTCAATATAATTTCCTGTCTCCCCTTTCTGTCTATTGTAGGCC